>NW_026596095.1:4774597-4806479 GCF_907164565.1 Psammomys obesus
ACACACACACACACACACACACACACACACACACACACACACACACATATATATATCTCATGTATACAGTGTTCTGCCTGCAGGCCAGAAGAGGACACCAAATCTCATTATAGATGGCTGTGAGCCACTCTGTGGTTATGTGGTTGCTGGGAATTGAATTCAGGACCTCTGGAAGAGCAACCAGTGCTCTTAACCTCAGAGCCATCTCTCCAGGCCCAGTTCCCCATTTTCAAAGTATGCGAACTGCCATAAGTGGCTTAACCTGAACACCTGCAGAATTAAATGCCATATTTGCTGGTGAGTCTCCACACATAGAACCTGCCTTTTGTGACTTAAGCACACCAAGCAAGAGACCTAACTCCTGGCTAAAGTTCTCTAGTCCTAGCTCTGACCCCTGGGCCTCCTCTTAGCTATGATGTTTCATGTTGTCTCTGACTTTGTCATCTTTGGTATGATGCTATTTATAAAGTTGTTCTGGTGGCATAATTTAGCCTGTGCTTGGCAATGTCATTCTGAATATTTACTGAGGAATACAGGTTAGAGATACTTTGGCTAGATGATAGTAAGGGGTTGCCCTGACTCCATCAGAACAGGATCTAATGCTTCAAATGATCAGGTGGCAGCTGATAATAGCCACAGCTGGACCCAGGAACTCATGGAGGCAGGAAGCCTGAAAGCAAGCACAGCCTACTGCAATCTTAAGTATCTACGAGAGACTATTTCTGGTTTGAAGATCTGAGACTCGGTTTTGTCCCAATGATTCATTAATGACTTAGGGTAATATTTTCATGTAAAAATATGTGTAATGCCTGTAATACAAACCTTCAGTCACAAAGTAAGAACTTTATAGGTTTCTTGAACCTGAATTTCTCTCTTATTCTGATCAATTGGTTTAATATTTAGATAAACTACAACTGATCACAGAAATCCATAACATAAACATTAGGAAGAACCAGGAAGTTAAGAAGAACACAGACGTTTTATGTCCTTAGGTTACAAGATTAATTACTGTCAATGTCGGTGCTTATCAAATTTATTTATAGTGTCCATACAACTGGAAATGCTAACAATTCTGGGACCTGAAAAACACTTAAGAAGAACAAATAGCTACAAATATGGGGCAAGGCTTTGAAAACAAAGAGTAGGGGACTAATGAGAGAAGGGGACTGGGAAAAGGTTTTAGCAAATAGTAAAACAAACAAACAAAGCCTAGGGGTTGAGGATTTGGCTCAGTGGAGAGCACTTTTCAGCAAGTACGAAGCCTAGGGTTCAGTCACCAGAATGGGGGTGCAGTGGGACAGAGGCTGGGGTGAGTTGATGAGAACGGATGAACAAGTGAACATAGATAACATCACAATCTAGAAGTAAAGAAAAAGCGAATGTCTGCAGAAGAGATTACCAGAAATCATGTTCAACTCATGATTCTGGAATACTGTAACCTGAGAAAGGCTGAGCACTGCACTAGATGCAGCTGTTCCAGATGTGGCTATGGGATACACATGGGCCCAGGAGAAAAGAGAAGCCAAGTTTATTGACTTACTGTCACACTAAATTTGCAAGGGATAGACGGGATTTATATGAGACCCTATTAAAGAAAACTTAAAAGCTTTGTACGTTAGATATGCAGCCCAACCAAAATAACGAAGTCAAATATATTAGAAAAAGGTATTAGCTCTGATGGCAATGTGCCATTACTCTTTTATAACCCAGGGTTAACAGAAATAGAAAATAACGGCAAAACTATGCTGATTCTCTGACTTCGCTGTCTTGGTGTACGGAGGGTTGAAGGAAGTAAATGAAGCAAGTTTGGCTGATCCATTTAGAACCACTTGGGAGTTAGAGATTTTAGGTTAGTGCTTTTTATCTAAAAATAAAGACATACAGTCTGTAATATATATATATACAGATCCCTTTTGGTTATTAGACACTATTTTTATGCTTATATTGCTCAGTGATATAATTGAAAGTGTCTGGTTCTTCAGAAAGTAAGTGTTCACATCATATCCATTTGCTACTGATTTGAGAGTTGTAAACTGTAAATAAAAATTCACCGTATTCAAGATATATTAAAGGAGTATACATGCTGCTTTATATATCAAAAGCTTACCTCACTCCTAATTTTGACATGGCTACTTTAATAAATCTCCAGACAACCCTTCCAGTCTTTCTCCTCTCTTTGCTCCTTTCCTTGCGCATCCTGTAGAAGTAAATCTCTGAATACTATTCACTGACCATGGGGAAAATTAATCAATAAATGATGGAGGAAAGCAGAGAGAGTCCTTTAGAAAAGACTTTTATTTTGACACACAGACATAGAAACATTTGCTCATTAGACAGAGCAGTTTAAGACAGTAGAAATGATTACCATTAGGTGATAGCACTCATCAAATGACAGGCCTCGTGTTTCTTCAGTCATCTCAGAAAACTCACTAAAGTGTCACGGCATCCTGGTTAAACTGGTAAGTTGACTTTTCATTTAGTAGAGTAAAATTGGTTTGGGTAAGTGAAAAACCAAGACACAGACCATTTGAGAAGTGTGAAATAAAAACAGCACTTGATGCAGCATCTGGCAGGAACGAAGTACTCTACCTAAGTGCTCTTTAGCCGAACAGCAACAATCCTTTTGCAGGCTCAAAGCATTAATTACTGTGACTGCAGTAACATAAACTGCCTTCCGAGAATCTCAGACAGACCATGCGAAACAGACCCGTTATTTCATCACCAGTCCTCAATGGGAGCACTGTATCCTAACGATTTTCTGAGGTGGGTCATGACCCTATTTAGGTAACCTAATAACCTAATATTTTAAATCCTTCCTCTTTCTTTCCTTTCCCTCCCTCCCTTCTTCATTACTCCCCCCATCCCCATACCTCCCTACTTTCTTTGATGGCTTTGGGGATAGAACTCAGGCCCTTGATACATGCTAGGCGAGCACTCTGTCACTAAGCTCCATCTTTGGGCTTTTTTTTCCCCTGTGAAAATTTCATATATATGCCCAGTAAGTTCCATTTGAAAATGTAAACTATCTCATAATAAGAAACTGGAACTAGTCAGGACAAACAATTCTGTAAAAACAATTTTACAGAATTGTTTTCTGTACCAATGTTATGTCTCATACGTCCAGTTATTCTTTAACACAAATAGGTTATGTTCAGTATAGTTGGCATTAATACATGTTCTATTAAAAACATAATACCAGTGAAAACATTTCGAAGCTCTGTGCTCCGTTTGTGAACATATACTGTAGTTGGAAATTTCTACCACCCTCCATTCATAAAGCACTTACCAAATGTGCACTGACTGCATTATGCAAGGTATTCAGAATGCTGTAACAAACGGTAGGACATTCAGGAAGCACAGCCCATGGAGTGTGACAATATGCAGCAGGATTTAAGAGCACCTCTATTTGTCCACTCTCACACTTGTACAAACTCAAGATGACACATGTTTTCTTTATCTCCCCCCTGCTCTGAAGAATAGTTTTTGAACTCAACAGTAGAAATGTTCCACCGGGCATGGCCATTTTCTTTCTGATTCAAATCACAAGAATGTAAAAAAATAAAAATAGGGCATGAGATATAGTTCGGTTGGTAGAGTGCTTGTCTAGCATGCATGAGGTCCTGCCTGTGATCCCCAGTAGTGCAGGGCTGACCATGGTGGCACACATAACAGCCTCAAGGAAAAAGTAAAAAAAAAAAATAATTAGAACGAAAGAAAGAAAAGTATAAAGTATTTCTTTGTTTATTTGTTTCTTTGAGACAGGATTTCTCTGTATAGCCCCGACTGTCCTGGAACTCCCTTTGTAGACCAGGCTGGCCTAGAACTCAGAGATTTGCCTGCCTCTGCCTCTCCAGTGCTGGGTTAACAGCATATGCCACCACTGCCTGGCTATGAATAAGATTTTTAAAATGAATTGAGCTTCCATTTCATTTGCATTCAAAAGTCAAATGTTCACACAGTTACTGACTAACTATGAGGAAGCTACAGATCATAGAGGGTTTCAAGAACAGCAGCCATTGACCACGCTTGTGTCTCACAGCTGAAAGGACAGTACTGGCCATTCTCATTGGTGAGTTCCGGAAGTCCTTTCCATGGGGATCTGAAACAAACAAACAAACAAACAACAGACTTTATGAGACATAATTTAATGAACATGAACACAGTAGGCAAGTCCTGATGACTAGTCTTTCACTCTAGAAGTCATTTGTTACAAAATAAAACAATATTCTAAAGGTATAGACACAAAGACTTTAAATATAAATTATCCTCTGATATATTCTACTTTGTGGTTTAATACTAGCAAATACAAATGAGTCTTTTATCGTCATTAGTTATTAGTTATTAGTTATTAGTTATTAGTCATTAGTCATTAGTCTTGTTTTTTGAGCTAGACTCGTGCTATGTAACCCTGGCTGGCTTGCAACTTGCTATGTAGCTGAGGCTGGTCTTCCAAGTGCTGGAAATACAGGCATGTTTCACTACGCCCAGGTTCATGACTAAAACCTTACAAAAAGCTACCATTCCAAAATATATAAAACTTTAGATCTAAATAATCTAAATAATCTAAATAATTGTGCCTTTTTTGCATTCTGAGATAGGGTCTTGTGTAGCTCATGTGGCTCTGAACACACTATTCTCCTATTTTGGCTTCCTATGGGCTGAGATTACAGAAAGATGCCCACAGGCTGCCAATAATTTCAGTCTTTCAGAGTAAGTTTATGACTCAAACCTTAAATATGTAAGTGAATTATATGTGAACTTAACAGAACAAGAAAACCAGATGAAGTAATACAGAGACACAGAGAGTTAAAAACAGGAAAATGCCAATTATTTCCTTATTCTTCAGGGTAACAAACCCATTTATTACATATGTACCCTCTAATACTTAGTACTTATATACAAAATCTTATTTCATGCTGACAGCAATCCCATGAGATAAGTTCTGTGACTATTCCTACATGCGACAAGAGAAGAGGGATGAACAGAAGTTACATAACTAGCAACAGACCTCAGCATCCCTACCTAGACTGAATATACATAACGATGCTCACAGAGGCCATGCAGACCACTTACACATTCCAACTAAGCCATCAGGAACAGATGCACTTAAGCATAATCAAGACTTAGAGAAAGTAAGGGAGACTTTGGCTGAGAGGCATCTTTGAAAAATACACGATACCAACACTGTTTAATTTACTGAAATTAGGACAGAGTATAAGAAATACCATTTGGAATAACAATCAAAAGACCAACTGATATTTCAAGAATAATGAAAAATATTACTTGATAAATGAATCAATTCAAAAGGCCCAACATGAATACTTCAAGTAATTTTATTTATTCTATCCTAATCATACCCAAATTATCAGTTATCTTGAAAATCAAAAGACTATTCCACAAATACAAATTACAAAATACAAGATCCTCAAACTAAAACTGAAACACTTAAGGGAGGTAAAATGATACAGTTGAGGGCTGGAGAGATGACTCAGAGGTTGAGAACACTGCATGCTCTTCCAAAGGACCTGGGTTCAAGTCCCATCACCAAAACAGCAGCTCACAACTGTCTGTAACTTCAAGATCTGACACCCTCACACAAACATACATGAAGACAAAACACCTATGCATAGAATGGCTAAGATTAAAAACTCAAGTGACAACACATGCTGGAGAGGATGTGGAGAAAGGGGAACCTTCCTCCATGGCTGGTGGGAATGAATACTTGTACAACCCCTCTGGAAATCAATCTGGTGCTTTCTCAGACAATTAGGAATAGCGCTTCCTGAAGACCCAGCTAGACCACTCCTAGGCATATATCCAAAAGATGCTCAAGTATAAAACAAGGACATTTGCTCAACCATGTTTGTAGCAGCTTTATTTGTAATAGCCAGAAGCTAGAAACAGCCCAGATGCCCCTCAGTGGAGGAATGGATACAAAAATTGTGGTACATCTACACAATGGAATATTACTCAGCAATAAGAAACAAGGAAGTCATGAAATTTGCAGGTAAATGGTGGGAACTGGAAAAGATCATCCCAAGTGAGGTATCCCAGAAGCAGAAAGACACACAGGGTATACACTCACCCATAAGTGGGTATTAGACACATAATATAGGATAAACATACTAAAATCTGTACACCTAAACTAATCCAGAAGGAGGACTCCAGCTAAGATGCTCAATCCCCATTCAGAAAGGAAAAGAGGATGGACATCAAAAGAGGGAGAAAACAGGGAACAGGGCAGGAGCCTACTACAGAGGGCCTCTGAAAGGCTCTACCCTGAGGGTATCAAAGCAGATGCTGAGACTTATGGCCAATCTTTGGGCAGAGTGCAGGGAATCTTCTGAAAGAAGTGGGAAATAGTAAGACCTGGAGAGGACAGGAGCTCCAGAAGGAGAGCGACAGAACCAAAAAATCTAGGCACAGGGGTCTTTTCTGAGACTGATACTCCAACCAAGGACCATTCATGGAGATAACCTAAAACCCCTGCACAGATGTAGCTCATGGCAGTTCATTGTCCAAGTGGGTTCCATAGTAATGGGAGGAGGGACGGTCTCTGACATGAACTGATTGGCCTGCTTTTTGATCACCTCCCCCTGGGGGGGAGCAGCATTACCAGGCCACAGAGGAAGACAATGCAGCCACTCCTGATGGGACCTGATAGACTAGGGTCAGAAGGAAGGAGAGGAAGACCTCCTCTATCAGTGGACTGGGGAAGGGCATGGGTGGAGAAGGGGGAGAGAGAGTGTGATTGGGAGGGGAGGAGGGAGAGAGCTACAGGGGGATATAAAGTAAGTAAATTGTAATTAAAAAAAACACCTATGCATATACAATAAAATAAATATTAAAATTACACAGTTGAAATAGCACAGGGTGGATTCCATGGAGATGCTGCAGAAATGAACTGCACTTTATGAACTTTGTTTACCTGATATCTAATAGACTGACTAGACATTAGTCATGGGATAACTTACCTCTCAAGATGAACATAATGTCTGGAAAGGACATTTTTAACCAAAAATACAGTCTTCGCAGCCATCTCTGGGCCCATCAATTTGGAAAAATATAACTTTGCACGAAGAAAATACCCAATTGGCCATAACCATTCCTAAAACATAATTTAAAAATAAAGGAAAAAAAGAATTATGAATATCTAAATTTATTTCAAAAATGACTAAAATTCAAAACTCTGAAAAGAGAAATGAAATTCTTACAGGTCCTTGGTGGTAATTGAAACCTCTAGCAAGATTGTAGTTGTCATTGTCTAAGGCATTATCATAAACTCCACAGTAAACCATATCACTGCAAAATGATGGGAGTGTGAAGTCAGTAAAAGAAGGTCAGGCATCATAGAGGAGACATCAGAATTTCAACAGCAAAGGCAAGAAAAATAATCACCTTCTCTCCCAATCTACAGAGCAAGCTAGCTCAGCACAAAAACAGTACTTAACCAAAATCAGTATATCCTGAGTACAGAGGAGCTTAGTAATGTGTTTAGGAAAGATTAACAAAAAAGTCAAGTATCCTTATGTTTTCTTTCATATTTAGATCCCATATTTAAATTAAACATATATTTAATTTATATACAGGTGTAGGTCACGATAGTAGAGACCATGGAGGGAATATAAAAAAGGAAGAAAAAGGAAGATAACTGCATATACATAACATGGGTGAGAGGAAGATTAGCAGGTGGTCAGGGGAACAGGGAAGGGCAAATGTGTATGAATAATGCCATTATTAAACTATTACTTTGCATGCTAATTTAAAAAATTAATAAAAATATTGAGGCATCTTATCTTTCAGGAGTTTGTCTATAGTTTAAAGTCAACCACTTCACTAGGCTTCTAATAGGTACGACAATTTAAATGTCCATACAGTTATTTGAACTAGTAAAAATTAAAGATAAGGTTTTATTGATTATAGAGCAAGAAGGCACTTATGTATTTATGTAAATTATTTATTTTAAATAAATAAATAAATGTGAATTTATTTTATATTATTATTACCTCTTGATCAAATCTAAGGCCTTATCTATACTAGCCAAGCATCCCACAACTGAGCTACATCCTTAGTCCATGCAAGGTTATATTTCAAATTCCTCTATGAAGCTATTTTAAAACTAAAATTAGCATGCTGTCGGATTATAAATAACAATTGGATATAGGTATTACAATAATATATAGAATTTATAACATTTTTATGCAATGAACAGTGTTACAAACACTGCCAACAGATGAGTTATATATATATATTAAGATTTAATTAAACTGTAATCTTTTAGATCCTGTTTAGTGATACCAAATGTGCACGTGAGCTTTTACCATAACTTTCAGGTCAGATCTGCAAGTTTTCTCTTTGTTTTTTGGGGGGTGGGAGTTTGAGACAGGGAGGGTCTCATTGTGTGGCCCTGGCTGACCTCGAATTTTCTTAGTAGACCAGGCTGGCTTTGAACTCAGAGATCTTCCTGTCTGTGCCACCATATGTGACCAGTTTTTAATCTGCTTTGACCATGCAAACATAGAGAAAGTAACCAGTATTTGCATAAAAATTTGCATATCAAACATGAAATCAAGCAACCTGGTGGTATGTGTCTAATTCTGGAACTTGGGAGGTTGAGACAGAAAGATTAGGGGTTCAAGGTCAGCTTCAGCTATATAAGATTGTCTCAAAAAAAAAAAAAAAGAAAAAGAAAAGAAAACAATAAAGTCATATAGAAAGGCCAGGCATAGTGGCACACATCTTTTATCCCAGCACTCTGGAGGCAGAGGCAGGCAGATTTCTGAGTTCTGGGCCAGCCTGGCCTACAGAGTGGAAATCAGTACATAGTGAAGTACAAAACCCTGGCTCAGGTGTTAAGTGCACTGGCTGCTCTTCCAGAGGATGAGGGTTCAATTTCATGATCCATCCACTGCCTCATCACCACCGGCAACTCCAGCTCCAGGCTGTCTGGTGCCCTCTTCTGGCCTCTCTGGGAACTGTATGCATGTGGTGCACAGACGTTTGAAGGCAAAACATAAAAAGCAAAAGCAAATTTCTAGTGAAAAGGCCACTAGAAATTTAAGAAAAAAGTTATAAAAGTAAAGACACTTGCAAATGACAATTATTAAACAAAAACAAGGTTCCTTACTTATTTAAGTAAAAAGAATGATGTAATTACACAGAAAGCATGGAGAAGACTGCTGGTAAAGAACAGAATGAAGTTCTCTTTTGCCATCATTACAAGTGAACAGACAATTCTGAGTATTTACAACAGCACAAACAGTTGGACATTATTCAGCAGTATGGAAAAACCTATCAGCACAAACAAAACATAAAGATGTGTCTCTGAGGCCCGGAGAGATGGCTTAGCAGTTAAGAGTACTTGTAGGTCTTGCAGAAGAACTTACATAAGGATTTACAACTATCTAGAACTCCAGTTCCAAGGGATCCCATGCTCTCTTCTGCCCTACACAGGAACCAGGCACACAGGTGGCACAATGAAATATTGAAAGCAAAACCCTCATACACACAAGAAAAATTGTGGGGTGTAGTGCTGGGGATTGAGCCCAGGGTCTTGCACAAGGCAGGCATGCGCTCTACCACCGAGCTCTATCCTCCCAGCAGCTCTCCCCGACCCTGAGATGAGCTCTCATGTGGCCAGGCTGCTCTCAAACTTGTTAGACAGTAGAAGATGACTGTGAACTCCCAGCTCTCCTCTTTCAACTTTCCAGGTGCTGGGATACAGGCATGGGCCATCATGCTGAGTTAAAAGAGCTAGTTTTAAAAATTATTTATTTTTGTTGTCTTAGAAATTCAACTCATGAAACTTTTTTTTTTTTTTTTTTTTTTTGTAGGTGAGTGGCGCTGGAGATTGAACCCAGGGCCTTGTCCCACACACTAGGCAAATGTCTACCTGTGAACCACATCCCCGTGAGGTTTTTTCTTGTTACTTCTTTTTAGACAAACAAGCCTCTGAGTGCTCATATAATGGTACCGAGCCACCATACTCGGTTTTGATTTTGTTGTTGTTTTGTTTTTTGAGGCAGGGCCTTGCGAACGTTGGCAGTCCTGCTTCAGACTCCCTGGTGGCAGGATCACAGAAGTGAGGCACCATGCCTGCACGTTTTATACAAATTCTCCTAGATTTGTGGCCCTATGGTTGCAAACTGTGCACAAATGCATAAAAATGACTTGGGTAATAGACAAGGCAGGAATGGATCTTGATTCTTGGATAAAAGGATTTAACGTGACTTCTTTTACTTTATATTGTTCATACTTTCTGACGCCCACAACAGTCATGTACTACTTTTACAGTCAGAAAGGAAATAAAAAACATGAATGACATTAGTTTTATATATTTAAAATTTAAATAGCGAACACAGGAGAAGCCAGATGCATTTTTAAAACTCACACAATAAAGTGGCAGATGTTTCAAAAGTTTGAATGTGTTTTTTGAGACGTTATTTATAAACAAGTACAGAATGGTTAAGCCTTCTTCTTTTTTTAAACAGGGTTTCTCTGTGTAGCCCTGGCTATCCTGGAATTCTTTCTGTAGAGCAGGTTGGTCTTGAACTCCAGAGATCCACTTCCCTCTACCTCCTGAGTAGGGGACTGAAGGTGTGCATCATCACTACCCAGCTCAACCAATAGCTTTCTTTTTTTTTTTTACTTTCGTCTTTTTTTTTTTTTTTTTTTTTTTTTTTTTTTTTTTTTTTTTTTTTTTTAGCGTATGTGCTGCCGAAGCAAGCACACAACAGCTTTCTTAATACTTATACTCCAACTTACTCTGGATCTAGAGTTTTCATGCCAAGAGGACCAAGCAATTTTTTTTCTGCGATTTCCAAAGCTTTCCAAGCTTTTTCAGCAGTAAAGAGTTCAGGGGCCTAATGAAGGTAAAAAAAGAAAAGAAATAAAAAGCATTTTAATATCATAGAAAATTAGCGCTTAATCATATTAGTTAATTATAAACTTTGAAAAGAAAGAAAACAAATTTAAGAATATAGTGTGGGTCGGACTTTGAGAGTGGATACCTGACAAATCCAATCTTACGAGGCTGAATTGGAATCGCCTTTCTTAGCCTGAGAAGCTCGAGTGCTCACAGAGGCGGCCGTCTCCTCAAGAACAAGCACCAGATCAAAAAGGCCACCACGGCCACGATAACGGCAGAGCTCACCTCACCCCTCACTTTATTCCTAGACTTGCAGTAGTGCCCCTTAAGGACTAGACCCTTTTGACCTTTCTTCTTGGTGATAATGAACTCAGAGGAACTTGTAATCCAACAGTGCAAGTACTTGGGATATGCGGAAGGAGAGAAAATCCGCATCCGTTTTAATGGTGAAACGAACTGAGAATGAACCAAACCAAAGCGACCTCTCTGCGCAAGCTTGCACCTTCTTTCTTTAAATTTATTTTTATTTTGTATGTGCTGATGGTTTTTGCCTGCATGTATGTATGAGGAGTTTGGATCCTGGAGTTACAGACAGTTGTGAGCCGCCGTGTGGGTGCTGGGAACTGAACCCGTGTCCTCCGGAAGAGCAGCTGGCGCTCTTCACCCCTGAGCCATCTCTCCAGCCTGCAAGGCTGCACTGTCATACTACTACAATTAGTAACACGCTGCTAGTAATCTCTTAGACAAAGTCAAACACATGGGGGAGACGCACAGGGCCCTCCTCGTCCACTGCCCTGAAGGGCTTATTTGTAGACTGAGATTTAACCACAGCAGAGAATCAAGAATTCTTAGCTAGATAGCTAGAGTGATGGCTCAGTGGTTCAGAGCCCTGCCTTCTCTTCCAGGGGACGTAGGTTCAAGTCCCAGGACCCACAGGGTGACGCACAAGTCTGCAACTTCAGGCTCAGGGGATCTGATGCCCTCTTCTGGCCTCTGGGCGTACTGCATGTAAATGATGCACAGACATCCGCGCAGGCTACCTCTCCCCGACGACTTCCACAGTAATACAGTAACAACAACAACAACAAACCCTTAGACGAATAGAACTAACAGAGAAAACCACAAGGACGGAATGTGAAAATACGCTGCCGGTGGGCACCCCCTCGTGGTGAACTTTCTGACAAGTGCATTGGGGAGCTGTTTATGGCACCAGCTTACACAGTACAAGCGCCCTAGGTTTTCAGGAGGAAAGGGCAAGGGCTGGGGCTGAGAAACAGCTGGGTGTGGCCTAGGAAACCTAATCCATTCATCCGCGGGTGCAGCGCTGGCACCAAGCACTACAGTATGAGTAACACTGGAAGCATTTTGTTTCTCCTCATCCATTGTTTTCTATTTTTGACACTGAATGTTACAGATCAGAGGTGATAGGAATATTTAATTACTGAAACTATATAAACTATCCAGAAAGCAGTAACTTCTCACAGTTAAGTGGAGCTTAAAACCAAACAGGGAAAGAATGGCCTTGCTAAAGGTACCATAACATTTTTGAAAATTGAAAGTAGTAAATCACTTACCACGACCATTGCTATGGTAAAGTTGGGCCTGAGCTGATAGTCACACCAGGGACTTGACGCTCCATAGCTATCCTTGTAGATACCACGTTTGTGAACCAGATTCGGGTGCTTCTCGTTAGGATCTGAAGGGTCTTCAGAAACGTAGAACAGCCTTTCAAAGCTGTTTTGTATTTTTCTGTTCCACTCATCATATGAGACTGTTACAACCTTTCCTGAAGAGTGACAAAAGACATGACAGCTGCAGACACAACATTCGAGTATCTGCTATTGCTGTATTAGCAAATATTAGCTAAAACTCATATTTAGTACACTTATGAAATAAATTATCCACATTTTGGAAAATGTGGCTACTCTGGAGGGAGATACGCTATAAATTCAAAGACCAAGTACCTCTCCCCTTAAAAATGTCAAACAGCTCAGAATAACTTCACAGTCATTACACTGTGTTGAACAACAGGTCACATACATCGAATTGAAATACAATTACTGTTATCTACTTCTTTTCACTTGTTAGAAAGTTTAGATGTGGATGGGTAGCTCAACATTATTTCTACTACATAGAAAGTGTTCCAGAACGATCTGAAAAGCCCTCCATGAAATGTAGCCCTCAAAAAATGTAACTTTCTCATAAAGTGAGGGGAAAGAAGGGCAAGGAGACAAGCCCTGGCCTCCGCCTTCTCTCAGCTCAGCAGTGCTGCAGTATTGGCTGTAGTAACTACTCTGTTATGACTTCCATATGGGTAAGCTAACCATTTTTCTTTCTTCTTAAATTTAGCATATTCTGGTATTGGTTGGCTAAATCCAGGGATGGCAGCAAGGTTACTAACTTGTCTGGGCCCCTTGTCACACAGACAAACTTACCTTGTCTTCTTACTTTGACTTCATGATAAGGGAAAATATTTTTCTTGGACAACTCCAGCAACCAACGCACAGTAGATTTACACAAGCCCACGATTTCCACAGCAGACCCATCTCTAAAATCAGAAAGATTGCTTTTCTGTGTTGTACTTATTTAACCATTATTTAAAAGGGCATTCAATAAGTAATTCTGGGTTGGAAATATAGCTCAATGGCAGAATGTTTGTCTACCAATAAGGAAAGCTTTGGGTAGCACAGAACCAAACCACCTGCACCACCAACAAATAAATGTTGGGGAATATTATAACTAATGCACCATACAAGCAACTATCTTTCCCCACATCTTCACTTAACAAGCAATATTATTATCTCATATAAGAAATCTCTTCCCCTACTATTCTGGTGTTGCTTTTGTTTCTAACATTTTAGAAAAGACTCATGTTTTTATTTTGAATATCCATGTGTGTCTCTATGTGCACGTGCATATGCCACAGGTGTGGGTGCTCAGAGTCCGTAAGAGCACTGGATCTCCTGGAGCTGGAGTTACGGTTGGTTGTAAGCCTCCCACCATGAGTGCTGGGAAAAGCACTTGGCTTTGTGGAACAGCAGAAAGCTCTCTTGGCAGCCTAGCCATCTCTCCAACCTCTGCTAACATACTTATTTATTTTGATTTTTGTTGTTTTGAGACAAAGTCTTTCTATTTTGTCCTGGTTTATCTGTTTGAAGACAAAATCTTTAATAAGAAAATGCTCCTGGGCTGGAGAGATGGCTCATTGGTTAAGAGCAATTACTGCTCTTGTTCAGATCCCAGCACTCATAGTACCTGTAACTCCAGTTTGGAGAATCTGCTGCCTATGTGAGCATATACCTTCCCACTGGACATATAGTTTTGTTTTTTTTAATTAAAGAAGAAAATAGTTTCTGAGCTTAACTCAGTATCAAGAACTTGTGATATTTGTTGACAACTTCTGAAATCATAAAAGAAAACCCTTTAGATAACAAAGTTAGAGATAAAAGATGGGTGAAATAAAATCTTTACATTGTGCAAAGTTCAGATTAAGAAATGTTAGCAGAGGCCTTTGTGAGTTTGAGGCCAGCCTTGTCTATAGAACGAGTTCCAGGACGGCCAGAGCTGTTACACAGAAAAAGCTTCAAAAGAAGAAGAACAAGAACAAGAAGGAGGAGGAGGAGAAAAGTCCTAACCAGAGATGGTGAGATAGCTCAGCAGATAAAGGCTCTAGCTGCCAAGTCTGATGACCTGGGTGCCACATGGTGGGACGAGAGAACTGACTCCCCCAAGTTGTCCTCTGACCTCCATATATGCAATGTGGTGTGGACACACACACACACCATGAATAACTGTAACTTTTTTTATTTTAAAGAAAATGTCTTAACCATTAGGATAATGAATTATAAAATGTTTGAGATTCTTGTAAAGGTGCAAAAATCATGAGATACCCCAGACGAGGACAGATCACACATACCTAGAGGCTGTCTATCTGTACAGGAGGGGAAAGGAAGGAATGTGTGGAGAAGAAAGCAGAAGAGAGGGAAAAGGGAGGGATGGAAGATCTGGAATGATTTCGTGTGCGGATCATGGAGGACAGAACAAGACCCCACGTGTGAGCGTGTTTAAGCAGGAACTGGGGGACTAGGAGTGCATCCCTGCCGGGGCATCGACGGTGAACCCCACCTCGGGGTGGCTGGGATTCCTCTGTTTCTGGCTCGTTCACTTTCTCCCATTTTATCCATCCATGTGCCACAGTTAAAGCGATTTCCTCCATAAACAAATCCCGTTTCTTCGTCAATCCCTGCAGTTATATTGAAACCTGAAAGAGCGAAATAAAACACTTAGAAAGCACGTGTGGAGGCACAGGTCTGTGGTCCTAGCACTTAGGATGCAGCAGCAGGAGAATCACACAGAATTTGAAGCCGGCTTATACAGCTTGAGGCTACATAAGACTCCTTTTTTAAACGACTAAAAAATCATTAAGTTTTATAATAAATATATATCAATTTCATTTCTCTTTCCAAAAAGCACCTGTGTGTACATGGGACTGCATAGCATGATGTTCTTTCTGAAGCACCATTTGCATTAGCAAAATCACAGGTTACCACTCAGTAGAGGAATGGCTTAACATCATGCACAGTAGGAAATGCTCTGTCCTTTAAATGAACAGACTGGATATGTAGAGAACAAAATGGATGAGTTCCTATGACAAAATGATTTATAAGTAAGTCGCAGAAGGTTGCATATAAAATTGTTTATAAAGACTTAAAATATTGATTTAAAATTTTATTTATATTTTTATAAACTGGCCACAGAGGAAAACAATGCAGCCAGTCCTGACGAGATTTGATAGGCTAGGGTTAGAGGGAAGGGGAGGAGGACTTTCCTTATAAGTAAGTGGACTTGGTTGGGGTATGGGAGGAGATAAGGGAGGGTTGGATTGGGAGGGAGTGAGGTAGGGCGCTCCAGCGGGGATACAAAGTGAATAAACTGTAATTTATAAAATATTGATTTTAATCTATGATTCTTTTACATATCTGATATTCTGGTGTAGAATGTAGAATTTAAGAAGCTAAAATACCAATATATTCTAGATATATGTAAGACATTGACTTTTTACTTTTATACCTCTACTATACATATCACATGTAATTGGTACATGCTTAAACATATATAAATACATAAAGTATAAAGTATACATGAAAACAGCATACTCTGGTTACAGCCCAGTCATCAACTCTAGACAAGGGGGGTAAGGGAAGAGAAGCTTGGGATTATGTGGTATGGCTTACTTCTTTTCAAAATAAAACAAAAAGATATAAAGAAAACATAGTAAGTTAATATATTTAATTTCAAATGTTTCATACAACAGCAGCAAACTCTAACATGCCCCAGAGATCTCATAAAATGTTTGGATACTAAACCCATTTCCATTGACTTCTCTTCGTGAAGGATAAAAATGTATCAGTGATTATTACAATTAGCTTAGGATAATATTTGTGTATTACTGCTACACAAAATAAATCATGAGCCCAAGACTAGCATGGTCTATATAGGAAGTTTCAGGCCAACTAATGCTTCACAGCAAGATCCTGTGTTGATCAGCCAAACAAAAAAAAAGTTATATACTGAATATTTATATAATATTTTCAAAGCCAGGTGTATGGCCCAGACTTCTAATCCCAGCACTTAGGAGGTTGAGGCAGATAATCACTGTGTGTTAGAGACTAGTGTGGTCTACATGTGAGTCCCAGGACAGTCAGAGCTACATAGAGACTGATCTCAAAACAAGCGAACACATAGTGACTTTATAAATACATTCAAAATAACAACAGTGTAGAGAGGCTGGAGTGGGTGTATGGGACACATACAAATGTCTGTGGTAACAGACTAGGTCTACATCTTTGTATGGTAGTGGTTTCACGAGCCTATACGAGGGTCCAGATTCACAGAGCTGCATGGCAGCCTCCAGATGACTTAATAGGAAAAAGGATGAAAAGTGAGTAAGGTCTGTAGTCTAGCTAGCCCCATCACACTCTATTTCTTAATTCTGATATTTACTTCTGTTATATTAAAACATCCTAACTGTTGAAGGGTTTGCTATACCCTACGTATCATTTTTTTTATAACTTTTTAAGAATCTGAAATACTTTTAAAATTATAACTAAAACCTTACATAAATAATGTTTACAAGACTAAAGTAAACATACACTAATTCATCAAAACCATTTCCATCAATGAGGGGAGGTGAGATGATCAGCCTTGTATTGGCTGGCCTTAGGATGAGGACTATGGCAAACTCAAAATGAGTTAAGAGAGTGAAACTACTTTAATATGATAAAGCACTGTAGCGGCTGAGGTCAGCCTTGATCTACACAGAAGTAGATGTCACCATGGGTGACATCCTCCCTTTGCCACTGAGCAGCTCTGGAAAGCCGACATTTTAGTCCTCTCGTTTGGTAAAAATGGGAATAACGTAATGCACTCTTTCACTTAAAGAACGCCTTTCAGGTGTTTGTGTAGTGTGTGTGCATGTGTGTGTGTGCGGGTGTGTAGACCTGAGGGTGATGTCAAACCTTCCTTGCTCCCTCTTCCGCCTTATTTGTGCAGTCAGGGTCTCTCAATCAGACCCAGTGCCCCCCTTGTAATATGCTAGCCTCACTAGCTGGTTTACTTGTTCAGGGACACCACGCCTCTGCCTTGGGACACCGGCATTACTACCAGGGTCACCTGGCATTTCTGTAGCTTCTGGAGATCTAAATTCCTATTTTCTTACTTGTTCACCACACATTTTAACTGCTGAGCCACTCCCAGGCCCAATGTCATTCACTCTTCATGTCTCCAGAAATTAAGTAAGAACGATAGTGATAGTAAAGCCACTATCACAATGCCTGGCACGCACATAACACTCAATTCACAGAAACAGAAGTTTTCATTCATTCATTCATTCTTTCTTTCATTCATTCAGTTTTGAGACAGAGTTTCTCTGTGTAGCCCTGGCTAATCTAGAACTCACTCTGTAGACCAGGATGGCCTTGTACTCAGGGATGTGCCTGTCTCTGCCCTCCCCATGCTGGGCCACAATGCTGGGCTTCCTTTTTATGTTTTTGAGACAGGGTTTCACTATGTAACTCAGGCTAGCCTTGAACTCATGATGGTCTTGCCTCTACCTTGTGAGTGCTAGAGTACAGGCATATGCCCCCATATGCAGTAGAAAAAGTAATACTAGCACTGTGATTATGAATTGCAATACTGAGGGCTAGAGAGGCTCATCAGTTAACACTTGCTGCTCTTGTGGAGGACCTGTGGCTCACAACCATCCCTGTCTCTAGGTCCAGGAGCGCTGATGCCCTCTTCTGACCTCTGCAGGCACCAGGCATACACATGGTACACACACATTTGCAGGTAAAAACTCATACACATAAAATAAACTATAATGCCAATATTACCTTGAAAACTGCCTGACAAAAGACACAAACTTTTATCTTTTCTTTAGCAATGTAAGCTTGGGGAGATCAGGACCAGTGTTTGTTTTTCTCAGGTAAAGCTCCGGGTTTTGCACACAAGTATTTGTGAAGCAACAGCAGGGATTAATCTGACAGCACTGCTAAGTCCTAAGGGCGGAGGCGAAATGACATACCCTCATCCTTCATGTTTCGATCTATCTGTGGGCCAGCATTCCTCTCGCGGAACTGGATGCCTTGCATGTGCCTTTGCATAGCTTCCTGTATTACCTCAAACAAAGGTTGATCCTGTCGGGGACAGCAAGTGTTTCTTCTGTTAGGAATGGGTTGCAGTCTTACTGCCCCCTCCCCCACCCCTCAACTCTGGTAATGTAGGATATATACTTTCCCTTGGAGGAAGAGGTAAGGAGTGGGTGCGGCTGGGAAAAGCAGCTGCCATGCTACCGTGCTCCATGTGTTTACGTAAGGGGCAAGTCTTATCTCTGTAACTTGGCACGGTGTGACACTAAATGAAAATTGATATTTAAGGTTTTTTTTTTATATCTGAATTCTTATGACTTGGAGTCTCAATATTTTACATTAAAGCTACATTTGATCAAAAAATATTTTAAGAAATGATCTTTACCAGTGTCCCAGCAGGCAAAGGTGCGGAATCATCTGTCGGATACATTCTGGAAACTGGGCATTTGAGGATGTCGAGGCCATTTGGAACCATCTGGCAATAGTCCTGAATACACTGCAGCCACCACCACACAGCATCCCGACAGTTATACCTGGCATAAGTTCCTTCACCAAGGAGGTTAGGAATGAGGCCATGCCTCAGGGTACTAGCAAATGCTAAGATGATATTCCTAAAACAACAGAAATGAATGGATTATTTGAGATAAAAACACTTACAAAGATACTTACAAAATTAAAGGAAAAAGGTCATTTTCTCAGGAGCCTGGGAGACACCAAGCTCCCACCCTCGTTTTCTCTCTATTAATCTAGGGAACTCTCCCTTTCTGTAACAGGTTTTTCATCTTTGAAGTCAGGTTCTCAGTTGGGTATTTAGAAGGACTGCTATAGCTTTAACCTAAATTTAAAAAAAGATGTATTTATTTTCGTTATTTGTGTATAAGTGTTTGCCTGTGTGTACATATGTGTACCACATGTGTATGGTGTCCATGGAGGTGAAGAGTGTGTTGGACCCCCTAGAACTGGAGTTACAGATGGTTGTTAGCTGCCATGTGGGTTCTGGGAACTGAATTCAAGAGCAGTGAGTGCTGTTAGCCACTGAGCCATCTCTCCAGGCCCTAACTTCTGTTTTGAAATCTACGGTATTTCAATGTAGAAGTAATTCTCTAATATGCATTTCATTACTTTAACTAACAGAGATCAAGAAAAAAGTAAATATATAAGAAAACAAACTGACAGAAGCTGGACTTGAAGCTGTCATTCATCTCAGCACACAGGGAGCAGAGGCAGGCAGATCTCTCTGGGCTCCAGGCCAGCTGGCCTACGTACTGAGTTGTAAGCTATTTAGGGTTACATTGTAAGACTCTGCTTTAAAACAAAGAAATAAACAAAACAAACCCTCCAAAACAACAGCAGCAAACCCCAACTATAACTCACACTGGTAACCGGTAGACGACAGTTTATCTTCTGTAGTGTTATCCCAGTACAGTGAGAACTTAGTTTGTGAGATGGCGCCTGCACTCACCTAGCACTCTGGCACTCTAGCAGGTGAGGGCTAACCTTGGAAAAGTCACTGAAGAGGTCTAGTTCTTATGCTCTCTCAGTTTAATACTTAGCTCTAGTTTTTCTTATAGGTCACAACACAGCATGACAACGCATGACCTGGATGGCCAGATGTAAAATGAAGAGACAGAACTTGTAGCAGCACACAGCAGTGATGTCTGAGGAGGGGAACAACTGTAGCAATGATTTAACAGCCCCAAATCTTGATTGAGGGTTTGCCATGTGTCCACGAGCCTTTCAGGTACTTTAACTGCATCAGCCATTTAGTGCAGTAAGACTCTGACTCTCCCACAGGAAGAACGAGGAGAGGGTGCCATTTGTCAGCTGGTGACATGAGCTAGCATTACAAGCCATTCACACCACAGGCAAAGATCTTTGCCACTGTATTTTGTTGAATTTTTGTTTCTTTTTTTCCCCAGATTTCTCTGTGTAGCCTTGGCTGTCCTTGCTCTGTAGACCAGGCTGGCCTTGAACTCATAGAGATCTGACTGTCTCTGCCTCTTGAGTGCTGGGATTAAAGTTGTGCACCACCACCCAGATTTATATCTGACTTCTAAACCATATATTTAGGGCATCTGTTAAGGAAGCAAACAGACTTCCAAATTAATTTTTAAGAAAGTTCTATTATTTTATGTGTATGGTGTTTTGCCTACATGTATGTCAGTCTACCTGATACATGCAGCTGAGGCCAGAAGAAGGTGTCAGATCCCCTGGAAATGGAGTTACAGATGGTTATGGGCCTCCATGTGTTTGCAGAGAATCAAACATGGGTCCTCTGGAAGAATAGCCAGCGCTCTTAGGTACAAACCATCTCTTTAGTTCCTCCAATTTTAAAAAGTATTATTATTACTATTATTAATGTGTGTGTCTGTATTTGTGCTACAGTATATGTGTTGAGGTCTGAGGATAACTTTGTGAAGTCAGTTCCCTTTATTGACTTTTATGTCGGTTCCAGGAATTGAAGTCAGGTCACCAAGTCTGCATGGCCAGCACTTTACACATCAAGCACCTCGACCTGCTAAGCCATCTGGCCAACTGCCAGCCCCTCAATTCACTACCTATCTCTCTATCTCTCTCTCTAACTCTCTCTCTCTATCTGTCTGTCTATCCGTCCGTCCGTCCATCCATCCATCCATCCATCCATCATCTATCTATAGACAGCTTCTTAGTATGTAGCCCTGGCTTTCCTGGCACTTTCTATGTACACGAGGCTGGCCTTGAACTTATAAGAGATCTGCTTGCCTTTGCTTCTAGGGTGCTGGGATGAAAGGAGTGTGTACCACACCTAGGTAGCCCCCAAATTTTAAGTTTCATAATTGTCACCACTCAATTAAAAAATATTTTATATTAGGTTTGAAGGGAAAGATGGAATTCATTTTAGGTAACCACCTAGCCAGTTAAATTTTAAAATGACCAAAGTGGGCTGGAGGGATGGATCAGTGGTTAAAAGCATGGACTGCTCCTGCAGAAGACCTAACGGGTGTACTAACACCCACTCTGGGCCGCTCATGACAGCCTGTAACGACAGCTCAGGGGTCTAATGCCCTCTCCTCATCTCCCTGAGCACCTGTCCTCAGGTGCACACACATCACCACCTCTATGCATATAATACTTATAAATAAGTATTTTTAAAAAACAAAAGCTAAAAAAAGTAAAATTGTTTAAAAAATTTTTTTTCTGGCACCTGAAGAGGAAAACATCAGTAATTTTTATGATGGCATAAAAATAAACTTTCAGATAATGCTTTTATGCTAAAAATTTTAGCTTACAGAGCAGTGCTTTTAAAATTGTTTCAGGCTGCTGCTGATGACTGGAGACACTGAGGGGCTTTGATCTGGGCTCCAACCATCTGCATGCTCAGCAAGGTCGCTGGTGATGGTGGGTGACAGCAATGGCTGTAACACACACCAGAAGTGGTACTATTGTAGAACTTTTCTTTCTTTCTTTCTTTCTTTCTCTCTCTCTTTCTTGCTCATACAGGGTCTCTTTATGAAGCCCTGGCTGTCTTGGAACTTACTATGTAGATCAGGTTGGCCTCAACTCACAGAGATCTGCCTGCCTCTGCCTGCAAGTGCTGGGATAAAGGCTTTGTACTACTTACATCTGGA
The DNA here is from genome assembly GCF_907164565.1 of Psammomys obesus. NCBI lineage: Eukaryota > Metazoa > Chordata > Mammalia > Rodentia > Muridae > Psammomys > Psammomys obesus. Next base: position 4,796,719 of record NW_026596095.1, read on the forward strand.
TGAATGTCCTTTTTAATTGCCAATAAATTTATTCACTGTGATATCAGAAAATATCACTTTCAGCCTGGAAAGAATCAAACTGGGGTGGTAAGCTTGACAAGAAATAGAGGAAAGCCTGACATCGTTCTTTTTCAAAACTGAGTCAGCAATACTCTTTATGAAGGCAGAAGATGGTTCTAATTGGCTTTTTTAGATAAATTTAGAAGATGATCTGACCTACACGAAACCTCACAACTTCAAGTTGCTTTTTTTCCTTTGAAATTCTCTAAGCCTATTAAATAAGCATGTGGGCAATAAAACTTAGAAGTCTGGAGCCTGTGAAAGAGCTCAGAGGTACATGCAGCTATATCTAACACTGAAGTGGTTTTCTAGGACCCATATGGTGGAATGAAAGTAAAACTCCAGCAAGCTGTCTTCTGATCTCCACATGTGCATCGTTGCATGCCTGCACGTGCATGCGCGCGCGTACACACACACACACACACACACACACATACTCAAAAGCATCTAAGGAAAACATACTTTTGAACATTGACAGTGGATGGGTTAGAGGAGCCACACACTAGCATGGCAGACTGCAGAGGCTCTTACCTGGCTTCTAAGTAGCGTCCAGTAACCAGCAGCATCCCTCGAAGGGCAATGAAAGTATCTCTCCCCCAGCAACGAAAAAGACCAGAAGAAAAGTGAGGCAAGCCTGAGAAAAGACCAGAAAGTAACGTGTTAATCAGAACAACATGTGGCTCTCATGATTCCATCACTGCACACTTTAGGTTTGAACTAAAGGGCAAATTAGAAGGAGCCGACCAACCTTCCAAAATCCTCTACAACAAAAATGTATGCCTGCACTTAATGTCAGCTGTTATGGGATGAGGTTTGGCTGTGGTGACATCAGACTCTGAAAGGCATCAGTGACCCAAAGGGACTAAAGATGTTGCCCAGCAAAAGGTCTGTGATTCAGTGACATCCAGCCCCGAGAACCAGGGGTGGGATTCCTAGCTTAGCAGATCTAAATTTGTCTTTGGATTTAATAACTTAAAAGCTTAAAATGAGAGATCACATATTTAACATATAAAGTGACACGATACAATGTTAAATACACACTTTAAAAAGTTCTGCCCTGACTCCAAGGGCAGTAAACATAAACATGAAATCATTAGATCAATGGTAGCTAATGAAATGTTTATTAATTTATCTACAGTAAAAGTTTATCACCAAATTTCCTATTATTTTAGACCAGTGCTATGCTTACTACATACGCATTATAAAATTATGTATAGCATATATATATGTAATTATGTATGGAACGATTTTAAGTCTTAATGCTTTCATAGAAACAATTTGTGAAGATAGAATCAAGAACCTCATATATTACTAACTTCAACTTTCAAAGTAAGATAAAACAGAATTAAAGACACCATTAGATTTATTTTCTATGTTGTCTCCAAAAAGATGTACAAAATACCCTCAAACACACTACACATTATTTAGTGGACAGAGAGATGAAATTCTGCCACTGATTACAATGTGAGCTGTTGAGAAGTGCACAGAAGTCTGAGCACAGCAGACTTCCTCGTGTTGTAACTCAACATCTTACATGTAGCATGTGCATACTCCAGAGCGTGTTTACGTCAGCACCTCTTAAAGTACCAGCAGTCTTCTGCAAAGTGAGCTGGGATCATGGTGCGAGCCTGATCCAAGATCGCAGGAGGTGCAAGCAGGCAGGTGTCAAGTTTGAGGAGAGTCTGGGCTACATGGTAAGACCTGTTCTCAACAACTACAAAGAATGAAAGCCGGAAGACCCTTAGCACTGATACGCAGAAATGTTTATGTTCCTGTTTTTGTTCTCTATGAGTATACAACTTATGGGTCAAGTATTTGGGGGGGATCTCTATGTTGTCAATTATCATAAATGTTAACTATGTTTTTTTCTACAATACAAATATAAAAGAAGGCATTCCCATCACTTTAAAACAAACCAAAACCTAGTAGCAAATTTGCATATCATTTTACTTTTTTCCAGAACAAAGTAGGCAAAATACTCCCTTAAAATATCAGACTACTAGAATCATTATTCACATTTATTTGTTTTATCTGGTAGATAAACTACATATCAAGTGCTATAAACTGTATTACTAAATGACATAAATAAATGTATATACCCTAGGGGTGTTTCACAGTAGCAGTGCACAATCAAAAAGGCTGAAGTTATTATTTTATGTAATAGGCCTTTAAAAGTTGGGCTTTAAATCCCAAATTGTTCCCATTGGTGTTTTCCCCACACTGTCCCAGTTCTATCTACCAAGCACTTGCTTGCATTCAGGGAATGATGGCTACCAGAACGATCAATCAAATGAAAATCTGATACAATTAGAGACTTAAAATTGACTCTCATTTTACTCTCTTTTTAATTAAAATTTCATATGTTTGTGATGCTGAGGAACTGAGCTTCTTATGGCTGTGCACTTACTTGGTACTACTCCAGCCCTTAGCCTAAAACAGTTTTCTGATTTTTCTCATCTTTCTAAAGGGAAAGGCAATATTGGACCTCAAGTTCTTTCACCTGACCTGAGCCAATGCAAATTAAAAGCTTAAACTTAGCAGATGAAATCATGTAGATGATATTACTGCTTTGCTATTATTTTATATACTTCAATTTGATTTGAAAAGCTGTAAACTTATACTTTACTGTGAGAAGAAGCAGAAAGTTCTAAACTTTAGTGGCCTCAACTACTTGATAATTTCTAAAAACACAACAGAAGTTTATTTAAAAGAAAAGCCTTTCTTTGGGCATATTCTGATTACTTGAATGTTTTAAATCTACTTGCAGAAAATGGTGCCAATACATATGACTAAAAGTATTTGACACAATGAAGACATATGATTAAAAAATATCATTTAACATGTTTTGCAACTTATAATCTCTTGATAACTACAATGTTAGTTTAATAGTTTTTAAGGATTTTTTTTTAAAAAAAAACAAGATTATTCACTTATTATTTATGCATTCTGCCTGCATGTGTGCCTGCATGCCAGAAGACGGCACCAGATCTCATTACAGATGGTTATGAGGCACCATGTGGTTGCGGGAATTGAACTCAGGACCTTTGGAAGAACAGGCAGCTCTCAGTCTCTGAGCTATCTCTCCCACCCAATGTTGGGTGGGAGATATTTAAATATATTTAAAATGCCAAGAACTTGGACTTAACAGACACCTGCAGAAGAAAGGATTACCCAACCAAAATAAAAAAACTTATGTTAGTGTTTCGGGTATAGCTATAATTAATAGCAAGAATTATTATTATGAGTGGCTTTTAAAGGAGCAATTTACTAAGCAATGGCATAAAAGTGTTAGATAATATCTAAGCGTATATTGAACTTAAGAAAACAAAAACAAAAACAGCCATTTCCCAAAGCTTTCCTGGTGGAGCCCTGTGGGCCTGCACCATGTGACCGCCTCCTACATCCTTACCTGCAGCCAAGGAGGCACAGCACTGCTCCTTCTCCTTTGTGATGTCATTTAGCCTGCATGGTACATCCAGGAGCGCGGGTGAAAGAAGTGGCAGACAAGGGCACTTCCCGACTCCACACATCTGGACAGAACCCAGTGACAGGTGTTTCACAAAGGTCGAACCATTCTGAACAAAGCTGTAACAAAATGGCAAGCTGAAAGATCATCTGTAGAAACACTACCTTTTTAGTTACCTTATTATACATTCTCTTTGCTAAGTGATTTTTCTACAGCAATGTGTAACAATGGTAAAAGTTTTACGTATGTTAATGAATGATAAATAACACGTTAATGAAGAAATAAAACAAATAATAATAATAATAATAATAATAATAATAATAATAATAAATAATTTTTGTTTTCCCTATCATATTTTACAGGTTTTGTAGACTAGAATTAAATGCCGCCTCTTACCCTCCATCCCTGAGCTGTGGACTGGACCCAAGGCCTATGCTTGCTAGCAAATGATGTTCTACTGAGCTAGATGCCCAAACATCCCCATCAGTTTTGAAAACTGTTTTACCGTGTATGTGTACATGGTGTGGGCATTTGTGTGTAGGGTTGGTGTGCATGAAGCCCTGGGTTTGGCCCTCAGCATCTTATAAACTGGGTGCACACCTATAGTCCCAGCATTTGGGAGCAGAGGCAGGAGGCTCAGAAGCATAAGCTCATTCTTGCCTACACAGCATGACTGAGGTCTTTAATACATGAGACCCTGTCTCAAAACAAAACCAAACCCCACCCAAACGCTACATTTGGTTGTGCATGTCTAGACTAAAGGATGCTAATAAACATACTGCCCACCTCAAAAGTTTCTCAGCTCTTAGTCTATGATAGTTCCTCAGGTTTTGGTCTTTTACAATCATGACTCTATATAGCTTCCACACAACTATGCCCATTTACTCAAATTATGTTGAATATACCTTGACATCTGTTTCCACGCTACATCCAGCAGAGTGGTGTATGCACCAATTAATATAGCATCAAAGTAACATGGGATGAGGTATCGTGGGATCTGCTTCAGGTAGAAGAACATTGCCTGCAACCATTTACCAACCTGTTACAGAAATAATTTAAAACGTTATTTTAGTGTGTGTTAGGTATACCTTAAGAGTTAAATCTAAAAATACAACTTTGTTGGATAGCAATCCACTAACTAGATGATCACTCCTTAGAACTAAAGGATGATCAAGAAAATGGTTCAAGGACCTTAAATATTATCTATAACAAGGTAATATATAATTCTTAATGTTCCCTCAATTGTTTGTACTAGAATATCATTTTGCTTACTTCAGCAATACTTCCTGATCGTGAAATAAGCCGGCCACTGACATAGTCAATCATCCAATCTCCAGACCTCAAGTTTTCACAGAATGGATGCCCCAAGTCATTCTTTGGTCTTATTTCTGCCAACACGGACATTAATCCTAAAAAATTCAGATATTATTGAGCTGTTGGGAGAGTTAAAATGTTCTCCTCGCTTAGCTTGTAGTCAGTCTCTAATGATTTGGGATGAACATATATACAGGCAGACTTGAAAGCTACTCAGTCCACAATGCATTTAGCATGGCTAGAGACAGACATCAGGGTGCCTACTTTAACCAGAACACAAAAACTGGAGAGAAGAAATCTACTGCTGCAAAAACAATGCAGAGCTTCCTGAGAGGACTTCTGGGACTGCTCTTATTTACTTGTGTTTACTATTATAACATTCAAAAGCAACTGTCATGATTTCTCTGCCCTAATGCATCAAACAGATAAGCCTGAGTATTTCTGTGTTAGCAAGTGGTGGATTAACATTTAGGAAAGAGGGTTGGAGACATGACTCAAAGGTTCAGAGCACTGACTGCTCTTTCAGAGGTTCCAAGTTCAATTCCCATCCCCAGCAACCAAACTGCGGCTCACAACCATCCATAATGTTCTGATGCCCTTTTCTGGTGTGCAGGTGTACATGCAGATAAAGCACTCATATACATAAAAAATAAATATTTAATAAAAACATTTAAGAAAGAACTAGAGACATCACAACTTATTTAAGAGGAAGCACAACTGCCAATGGAGGATGATCATGAAGCCTGCTTTAGAAGCAGCCTTTGAAACAGGAGATACTTACAATAAACAAAGGCACTAAGTGAACTACTTGGCATATGATAAATGTTAGGCATACTTCATTAGCATTCCTATGCATACTCACCACAGATTCTGTAATTCAGGTACAGAATGAGAATGCTTTTCTCACCCAGTAAAACAATTGTTTCTACCTTAAAACATTATTTGGCTTCACTGGCTTCATTTTAACCAAATTCGTCTGGTTAGTACTGACTGTTTAAGAGAGAAAAATGTTCTTAGGCAAAGACACAGAGCTAGCGGTTTTAGGGAGCACTTACTGACAGAATACTTTGTCACATTCTGTTTTTAGTATTTTATGAATGATCTCATTTAATTAAGTGACATTATTTACAGTTTTTTTTCTTCTCTTGAGACAAGATCCTCCTTATAATGCAGGTGACCTCAAATTCTCAACTGAGTAGTTGGGAATCACAGTCTTGTTCCACCATGCCTCGCAATTGTTACTTTTCTGTTTTGCTTCACTTGAGGTAGGGTTTCACTGTGCAGCTCTGGCTGGCCTGGGATTCATTATGTAGACCAAGAAGGCACTAAACTCACAGCGATCCACCTCCCTCTGCCTCCCAAGTAATGGAACTACAGGCATGCACTAGAGATGGCTCAGTAGTTAAGACCACTTGGTGCTCTTCCAAAAGATCTGGGTTCAGTATCTAGTACCCACATGGCAAAAATCCATTTCCAGGGATCTAATACCTTTTCCTGGCCATTGCAGGCAACAGACATGCACATATATACATACAGACAGACAGACAGAGAGACATGCAAGAAAAACATACACATAGACAAAACTAATCTAAAAAAATTAAAACATGCATTACCACATGCTTGGTTCTATTACTCATATTTTATTGAGGCAGAAACTGGGGTTCAGAAATGTTATCCTACTCACTAATGGTCAACCAACAAGGAGTCATAAGTTATAATTTTAACTCAGGTGTCATATTCTAGGCTTATACTCTTATTTCTATAAAGAGGACCACTGAAGAAAAAACACAAAGCTTTATCCTTAAACCTACCTTGAAGACCTGCATACTTAAGGGATGTCCAGTTTGGTACATCATAGCAACCTCCACCATCTTCTTGTTCTTCTGATTCACATCGGTAAAGTACCTGATTTAGCTCAGCCAAAGTCAATTTAGAAGCAATGCTAAGAATAAGAAAATAAAGATGACTAGATAAATATACCAAAATTTCATTTACTGAAAATTAAAGCAAAAGAAAAATCTGCATTAAGTGTCTCAGAAATGCACTGTTCTGGGTACTTTTCTGTTTGTATAATAAAATACTCTAACCAGAACCAACCAGGGGGTCTGTGGTGGTTTGAATGAGAATGGGTCCCAGAGGCACACCAACCTGTTCTAGAAAATTCCTTAACTGAGGTTCCCTCTTTATAGGTAACTCTAGCTGTATCAAGTGGACAGAAAAAAACAAAAACAAAAACAAAAACATCTATTCAGTACATACATGTTCTAGGAACTCAGCATTGAAGTAAACATATACTATCATAATATATCATAAGCAATAATTAAGAGGCAAAATGTGGTGAAAATTAGATGAACAATAATGTGACTCCTAAACTAAGTTAAAAAAAAATCCAGTGGCAGCTAAAAAAAAAAAAATTTTAGCCAGACATGTGATGCATGCCTTTGTTCCCAGAACTCAAGGAGGCAGAGGTAGCATGCTAGCTGTGAGCTCAAGATCAGCCTGATCTACAAAGAGAGTCCAGGACAGCCAAGGATACACAGACAAACCCTGTCAAAAAAAAAAAAAAAAAAAGAATTTCATCTGTGTTTGTGTATACATGTGCAGGTATATGCTGGAGCCTACGGAGGCCCAAAGTGGGTGTTGGATCCCCTTAAGCTAGAATTACAGGCAGAGGTGAGCCACCCGACATGGATGCTGAGAACTGAACTCCAGTCCTCTGCAAGAGCAGCAAGTGCTTTCAAGTGCCTACCTATGTCTCTAGCTCTAAGTGTCAATTTTACTCATTAAAAGTACTCTGAAAGCTCTTTAGGCTGCTATATTCTTTATCTTGTACATTTGCTTTTTAAAATTGTTTATTATTATTTGTGTGTATGTGCAGGTGTATGACATTGTATATATGTAGAAATCAGAGGGCAGATTTGGGAGTTGCTTTTCTTTCAACCTTGTTCAGAAAGATTTTCTCCTGTTCCCTGGTACTCCAGGTTTGCTGGTCCTGAGCTTCCTGAAGATGCTCTGTCTCTGCCCCCATCGCCCTGTGGGAGTGCTGGGATTATAGGTTGTGTCACAGTATCTGATTCCTAATGTGGGCTGTGGACCTGAACTCTGGCTGTCAGGCTGTGTAGCAAGCACTGATATATCTTTTACCATCATTGGCCCTTAAATATTTTAAAAAACACTTTCTTGTTTAGACTTAGTTTTTTTTTCCCTTGGGAAGTAATACTTGGGATAAGTAATTGAAAAATGAAAATATAGCCTTTTATGCAGAGTTTATGGAAAACACTTAGAAGTGTGTGATACCCACTACATGACTGCTTTTCCTAATCAAACTGCTAAATCCAAAATTCTTTAACCATTTTATTTTATTTTATGATTTTTTGAGACAGGAGTTTCTATGTGTGTAGCCCTGGTTGTCCTGGAACTCACTCTGTAGACCAGGCTGGCCTCAAACTCAGAAATACCCTTTTCTGCTCCTGAGTGGTACAATTAAAGGCATCTGCCACCATGTCCAGCTAACACCTCTTTTTTAAAAATTTTTATTTTTTATATTAATTACAGGTTATTTACTTTGTATCCTAGCTATAGCCCCCTCCCTCAGCCCCTCCCTACCCCTCTCTAAGTCCACTGATAGGGGTCCTCCTCCCCTTCCATCTGACCCTAACTTATCAGGTCTCATCAGGAGTGGCTGCTATGTCTTCCTCTGTGGCCTGGTAAGGCTGCTCCCCACTCAGGGGGGGATAGGTCAAAGAGCCTGCCACTGAGTTCACGTCAGAGACAGCCCCTGTTCCCCTTGGACTGCCACAGGCTACGTCTGAGCAGGGGTTCTAGGTTATATCCATGCATGGAGAATCAGTATCAGAAAAGACCCTTGTGCCCAGATATATTTGGTCCTTGTGGTGCTCCTGTCCTCTCCAGGTCTTACTAACAGCTCATTTTTAATATTAAGGTTTTGTCCATTTTCATTGATTTGTTTGACTGTCATTTTATTTATTGTCCATTTCACTGGCCCATATTATTTATCTTAAACTCAAAATTTTTATTAAGGATTATTAAAGGGATAAATAAACTTAGCTTATCAAAGGTCATCACTTGACAAATCACCCACTTCTGCCTTTGCAATTCCCTCTTAGTATCTTCTTTCTTCTATGACCGAACTGTCCCTTGGTTCAGTTATTCATGAAAATTGGATTTTTGTAGAAACATATTTCTCAATATGGACAGAGAATTGTTTAACTATCATAGCTGTAATGTCCCTTTGTTCACTGTGCGATTGTATTGTGTAACTAAACACAGCTGGACATAGCTGTAGTGGTTTGTGTAAAAACCTCATAGGATTATATGGTTGAATGCTTAGTCATCAGGGAGGAGCTCTACTTAGAGGGCTCAGGAGGTGTGGCCTTGTCAGGTGTGGACTCCTTAGAGGGTGTCTGCTGGGGGTAGGTTTCAGGGTTTCAGAAGCCTAAGCCATGCCCAGTGGTTCTCTCTCTTTCTGCTTCCTGTGGATTCAAATGTAGAGCTTACAGCTACTTCTCCACAGGATGTCTGCCTGCATGACATGTTTCACACCATGAAGACAAAGACTAAACCTCTGAAACCGTAGCCAGCCCCAATTAAATGTTTCCCTTTATAAGAGTTGCTATGTTCATGGTGTCTCTTCACAGCAATGGAATACTGTCTAAGATAATAGCTGAAATTGTATTTTCTTGTCTTCTTAGTTGCCCGGTAATTTCATTTTACACAACCAGCATTTTCTGTGAACACACATCTTCTTGAATGTACTCCCTCTTCTCTCATTTTGTTCTGTCTCAGCTTAGAAAATTTTGCAGTTTACTCCCTGGTCTCAACCTCCCTGTCCACAGCTACAGTTCAAGAACAAGCACTGTCAAATGAATGAGCAGGCTCCGTGACATTTTGTCTCTAGTGG
>NW_026596095.1:4806489-4866390 GCF_907164565.1 Psammomys obesus
CACTGTCAAATGAATGAGCAGGCTCCGTGACATTTTGTCTCTAGTGGAGTATTTTCCAGAACTTAACCAGTGGACTCCTTGCACAAAAAGCACTCAGGAAGCTTTTGAAATGTAAATTTCAAAATTTCAAAACAGGCTACTGCATAAAATAGCATTTATCCAGATAAATACAAATGGATGAAACATTGGCTTAACAAATATCTAAAATGAAATGTTAAAGTATTTTATAATTACCAACTTGATCGGTAATGGAATCGTACACTATGAGTCAAATACTGTGCTAAGAGTTTTACATAAATCATCCTTACAACTCCTTATGAGAGGTGCACGCCTTAAATCCCAGCACTGGAGAGGCAGAGGCAGGTGATCTTTGAGTCTGCGGCCAGCCTGGTCTACAGAGTGAGTTCCAGGACAGTCAGGGCTACACAGAGAAACCTTGTCTTGAAAAACCAAAAAACCAAAACCAACCAATCAATCAACCAACAGTACTCTAGTTGTATCTTTCAATAACTTGTGCAAAGTGTTATTTCCTTTTGAGACATGGTTTCTCTATATAGCCCAGGCTATCCTGGAACTTACTATGTAAATTAAGCTGGCCTTGAACACACACAGAGATCCACCTGTCTCTACTTCTACCTGCCAAGTACTGGGATGAAAGGCATGTATCACCATGCCCAGTCAACTTCCTTTTCTTATTTTTTGGAACAGGACCAAAGAGAACACTGACTGACCTTCACTTCACTATGCAGTCACAAATTACTCTGAACTTCTGATCCTCCTGCTTCTACCTTGTAGATGCTGTGATGACAGGTTGACTGACAGGCTCGATAACTATGCTCTATTTTTGTTGATGTTTTGGAGATAAAGTCTCACTAAGTAGTCCAGGCTGGCCTGGAACTTGCAGAATCCCCGAGGCTGCCCACTGACGCTGCCTACTGAGTGCTGCATATGCTCTTAAATACATTATGATAATATATAATCATTATTGACAAAGACGACACTCTTACATGCTCATTAACATAGTCTTTCCAGAGGTTATTTTAGAATATGTGTTAAAATTTTCAAATATGGGATACATTCTAACCTCCAAATTTCATTTCCAGAAATTTAACTTAGTGCCAACGACCAAAAACACACTAAGCAGTTATCAGGCGACAGGCAGGGATCATATGTTTTACATGATTTATCCTGTTTAATCTTACAAAACTGAAGTGATAAGTTCTCTTATCCACTGTCTAGATGAAGAAAGTTTTAAATAAATTGGCCAAGATCAGCTGACAGCGTTGAAGCAGAAGCTAAACTTAAGTCTAAAATAAACATACTGCTGTACTATGTGGCACCACATAGGAAAGAAATATTCAAAAACTTAGAAAAAAATCAAGGTACCAAGATATACATAATAGGGCATAACTAGAGGCGCTCTACATGTTTCCAAGTGAATAATTAAATTTATTATGACATAGCTATACATAATACAATAATATGTTGACATTAAAAATGTGGTAAGCAGTATAATGTATGAAACTAAATCTTCTAGAGCTGAGAAAAATCACTCATGCAGGCTTTCATATCTACAATCTTTAGAGAAAGAATACGTAAACATGGAAAGGTGCACATGTGAGCACACACACAAATGATAAAGGGACAGAATGGAATGTTAGCAGTGTGTGATGCTGACATTAATGGCCTGTGGACCACGCTTTAAGTAGCAAGGAGAGAAAGCACATTTGAAAGTGCCAAGATTGGGCCAGCAGTAGCTCATCATTTTGTTAAAATGGTAAATCTATGAAAGGATTACTTACGAAGCAAAGGGGATTTTTAATATAGGATCTGCATTGTCAACAGCTAGGCTTCCAGATTTAAAGTGAGAGCTGAACTGGGTCAGGTGATTTCGAAGAATTCCAACAGCAACTTGAGCATGTGGATCGAGACTGACCCTGAATAACATTGATTAAAAAAAGAATAGGTAATTTTTAGGTTATTCAAACATAGCACGATATGCAAACTATTTTCTCCAGATTTTAAAAAATGGTGTGTTTCTCTCTGTGTATAAGCTGTACGTGCGCAGGTTCCCAGACTGCAGAAGAGCGTAAGATCCCCTGGAACGAGAGCTCTAGGCGGCTGTGAGCCTCCTGACATGGGTGCTGAGAACTGAATTTGGGTCCTCTACAGGATCAACAATGGCTCCTAACTGCTGAACCATCTCTCCAGCCCCCAAAACTATTTTCAATATAAGTAATTCAGCAGTTTGAACTTTAATTAACATACCTGAATATGATAACACTTCCCGGAGATAGATTTTCAAATTCTATTTCCTGAATATATTCATTGGGACCCTTTGTGGCAACCCCAGCTTGTTTGACAATTTTACTTTCATGAAGCTTGAAAAAAATATAGAAAATCCATTCATTAACTAATTTAAATGTCCTTAAAATAGTAAGAACAGTAAAACACCAGAATCCCAAATACCTGGATATGTTCTCTAAATTCCACTGTAATATTTGGTATTCCATTGATTGAATTCTCATCTTTCTTATAAGGGTTTGTATTCCTTTCAATAGTTCTAGCTTCAAGAACTACTTCTTCAATTTTGCCTAGGAAAATAGAAACATTTTAACAAAAATTATTCCAATTTAAAGATCAAATACATAACAAAACATGAAATTACAATGTAATGAACTGAAAAACAGCCATGGTTTTAGCATGATTAGAATCAACACAGAGCCTGAGACAATACCGTATAGTGACTGAGCTCTGTGAGAGTAACTATAGAGCTGGGAGGGTAGGTCTGTGGTAAAGTGGATGCTTGCCACATGTGATACACTGGGTTTACTACCACTCCCAAATGGAAAAAAAAACATGACAAAACGCCCACAAACATTAGCAAAGACCTCACCAGAATACTAACCATTAATTTATGAAGTTAAAGCAAGTAATGAACATTTAACCCTACAGTTCTTTAGGTTGAAGTCATGAATATTTAGCAACTAGCAAGAAATACAGACTGTGAGCTGGGCATGGATGTGCACAGCTATAATCTCAGCAATTTGGGAGGCTGAGGCAGTGCAGCACATGTAAGTCCAGGGATAGCCTGGTGGGTTTCAGGCTACCCTATGTGACTGTGTCCCATCAACTTAAACACACAGACACACACGATAGTTTTTTTTATTCAATTAACAAGCAGTTCCTTTTAACTCAGATGTATGCCGTGTTACATTAAGAAGTAAAATGTAGACATCTGGGAAAAAAAAATCAACCACCAGTGAGAGAGGAGCTCAGGGACATATAACTGTCAAATGAGAGACACAGATTATGAATGCCACAGAAGGAAGAATTTACTTTATACTTAAAGACTTCTTAAAGAGGTAGGAATTTAGTCCTAAAAAGGCTATAAATATTCATATATAGGTGGGTAAAAAAACTATTTGGAGAATTGTGAAAATATCTACTTGGCTGAATGCCAATTGACAGAAGGCTAGGATGGTAGATGAGGATGGGCTATGAACAGTCTTAATAGTTGCCTTAAAACACACATGTATGAATAGATGCCTATATAGTATGTGTGCATATGTTTATGCACATGTAAAAATGGAAACACACGTTGCCTACAGTATAAGGAAACACATTTATACATATTTTAAAAAGGAATATATTAAAAGTACTTCACAACTCAAATAATGTTAATGCTTGGGATATTTTTGTCTAGATCTTGTTCCATGCAGTGAAAAGGCCTGTATCCAAAGCTCTTCTCTAACCATGTTTATATGTCAGTGTGTTCTCTATGACATATAAAGGCAAAGTGCTAATGTAAATGCTTGGCTTAGCTTACCAGGGATGCACATCTGAGGCACTTCTTTGCTGTAAAATGAAGTCTTGGGATTTCTAAAAGCAGTTCTAGAGACAGCCACAACAGACTGATGGGTGCTTGGCGAGTGCCTTGTTACTGCCACTATGTCTTCATCCACCTGGTCCACATACACCTGAGAAACAGAGACAGAACCTGGCTTACAGCCCCATTGGAAAAGAGTGCTCAAACCAGAAGGTCCTCCTTTGAAATGGAAAGTCTGGAGAGAGATTTTAAGAGTTTCATTTCTTACCTGAATGAAACCCTTGGCTCCCAGCTCTTGGTGGAGTCTATTGATGGCACATCTGGCTGCAATAATCCCACTCTGGATATTAACATCCCCTGTGTTTGATGGCAGCGCCCCAGGATTCCACTTAGTGTAAAATCGTTCTTCAGCAACCACTGAAATCTGAAGAGAGGTAAAGCTTAGTATGTTGCACTTAATGACAATGAAATCATGGATAAAAAAATGACCAGTGTTGCTGGGCCGTGGATTAAACACACCTGATGAGGCACTAGCTCATCATAACCTCTCGTACTTCCACTAGCACAACATGCCATGGAAACAATTGTGGTACTTGGAAGAGCATCATAGGCTGATCTGTGCTGGAAAAGAAGAAAACAGAAGTTCACGTTCCTTCAAATGTAAAGTGACACCCCATACCCCATTAGCATCATGAAGCAAAAGAACAAGAACTCATACATTCTGTAAGGCATATTATTTGTTTCAAAACATTTTAAAATCAAGGTATTTCAATAACTTAAAAAGTATGTAGGTATTATTGCCATCAAAATATCAGACAAACATTGATGTTTGATACTGAAACGTTTAGCAAAATAAGTCAGCACAGAAACACACTGGTGCTTACCACAATTGGACACTCATTATCATGGGTAATGTCCATAAACAGGGCATGCGCGATAGCTGGCATCAAAGGCCTCAAACAGGGCTGAACAAAGGATCCAACAGGTTCCCCTCCATATCGGTAGACTAATCTGCCCTCTTCATGACTGTTATATGCACTCATTGCCTCTGCAGAGCAGCACAGAGAATTTTAACAACCCCTCTTACTCCTAAATGTCCACATGAAGGTTAGACTTTTTTTTTTTTAATCATGACTGACTTTCAAGGCATATCAACATTGTTAAAAGTGAGAGTTAAGTAATTAACCAATGTTACCAAGTCTGAGTGACCAACACTTAACTACGACTTAACTGGAGAAACTTGAGTAGGAAAAAAAAAAAAAAAAGAATCACTAGCTGTTCACTGGGATATTGACTATATCAAATATATGGAAAAACATCTAAAGATTGCTTTATATAGTAGGTTAAAAACAAGAACAGCAATGAACGACAGATTTGTAGCCTTTAATCCAGGCATTGAGGCCAGCTTGGTCTACAAGGTGAGTCCAGGTCAGACAGAGCTGCACAGAGAAACCCTGTCTCAAAAAACCAACCAAACAAACAAAAACCAAAACAAAAAATAAAACCAACAAAAACCAAAAGCAAAACCCCCAAACATTTTTGTATTTCAAAGTATTCAAATAGGGTTCTGTTTTTAAATCGGTCATTCGGCACACGGCTCTCTGACTCGCCCTCTGAACTCAGTCACTTCTGTGGGCGTGTTGTGGCGCACTGGTGCTACAACATGCATACAAGTCAGAGGCCAGCTTTCAGGGGCCAGTTCTCTCCTTCCGCATGTGGGTTCTGATCACCTAGCTTGACGGCACACACCTCTTCCCTTTACTTTTGAGAAAGAATCTGAAAAAAATAAAATAAATAAAAAGTATCGTAGGCTAGCGTGGAACTTAGTAGCCAAGGCTTGTCTTAAACATGTGATCCTTTTGCCTTTGTTTTCTAAGTGGTGAGTTACAGCAGTAAGCTGTACCTGGCCTCACTGGTCTTTCTATTTGAAAGGAAGTATACTATGAACTAGATATTTTAGCTTTTAAAAGGAGACTCAGTTACATTAGGTATTGCATATAAAGCCATTACATGCCTTGTAATCCACTTAAACAAAAGCAAAGCATCTCAGATAGGAAATGGACTTCAGCGTGCCTACCTCTTATTAAGGAACTGATGCCTAGTCTAGTAACGAAGATATTGTCCAGCTCTTCGCTTCCCGTGAACAGCTCAGCCACTACATAAAGATTGGGCTGTAACTTCCTAGCAGCATCCAGCATGTACTGCAAAAAGCACAGTCACAGATGTAAAAGAAAGAGAGCAGGATGGAGAGGGAAGGAGGGGACAAGACTAGGTGTGGATTTGACATAAGATAGGTACAAAACAAGAAAAGTGAAAAGTTCCAAACAACATTTGAGGTGCACATGTAAGAGAACATGAAAGAGATCAGCACACATTGGGGGCAGAGGGTTTACAAAGAACAATGGGAAAAGGGGAGATCAGAGTTTGCAGATATAGGAACAGAGGGAAAGGAAAAAGGAAAAAAGTTAGTGTCATTAAAAATACAGCCTGTAACACTGCAATTCTGCCAGTATTTGCCCTGGTTTTTCATTTGTTTCTAATACCTCTAATAAGATTATTAATCTCTGGGTGGCTAATTAAGTCAGAATTGATAATTATGTCTGCTGGTGAACTATTTAGTTAATTTTGATTAGCTAAACTCAATCCTATAGATGACAACAAATGCCAGCACCTTACCATTTCTCTCTCTCTTATCTCTTTCTCTCTCTCCCCCTTTCTCTCCAAATAAGGCTTTTTAATTTTTTTTTTAAATTTTTTTAGCTATTGCTAAAAATACAACTGAAATAGACCCTCTGATTATTTTTTTGGAGGTAAATAATGTTCTACCAGCCAGGCTAATGTTTCCTATCAAATTACTCCAAATTAAAACCATATAGAATCACACACACACACATACTACATACAAACTATGGAAGTTGATATTTTTTATATAAGCATTTTTTTTGAGATAGGGTCTCAGTATGTAACTCTGATTGTCTATGGAACTCACTATGTAGACCAGGCAGCCTTAACCTCAGAGAGCTATCCTCCTCTGCTTCCTGAGTGCTGGGACTAACGGTATGAGCCACTAAATCAGGCTTATAAGCACATATTTTCATGAATTGTCACTTTAAAAACTACCAAAGATCTTACAACCAGGATAAAAGTATGTGTTTATTTATAAAGTTATATTAAGTAAAGGACAGTGCAGCAATACTGGCATTGCTCAAAAACCACTTTAAAATAATTTATTTTCATTTTACATACAATGGTGTTTTGACTGTATGTATATCTGTGTGAAGGTGTCAGATCCCCTAAAACAGGAGTTACAGACATTGTGAGTTGCCATGTGGGTGCTGGGACACGAACTCAGGTCCTCCAGAAGAGCAGCCAGAGAAAAGTCCAAAGAACAGATTACGGTACGGTTACATTTATGTTTCAAAAGGTAAAAATTAAAAACTGAATCAACGAGACTCAAATTTCAGTATGCCACATTATTAGTGTTTAAATATTCACTATACAGGGCAGGGGTATAGTTCAGTACAGAACAGAACATGGTCCTAAAATGGGCAATGCTCTAAGTATCCTTAAAATGAAAATAAAAGCCAGTATAATGTGTAAAAAGCCATTCAACTTTTCCCCCTTTCTTCATGAGACAGGCTTTTCCTGTGTAGCCCTGGCTGTCCTGGACTCCATTTGTAGCCTTGCAGAGTTCAAGGCTGGCCTGCCTCTGCCTCCTAAGTTCTGGTATTAAAGGCGTACACTACCACGGCCTGGCCCATTCAAGTTTACCTTGGCTAATAATATACAGAAACAATGTAAAAGACAACTTAACATCTTAGCTACCAATAAAGTTATTATGTATTTTATTACATAAAAATACAATCTTTTTTCTAAACTTAAAAAGTAACTTATTAAACACTTTACTGCCTAATATTTTACAGCAGTTGTATCAGAAGGTTGTTAGAATTAGATAAGCTGTCATGTGTGTCAGATATTACTATCAAATCCATAGCAGTGCACAACCAGCAGACTAGACCTGACTGGCAGGTATTTGGGAAGCTACCAGACGTCACTGCCTTTCTCTTGTGAAGGTAGAGTTGTTCGTACCTCGGCCACGTGAAGAGGTGTGGAGTGGCAGTTGTCAAGACGCACTCCCTGGAAACAGGTGGCAGTTATCTCAGTGTATTGTTTCATGTGTGCCCACAGATAAGGGCAGTCCTCTGGTTTATTCCCATAGCGCAATTTAACACTGTCACCCCAGCAAATAAGTTCTCTCCTTAAATAAACGTTTGAACCTGTTGAAGAAGAACAAGTGCCTCAGTGTGTGTGAAACCGAACGACAGCAATTACTTGAAGGGAACGATGCTGTTTCTAAACTGTGTTGTTTCTTCCATAAATGATATTCTGGCTGAATTAAAAATATATGTTATTATTTTATGAGTATGGGTGTTTCGCCTGCTTGTATGCCTGTGTACCATGTGTAAGCCTGGTACACTCAGAGGCCAGAAGAGGGTGCTTGATTCCCCGGAACTAGAGTTGCAAATGGTGGTGAGCCACCGTGTGGGTGCTGGGAATGGAATCCAGGTCCTCTGGAAAGGCAACCAGTGCTCTAAACTGCTGAGCCATCTCTCCAGCCTCCTTACTAGAATTACATCTCCACTGGCCTTCCATAGCTCTGCTTTCCCTATCTATCTGTAAAGAAGTGAAAGATCAGGCACCTGGCTCAGCAAAGTTGCGAAGGGGATCATCGCCCATCACCCACCCATTGTGCGCCATCAGAAAACAAGCTTTATCTGGGAGGTGGATCATGGATTCTTCTGCGGATAAGGCCATTTCTTCAAAGGGGAAAGTGAAATACCTATGGAGACAGAATTGAAATAAAGTCCACACAAAGAAACTCCTTGAGGAGAGTGTGAAGCAGCAACATTAGAAATTAAATTTCTCCCCTAGTGAGTACAGTAAATAAAATTAGTTTGGCCCCATTCATGCAATACAAACTTCACAGAGAGCAAAGGTCACCAGCAGACTTTCTGAATAAGTCATTAGGATTTGAAGAATGCCTAACATTTTAAATAATCTTCACAGTTTTATCAAATTATAGGAAAACCAGCTAGAGTGTAGCTGCCCAACATATGCTGTATGAAAGATTCACTAATTTATTTTATGTGTCTGAGTGTTTTGCCTAAACAAAACACTGTGTGCATGTTTGGTGCCCATGGAGGCCAGGAGGGCAACACACCCCCTGGAACTGGAGTTGTGAGCTGCCACACAGAAGCTGGGAACTGAACCCAGGTCCTCTGCAAGAGCAGCAAATGCTCTTAATGCTGAGCTCTCTCTCCAGCCCCTATGCTGCGTGCTCCTATGTAAGAAGCTAACACTGAATTTACTACTGCTAAATGCTGTTCTTACAACGTATCCCCCAAAGGCCATCTACTGGAACCTTTACCCCCTACCCCGCTTTCTTTAGACATGGTGTCACTTTGTAATACAGGCTGACCTGGAACTTGGATCCCCTGCCTCTGCCTCTGTGTTGCTGGGATTACAGACATGGTGACCACAGCAGGTGTAAAGCCTTAATCCCTTTCCTTAAAGCAGTGGTGTTGGGAGATGGTATCCAGTGACAGGTGTCTGGGTTAGGGGCAGGACACCTTGTGAGTGGATAATAACTTTCTTCTCTTTTTTTCTTTTCTTGTTCCCAGTGAACTGAATAGTTATCACGAGAAGGATTTTCAAAAGCTGCCTGTGCTTTGTGTCTTCCATCGGCGCTCACTTGCCCTTCACCATTTGCCATGGAACTGAGGGAGCCCAAAGCCCTGGCCAGAAGGTTCTGGTGCCATGTTCTTGACTTCCTCTGTGGACCCTCTGCCAAATTAAACTCTTTCTGTACTAAGTACTCAATCTCTGGTGTTCTGTTTTATCCACAGAAAGCAGACTGGCATTATGCATTTCTCTAGAAACACCAATGTAAGTAAATGTAAATGGGTTCAAACTGATGACAGTTTCTCTAAAGATTTTCCTAACAAAATTAATCAGGAATTATTAAGCCTATTTTTGAATCAAATTTTCTATTTTAATTTAATGTATTGAAGTCAGACCTTAAAAAAACATTTAGGTAAAGTTGAAAAGTTAAATATTCTCAGCTTTTAACTATCAGCAAGAGGACATGTTTAAAAACAGAATGAATACCTGGTAACTAAAGGATGTTTCCTAGTGACGGGTCCTAGTTTAGGGCCGTGGCCAGCCAGTCGTTCATAAAACACATTTCCCAAAAGACAATTAACTGCCTAGAAAACAATGAATTGTGTTACAGGACCAGTGAAAGCAACAGGGAACTCAGGAAAAGCAGCGGTTTGAAACTAGGTGAACCTGTTCCTGATGACAGTTGGTGACGTGGTGCTTCTCTGAATTTAACTCCTCAAGCCTCTTACGGAACCAGTTACAGCACTCTTCAATCGCAGCTGGCCCATTGCTAGTGCGCATGGAGGAAAACAAATGTCAGCGCCTTCATAAAATGCGCACGTAAACATTTCCAACAAGCGTCACAGAAATCTCAAATGCTATCCTCAGGATCTGAGCTATGACGGAGCAGCTTTTCAGTCGTAAAATGTTTTGCATATACACGTTTAGCAGAATGACCTGACAAAGAGACTGTAGGAAAGTGTCAGGTGTTAAAATGGCAGATTCCTTTATTTTTAGTTACATTGGTGTTGTGTTCTGCCTCCATGTTCGTCTGTGTGAGGGTGTCAGATACTTTGGAATGGAAGTGCAGATAGTTGTGAGGTGACATGTGGGTGCTGGGATTTAAACCTGGGTTCTTTGGAAGAACAGCCAGTGCTTTAAGCCACCTCTCCAGCCCTACTTCATTTTATTAGAAAAAAAATATTTGTTTACTTATTTAATTAATCATTATGCATGTAGGGGTTGCATGTATATGGAGGTCACAGGACAACTTTTGAGAGTACATGCTCTCCTTCCCCTATGTGGGTTCTGAGGATCAATTTCAAGGAGTCAGCAAGTACCTTTACCTACTGGGTCATGAATCACCTACTTTATTTCATTTCTAATAAACAGCATCGATTTTATGAGTAACAATACAGGGCATATAAGTAACATACTCATGTGGTATGAAAGTCGCCCGTGCGATGTTCAGATCTACAGTGCAGCCAAGCCGTCTGTACTCAGGGTCCTGAATAATTTTAAGATATTCCTTTGGATCAGACTCAGTCACTCTCCTGTTTTCTGAAAGAAAGAAATGAGGTATTTTAAATATATACATCGGCAGATTATAACTGTTACTTTTTCAATTTTTTAGTATATTGCTATTCATAGAAAAATTTTAAAAAGTTAGTAAGCATCTTCCCTCTCTCCCTCCCCAACCTACTTACATGCTCCTTTCCCCCTACCCTCCAAATAACAGGGAAGGGACATAAGAAGAGAGACAAACTTTTATAAGAGAAAGACACAGGATTCCTTCAGTTCAGCTTTGCTGTTTGCCACCAGATCCTCACACCTTAAAAATCTATAGCATACAGCTAAGCATGGTAGCACATGCTTTTTTATATATATTAATTAGAGTTTATTCACTTTGTATCCCAGCTGCATTTGTATCCCTCCATCATTCCCTCCCAATCCGATCCTCCCTCCCTCATCTCCTCCATGCTCCTTTCCAAGTCCACTGATGGGGAGGTATTCCTCCCCCTCCATCTGACCCTAGCCTACCAGGTCTCATCAGGACTGGCTGCATTGTCTTCCTCTATGGCCTGGCAGCACACGCTTTTAATCCAGCACTTAGGGAGGCAGATGCAGGAGGATCACTGTGAGTTCGAGGTTAGCCTGGTCTACACAGTGAGACCAAGACAGCCAGGGCCACACAGAGAAACCCTGCCTTGAGAAAAAGAAAAAAGAAAAAAAAAGCCCAGCCAGTAGTGTACACATACCAGTTTCATATATGTTCCAACAAATGAATGATGACACTGAAAGGAATCTCTCAACCGTGATAGGGATTACCTAGCGTAAAGCCTTTACCTTGAGTGAGAAGTCTTCGAAATTGTTCAACTGCTTTGTGAACGTCTACTTGGAAAAACTCCCAGAGCTGAATCTTTGGGAAAATGTCCTCCCAAATTATTTTCCGAATGCACTGAAAAATTTCAATATTAAAAACAACAACATAAAATGACCAGATTCCCTCCTACTTATTAAACCATATTCTACCCATTTTCTA
This sequence comes from Psammomys obesus, assembly GCF_907164565.1. Lineage (NCBI taxonomy): Eukaryota > Metazoa > Chordata > Mammalia > Rodentia > Muridae > Psammomys > Psammomys obesus. Next base: position 4,818,522 of record NW_026596095.1, read on the forward strand.
TATATTTAATTTGCTCTTAGGAGGTTGGTGGGGTGGTCCTCTACACACTTACATGCATGTGTTGATCATTTTCAATCAAAGCAGGGACTCCTTTTTCTCTGTACTTTCCATCTGCAACATCACAGGACAAATGCCAAAGTGCTCTATCTAGGACCCAGGCAGGTTTCAAGTGTGGAGAATTGACGAGGTTGTAAGCAGATTCCGGATGTTCCTGGATCCACTTACTGTTAGTAGCTTAAAAAGGGAAGAACACATCTTGTAGTTAGGTTGGACTTTACAATCACCATAGTTTCTACTCCATCGTTTATTTAGTAACTTATTTACTTAGTATTCATTTGTACTACAATAAAAACAGTGGATCTTTGTAAGGCACATGGATTAAGGCGAAAGGCACATGGGTTAAAGCGGGAGGCCATGACCACAGACCTCATGAAGCCAGCTGCTCTGGCAGGTAAGGAGAACAAATATCTCCTTAAAGGACTGCTGTCAGGAAAACCTGACACATTTTATAGAAGTTTATTTGGAGACCCAAATATTCTAACTTTACTCTTTTTAGTTCTGGAGGTGTCACAGTACACTTTTTAATCATCTAAAACATTAAGCTTTGAGGATTTATCAATATTTTCAATAATGTAAAATATTATTATTATTATTATTATTATTATTATTATTATTATTATTATTATTATTAGGTTTCTGGGGATAGAGTCTCATAACATAGCCCTTCTGGTCTGCAACTCAAAATGCAGCCCAGGCTTGTTTTCGATTCATAGTAATCCTCCCACCTCTGCTTCCCATGTGTCAGGATTTCGAACATACCCACAATGTTTACCTATATATTTTTAAAATATATGATATAGAACAAGGGTTCCTGCTGTACAGAATTCCCTTGTCAGTCTGAAAAATATTTATAGTCACATGTCTTAGGCTCCTTATGTGTTCTTCTATTTTTCATAAGTATCACATGCACTTCTACTCTGACTATATGCTCACCTCACACTACTTTATTTTATTTTATTCCATAAAATGTTTGTTTTTAATTGAAGGCCTCTTTAATTGTCTTTTTGATCTTTAGAATGAATGTTACTTAGGGCTGGGACAAGCCTAAGCGACAGATAGATTGCTTAGGTTAGCATTTGAGGCCCACTGTTCAATTCCTCACATTTGAAAATACTAGTACCAGTACTAATAATAATAATGTGAAGTGAAATGAAAATATTAGCAAGATAGGAATTTAGTATTCACACTGAAATCACCAAAGCTCATACCAGTATGATTGTAGACAACATCTGTAATACAAAGAATATTCCACTCCTTTTTCAGCTTCTCTACTAGCTGTCCAACGTCATTCCAGGAATATCTTCTGTTAGGCCTTGAAAAGTCAGGGTTTAATTCTAACTGATCAGCAAGGGAGTAGCATGACCTTGACAGTCCAAGAGTCTGCAGTGGGGTGAAGTGAATCATGTTGTAACCTACAAATGAGAAAACACAGACCACTGTATGAAAAAGCAAACAGATTAACCCTAAAGTTAAGCAAAGTGTAAAGTATTAAGTATGAGCTTTCTTAGGCACTTAGCAACAGTCAGACGAACATGCCAGTGGAAAAGGAACCAGTGACTGGAGTTCAATCCTAGACTTACAAAAGACTCAGTAAAATCTACTTAAGGCTTTCAGGCTATCACTGTCCTCATCTACAACAAGTGGGTAATGACCTGATGTACTTGATAACCATCACCACGGTGCTTAGCTACTGTCAGGATCCGTTGTAATTATGGACAGGGCAGAGCAGCTTGTACAAATGTCCTACACAAGCGTAATACTGGAAAGGTTCCGTGGGACTTGCACTCATCATAGTTATGCCACTGAAGCTTTCAGTCCCTGCTTCATAATATATATAGCTTGAAAGCAGAATGTCGATGTTAATCTTAGTTAAGAGGAAGACACAGCCTAGTTTCATTTTATTCTTGGCATGTCCAGTAGCATTTGCCTTTTATATGGAAAACAGATAATCAATATTGGCTAATTAAAACTATATATATGATACATTTCCCCCCACACTTAATAGTTTTTTCTAACTTTCATGTGCCAAATAAAATCTTACAAATGATAATCATTTTATTTTGTGACCAAGGGCTTCATTTGTTAAACCTGGCCCACATATCCTGGTATTTGTAGACGTTGTGCATTTTCTGTTTATTACTACATTAGTAAGCAAGACTAAGAGGAGAAGGAAAGCTTTGGAAAGCTGTATCATAGCAACTAAGGCTAGTATTGAAAAGAAGAAAAGAAAAAGAAATTAAACTGAACACTACCTGATTCCTTTGCAACCCTTAGTCGGCTTTCCCACTCATCAAAGGGTCCTAAACACTTTGCTAAAAATGTCTGGAGAGTAACACAGTCCAAGGGTAACACATGATTATCAGCTCCAATGCGTAGGATAGGATCCACAACTATGTAACCTCCTCCACTTTTCTCATTTCTAAGGGAAAATGAACCAAAACATTTTTAATTAGTTAGATGGAAAAAAATCATTAGCAGTTTGATCCTATGTGAAAGGTTTATTGCCCATTTAAACCCCTCCTTCCCTTCCTTGTCTCTTCCTTTCCTCTCTTTTATCTAGGGTCTCACGTAGCTCAGGCTGCCTCAAACTTACAATGTAGCCAAGGAAGACCCTGAAGGCCAGATCTTCCCGCATCTGTATACACAGGGATGGAATAAAGGCATATACCACCACATGTGGCTAAAAAATGTTTATTTCTAAGTATATAAAAGTCACTTACAAGATTGCAACAAAACATAATAGGTATTTTCTTTCTCTTTTTTTTATTATGTGTTTGTGTTTGCTAGTGTGTGGGTATGTGCACTGAAGTGCAGATACCTATGGAGGCCAGAAGAGGGCTCCTTCTAAAGCTGCAGTTACAGGAGGTTGTGAGCCACCTGATGTGCACGTTGGGAACTAAACTTGCATCCTCAATGAGAGTAGTTCAAACTTTTAGCCACTAAGGCATCTTTCCAGCTCCATCCACTAGGAATCTAAACAGAATAAAATATGATATCTAGTAATGTTAATTTATTAGAAAATAAATATGCTAATACCTATCAGTAACAATATTATTCCAAAAAACTGTCTCCTATAAACCAGTACAGGATTAGTTTGGAGTTTAACTACATATGACTTGAATCTCAATGCCCTAAACAGTGATCTCCTCAAAACTGAAGAATCATAGCCTAATTGCATCTCAAGAAAGCACTGTGGTGGTGGTGGTGGTGGTGGTGGTGGTGGTGGTGATGGCGGTGCATGCCTTTAATCCCAGCAGTGGGGAGGCAGAGGCAGGCAGACCTCCAGGGCTCACAGAGAAACCTGTCTTAAAAAAACCAGAAAGAAAAGAAAGCTCTGTAAAAACTGCATAGCCATGCTCACACCGTAACACTTACAGTCAGATAACTTAAGTTACAGACTTTGGTAACTCTTGGCCTACCCTTGAAGGAAGTAGTACTGAAAAGACCCAGAATGCTGCAGATGAAGTTTACAGTATTTATCAGAATCATCTTCTCTTTCCGTTGGGTTTTCCCAATCCAAGGAACGAAATTTTTTTCGATTAAATGCTTCTCCAGGAAACGGGTAATTTGTATACACAGTAACAGCTTTCCCTTGTAAAGTTGGGCCTAACCGGAACTGTAGTTCAAACCCTAAACAAAAAGCATATTTGAATAAATCACGTTAATTAACTCATTGAAAGTCTTAATATTCAAACATGTTTTACTTAAAACATTGTAAAAACATGAATTTTTAAATATACTTAAGATAATCTGTTATCCCTAATGTTACTTTTATAACTACTTGGCATTTTGATTTAGCTGAATTTTATATTTTAGCAAATATAATAAGCACCCCAGAACTCTCCTTTGCAGCATCCTTCTTCCCTTTCCCTGGAACCTGATTCCTATTCATACAACTGTGAGTTGTGCAGATTCTTACCTGACCTTTGATCCCAATTTCTCTGCCACTCCACTTTGAACCCTTACTGTCACTTCTGAATCAACCACCGAGATGTGGGTGTGGGAGCACAGATCATCTCTGCTGTTTCAGACTGCAGCAAAGAGAGTGAGTCTCTACATCAGAGAATGGGACCATATGCAGAGCATGGGTGATCACAGGACAGCACAGAGAAACTGAGTGGACAGAAGAGTCTCAACAGTATTCTGGAAGCGTTGCAATGCATCTTTTACAACTGCTCAAACACAGTTCTGTGTCAATAAAGGTCTGCTAGCAACCCCTAGGGGTGGGGAGCACTAGCTCGTGGGATCTGTCGATTTCCTTACAGAACACCACCACCATGTATGATCGAAAGCTACCAAACACATCTGAGCTCAGAATTGGGAAGGGATGTGTGCAGTGGGTTCTCATGAATCTGCGTATGTGCCAGCAACACATTACTGCCTATATCAGTACAGCTCGTAATTATTAAAGTTGTGGATACAAAGCCAAGATAGCCCTACTGTTACCAAAGCTGGGCTGAGTTTCTGTGAAAATACATGAGACTTCTGTGTCACTAATATTTCTTTATAAGAGAAAAAAAATCCCACATCTGTTACAGTTATTACAATTATCTGTTGAGTTATTATAACTCAAGTAAAAGTTTAGGTTGGTTTATAATAAACTTTTAAAAAATTATTTATTTTTGAGATTGTAATTAAATAATTTAACCCTTCCCTTTCTAATATACCCCTCTTTTCTTTCTTTCAAATTCAGCCCTTTTTCATTGTTGCTTCTCCCCCCCCCCCCCAAAAAAAAACCATAAATACAATCTTCCCAGCTGTATTATGTTACTTGTATGTATGTTTTGGGGCCTGACCATTTGGTACTGAATAGTCACCTGGTGTGCTCTTTTCTGAGAAAGACTATTTCTCCTGCTCTCAGCATTTCTTAATTGCCTATAGCTCTCTGTGTAGAGTTGACGGAGACCTCAAGAGCTTTCCCCATCCGTGTTAGCATGTCTACTGGTGTCATCCTTGTTCAACTCAGACTTCTTTGTCATGATCAGAATGTAAGATTTACGACTGTATCCAAGTTGATTAGATATACAAGGCATGTAAGTTTTAAATATAGCTGTTTGTGGTGGCACATGCTTATCATCTCAGCATTTCAGTAGTAGAGGCAGGAGGATCAGGAGTACAAGGTCATTCTTGGCTACATAGCAGTATCAAGGCCAGCCTGAGCTACTGTGAGATGCATTTCAAAAAAGAAATAAAAAATTTCAAATATAGATATATCTCAAATAGTGATAGACAAGAACTGAAGAAGGTAGGAGAAAGTTCTGAGTAGAATTCTTAATGTGTTAGGAATTTCCTTATTGAGAAAAATATGTTGTTGGGTGTGGCAGGGCATGCCTTGGGAGGCATGAGGCAGGCAGATTGTCGTGAGATGGCAAACCAGTGGTCAGCCTGGTTTACATAGTGAATTCCAGGACAGCCACGACAGCCATGAGACCCTGTCTCAAAAAAGGAAAAAGCAACAGAGAAAGAAAAGAAAGAAAAAAATGAAAGGAGAATAAATATACTAATAGGTATAATGCTTACGAAACATCCAACAAAATTAATAAAAATTACACAATGAAGATCTACCCTGTAATAGTGAATAAACTATGACTTACATTCTTTTAAAATTTTTATGTATTCATTTTGTGTGTGTGTGTGTGTGTGCGCGCACATGTATGTTCTATGGCATAAGAGTGAAGATCAGAGGACAACTTGCAAAAGTCAGTTTTTTCCTTTCACCATGTGTGTCCAAGGGGGCTGAATTCAGGTCATCAGGCTTGGCAGCAGGTGCCTTTCCCAGGGCCATCTCACCTACCTTGAGCTTACATTCTAGAGTGACAGTCATCATAAGCAATGAACAGATCGAATAATTAAGAAAAAAAAAAAAAAGAGAGATTGTGTGGAGACAGGAGGATCACTCTGATTTACTGTCCAGCTAGTCTAGCCAAATTGGTGAGCTCCATGTTCAGTAAGAGACCTGATCTCAAAAGGTAAAGAATTGCCTCCACATTCACACACATGCATGCACACCCACAAATGTGTGAAAACATGTATATATACATAACACACACATATACACAAAATCACTCTGCTATGAGGGATATAGCTCAGTCTGTAAAGTGCTTGCCATCTATGTGTGAAGACCCAAGTTTGGCCCTCAGAAGCCAAACATGCATAGGGTTACATGTCTGTAATCCCAGCAATGGGGCAATGGAGACAAAGAGATCCCTGGGCTCCCTGGCAACCCAGACTAGCCTTACTGGCAGTCCCAGTCGCACTGAGGAACCTGTCTCTAACAAAGAAGAAAGGCCATTCTGAGAAACAACACCCAAGACCAGCCTTGTCCTTCACATCAACACAAACTCCTGCACATATATGTACACCTGCATACATGTGGATCTGAATACACGTATGTAGACACATACACACAAATATGATTCTAAAAGAGTGGATGTCCAAATGTCTGTGTGCCCCATTTAGGCCATATGTTCAAATATCTTCATTCCTATGTCTGCTGTTCTGGATCAGTGGCCTTAGATGTTGATTTGTTTTGGGGTACCATGAACTGCACCACTTAAAGTGGAGACATCAGCTGCTAAACCTATTGCTCCGACTGGTCCTATAGCTACTTCCCATCCTTCAATGTTCCCCAGGCTACCTTATTTCCCAAAACACAACAATGTTTATATTAGGATGATTAATCATTGCAGCATATTTTATTCCCTTGTGAACCCCAAGAGTGTGAACTACAAAACCCTGTTTCTTTGGTGTGGTTGAGCCCTATTACACACCTTTAATCCAAGAGCTCTCTGTATACCGGTTCTAATAAAGTTAACCCTATGTCAGGAGGCAGAGGAAGAAACCAGATGACAGGCATTAAGGTGTAGGAGGAACTCTGAGTTGAGGGGTATTTAAGACAGTGTGTACAAGTAGAAGGAGCTTTAGCTCTTTAGCTCTTGAGCTCTTTAGCTTTAGCTTTGGCTTTAGCTAGCAAGGCTTTGAATTTGGGTTTTTTGGCCTTTTCCTCCTGGGCTGTCAGCTGAGATAGTGAGCTTTTTGGCTTTTTTCCCTGAAACATGAACTGAATAGGAAGGTCAGCTGGGTGCCTTCTCTGCCTCTCTGAGCTAGCAGGTTTTCACCGCAGCATCTGGTTCCTGAGTAAAATTGGTAAGATAGAACACATTAAATTTTCATTCATTTTATAACAACGATTAATAACCTTACCTGTCCAAGAAAAAGGCAGAATTGCCGGTTTCTCACTTTAAATCAAGCTAAAACAATCAATCTTAGCAAAAAAGGCAAGTTGAAAGCAGAGATATGGCAAAGACCAGCACATGGCTAGTCAAGCTGTAAGTGCATAGATGTTCTTGAAGGAAATTAGAAGCTCTTTCCCTGTGAATGCACTGATGGCATGTTTTAGTGGCTTGCAAGAACAATCAACATGCATGAACACAGCCACACTATTGCCTTAAGCAAAAGCCTACTTTAGAGCAAGGCGTGGGTGGCTTCAATTCTGACAGCTGAGGGAAGCGAGAAAGCTGCAGAGGGCAGTAGAAACTGGTTCGTAAGGCTTAAGAAAAGGTGTCACCTCTCTAATAAAAAATTTCATATTGAAATAGCAAATGCCAACATAGAAGCTACAGATCTGACTCAGGTTACTTCTAAGAATGGCCACTAAACAAGGTATTTTCTATAGCTGAGATAGTTTTAAATGAGAGCATGGTGCCACCTGGGGTTTCCGCAGCTTCAGAGACGCAAAGCCCAGTGCCAAAGCTTCAGAGGGCAGACTGAGCCCCTCAGCAATGGGAGTCCGCCTCCATAGGACTTTACTAAATCTATTCTGCCTTACTATAAACAAGCCGGGGATGACAATTCATAATAATCTTTTTCAGAATGTTGTAGTCCATTTTTTATATCTAAATTCAGAAAAACGAGTCATTTTAAACTATTATTGCTTACTGACCAAGAGCTAGCTTACCCAAGAGCACTGGAAGAAACATAAAATGAGATTAACATCATGCTTGCTAATATAACACGCTATAACATCTATAGCCTGGAACTGACTTTCAGGTATTTCTTACTTAAGGATATAGCTTGTATGGCTATAATGGCATCAATATTGATGTGTGTGTGGTGGATTCTAGATGCCATTCACCGTATTTGTGATTCATGTGTGATGATAAAAAACACAAATGGGAAAAAAAAGTTGAGTTCAGTCCTCATAGACAGCTGTGAGGGGGTAAAGACTTTGGTGGAAAAGTAGATACAGAACAGTAGCATCTGAAGGTATGATTGGATTGTTACAATTTTAGGATAAAAGTTTAGTGGATAAATTTTTGTTTTGTTTTGTCTGTTTGTTTTTGAGCCAAGGTCTTCTCTTGTCCTGGCCTAAAACTACCTGTTCAGATCAGGCTGGTCTGGAGCAGGTGGTGATCCTCTTTATTCTGATGCCCTAATGCTGCCATTACAGGTTTTGCCACGAAAAAAAAATTTTAGATAGCCTGTAAATCAGGTGATAACCATCACAGGGTTTGAGACGACTGATGCCCATTTTGAAATAAATTCCACTATGGATAACATGCTATCAAACACAATCTTTTGAAATCCTTCTGGAAAAAGAAGGTATGGCTGAAGCATAGAGTAAGAAGACAAACAGAATTAGGAATAGTGCTTCCTCAAGATCCAGCTATACCATTCCTAAGCATATATCCAAAAGATGCTCAAGTATACAACAAGGACATTTGCTCAACCATGTTCGTAGCAGCTTTATTCGTAAGAGCCAGAAGCTGAGAACAACCCAGATATCCCTCAGTTGAGAAATGGATACAGAAATTGTGGTACATTTACACAATGGAATACTACTCAACAATTAAAAACAAGAAAATAATGAAATCTGTATGTAAATGGTGAGAACTAGAAAAAAAAATCATCTTGAGTGAGATAATCCAGAAGCAGAAAGACCCTCATGGTATATACTCACTCACAAGTGGATATTAGACCTATCATATAGGACAATCATACGAAAATCTGTACACCTAAAGAAGTTAAGCAAGAAGGAGGACCCAGGTAAGATGATCAATCCTCATTCAGAAAGGCAAATGAGACAGACATAGGAAGAGGGAGAAAAAAAAAAACAGGGAAAGGACAGGATCCCTACCACAGAGGGCCTCTGAAAGATTCTACCATGCAAGGTATCAAAGCAGAGGTTGAGATTCATAGCCAAACTTTGGGCAGAGTGCAGGGAATCTTATGAAAGAAGAGGGAGATAGAAAGATTTGGAGGGGACAGGAGCACCCTGCCACAGGAGAGAAAAAAAAAAAAAATCTGGGCACAGGGATCTTTTCTGAGACTGATACTCCAACCAAGGACCATGCATGGAGATAACCTAGAACCCCTGCTTAGATGTAGTCCATGGCAGCTCAGTAAGTGGGTTCCCTAGTAATGGGAACAGGGACTGTCTCTAACATGAACTCAGTGGCCTGCTCTTTGATCACCTCCCCCTGAGGGGGGAGCAGCCTTACCAGGCCATAGAGGCCTTGCCTATAATCCCAGCATTCAGGAGGCAAAAAGAGAATGATCACTGTAAAGGGAGGGTCAGTTCAGTCAATGTAGCAGGTACACTAGGCCATCCAGGGCTACAAAATGTCATCAGAGAAATACCCATCCCAATCAATAACTGAAGTAAAAACCATTGTGATGTTCAAAACTATATATGTCTACATGTTTCTAAGAGTAATTAAATTTATCAACAGAAAAAGCAGTAACATGCACAAATATCAGAGGTATTGTTGATATTTAAACAACTTGTCTCTTAAGTTTATACAAATATTGCTTTAGTAATTACACAATGATTCAGAGAAACTGTAGTACAAAGGTTAAAACTCACTTAGACTTCTCAAACAGTATGTGGAACAATGGAGTACCTCTCTCAAGCAAACATGAGAAAGAAAAGAAGCTCTCTTCAAATACGAATATTTATATGTAGCATTCATATAACTGTTCTTATAGATTATGCAAATTAGAAAACAACCAAAATAAACGTAAATGGGCCGAGACCCATTTTCAGTTCCCAGTACCAACCTGGCGCCTTGTAAGCATCCCTTACCCTGTCCTAGGGGATCCAGCACCGTCTTTTGGCCTCCATGGGCACCAGGCATGCATGGAGTACACATACCTATCCCTCCTACATACATACATGCAGGCAAAACACTCATACACATAAAGCAGATAGTATTGAGAAAACGATATGATTGAATATTCACTACTTTCTAAAAGTTCACTAATTTTTAAGATTTATTTTTAGTTATTTTAAAATTTTAAGGTTATATTTATTCATTTATTTTATGTGTGGGTATTTCCCTGCATATATGTGTATGCATTTTTGGTGCTCTCAGAGGTCAAAAGAAGGCATTAGATCCCTTGGAACTGGAATTATGGATAGGTGTGAGTGACTATGTGTGTGCTGGGAATCAAACCTGGGACTTTTACAAGTGGAACAAGCGCTCTTAAACGCTGAGACACCGCTCCAGCCCCCTATTATTTTTAATGGTATGTACATGTGTGTGACTGCGTGAATGTATGAGTAGAGGTGTGCTCAGGGGTCAGATCTTCTGAAGCTGGAGTTGCAGGCAGTTGTAGGCCACCTAAGGTGGGTGCTGGGAACCCAAACGCTCCCTGTAAGAGCAGGAAGCATGCTTCACTTCGGCCATCCCTCCAGTCCTGCACTGCTCACTATTTTTTTAAGTCTTAGTTTAATATTTTGTAATAAGGAAATTTAAATATTACAAATTCTGTTTACTCTGACAATTGGCTTTAATAGCCTCAACTATTTATATATACAAAGGTATCCAAATGTAAATAAAATAGGATTTCTTAGTGGTTATACATACTAAAACCATGACTCTAATTGCGAATCCCAATCACCAGTTATGTAGACGTTTGCTAAAATCTGTCTAGTAAATGTCTATTTCATCACTTTACTCCTGGTAATTATTTTTACAAGCTAGTCTATAGTTAAACTTGGAAAACTAACTGAAATCTTTATTTAGAAGAGTTGAAACAGATTGGAAAATTTCTAAAGGTGGCAGGTATTCACTTATATAAATAAAATAATAACAAAAGCATTTCTAAAGTTAATAATGAGAACACTTGAGAAACTGCAGCCAGCCCAATACGTTTCTACAAATCAAGTTTTTCTGGAACACAAGCACTCCAATTCATTTATGTCTTGTCTATGGCTACTTTCATGCTATAGGGGCAGGGTTGATTAGCTGCAGCAGAGAGCAGAGAGCTGCAAAGCTCTAAAGGTTTTGTACTTGAGTATCAGAGAAAAAATTGACAACTCGCTCCATACCTCCACTTTCGTTAAAAACAAACAAAAAACAATTAGTTCTCATTTATGTTTACTTCAAAGGGTCAAATAAAGTTTTGTTTTGTTTTTCTTACTTTCTGAGTTTCCCATGATAGAAGGCTGATCACCACCACTTCTAAGAAGGACAAATCTCAAAGAGTAAATTTCAGACACTTCTAGCTCACCTTTAAGTCGGTCAGCCTCAATCTCCCCCTTCCTCCACATTCCCCCTTCCCTGACCCTTCTCTCTTTCCATATATGCCATACTATGCTGGCCAGGACTGACCTAGAATTGAACAGGGAGCTACCTGCCTCTGCCTCCTAAGTGCTGGGACTAAACGCGTGTGCCTATATACCTGGCTAGATTTGACAACTTCTAAGAAGTAAAAGAGAGATGTTCAGGGTTATATTTCCTCTGGTTATAAAACTTCTGAAAGATTCTAATTTCTAAATTTGAATTAAATTTGCTTTTTTGTGGGGTTAAAAATGGAGTCCTGAGCCTGTCCATGCTACATAAATGCTCTACCACAAAGCCACAGGCTAAATCTGTATGATTTAAAACAATATGACTAGCTCAGGTAAAGGTGCAATTCAAGGCAAAATGCAACAAATAAAGGAGGCTGGACTGTGAGCCTGTATTAGTTAGACTACAACCTTTACCTTTCTGATAAGAATGTCTTTTCTTGTTGTTCTTAATTCATCTGATGAGAATTAATTCATCTGACGAGAGCATCAATACCAATTCATATGTTACCAAACTGAATTACTTTTCAAAGATGTTATACTTTCTTTCTGTATTCCAGTAGTGGATTAGTAAATTTTCCCAAAGCACAAAGCTATTCTAAACTGTTAAGTCAAATCACTGAAACGGAGTAGGTTCCCTACAGTACATGAACTATCTCTGCTAAAATTAGCTTAGGTCACAAGAGTACACGGTGTGGCTATCTGGTTCACGTTAACACTGAGAACACTTTTCTTGGATCAGTCACAGCCCTCTTCTCCACAGCTAGGAAGACAAGTGATTAAATTACTACTGTAAACAAAAATTCCCCATTAGGTAGTTCGTACATGGTTTTGGCAGCTGGAGATATGACTCAGCAGACAAGTGTTAGTTGCTTTTGCAGAGGATCTGGGATCAGTTTCTAGCACCCACATCAGGCAGCTCACAACTGCCTCTACTTCCAGTTTAAGGGATCCAATACCCTCTGGCCCTCCAGAGCACCTGCATATGTCTGGTGCACAAGAATTCATGCCAGCAAGCAAGCATACACGTAAAATAAATAATAAATAGGTCTTTAAAAATAACAAACCTTTGCAAATAAACATTTTATTTTTGTTGGTGATGGTGGTGTTTTTTGGTGGTTGTTTTTTGTTTGTTCTGAGACAGGGTTTCTCTATGTAGCTCTGGCTGTCCTGGAGCTTACACTGAAGACCAGGCTAGCCTCAAACTCACAGATCCACCTGGCTTTGCCTCCCAAGTGCTGGGATTGAAGGTGTGTGCCACCAGGTCTAGCTGAATATTTTTTAAAAATTGCAACAATTGGGCTGGCAGGATGGCTCAGTAAGCATGCTTGGCACCCAAGCTTGAAAACCTGAGTTCCCTCATGGATACCTCTGCAAAAGGTGAGACCTGATTCCCAAAAGCTGTCCTCTGTCCTGCAAACATTTTCAGTGGTATGATCATGCCTGCAGTTAGGCACACATACACAAAGTGATAACAGTAAATGAATAAATGTAAAAAGTGTAAATCTGGTCGACCTATATAAAAGATGAAAGAAGAAGAATCAATTTCAGGTTTGAGAAATACTAATTTTGTTTATTTTCTGAAACATAATGAGACAAGGAAAACAGAAGAGACTATAACTTGATTAGAACAGACATTAATTTGGACTTTTACTTGAATCTGAAGAATCTATAGAGATGTCAATGATGAAAATTATAATCAGCTCTTAGGGTAAAAAAATAAAACCAGAGAAAGGTTTGGGGAATCAGTCAAATACGAAAAATCAAAAATCAATTTTTTCCCTTTACATTTAACTGTCACTAACTCCTCTGAGTTTAAACTTTTCTTCTTTTGTCTCCCCTTTCAACTCTGATATCATTAAGTTATCATCCTTAACCTGATATGACTGTTTAGACTCTTTTCTTTATTTTTCTGTATGTAATGCATGTACAGGTGTGTGCAGCTGTGAGTGTGCATGCAAAAGCCATAGACTGATGCTGGTAGTCTTCCGTCATGCTTCTCTGCCTTTTTTTCTTTTTCAAGAGTAAAATATTTTTATCTTATCTTACTTACTTATTTACTTGCTTTTTCAAGGCAGAGTTTCTCTGTGTAACAGAGCCTTGGGTGTCTGGGATTCACTTTGTAGACTAGGCTGGCCTCAAATTCACAGAGATGTGCCTGCCTTTGCCTCCCGAGTGCTGGAGGCATGCATCACCACAGGTGACTATTTTTATTTTATGTGTACATATGAGTGTCCACACGTACTTATGTGTACCATGTATGTCTCTGGTGCCCACAGAAGCTAGAAGAGGGTGTCAGATGCCCTAGAACCAGAATTACAGGAGGTTGTGAGCAGCCATGTGGGAACAAGAACAGCAAGTTCTTAATTGCTGAGAGATCACCCTAGTCATCTCCACCTTACTCTTTTTTTTTTAATTTTTTTTTAATATTAGTTACAGTTTGTTAACTCTGTATCCCTGCTGTATCTTACTCCCTCTTTCCTTTCCAATCCCACCCTCCCTCCCTCATCTCCTCCCTGCCCCTTTCCAAGTCCACTGATAGGGGAGAACCTCCTCCCCTTTCATCTGATGCTGATTTATCCACATTACTCTTTTTTTAGAAGGGTCTCTCATAGATCCTGGATCTCACTGATCAATCAGACTGGCTGCCAGCAAGCCCCCTAGCTCCACCTGTCTCTGTGGAGACAGGGGTTACAGTGCCGGGGTTACAGGTGCACCCCACTTTTATGTGAGTGCTGGAGATCTCCCTTGTGCTTGTCCAGCAGGCACTTTATTCACCGAGTCATTTCTTCAGCCCAGTTATAGTTTTTAAGGTAGAGAGCGGATAGGGTCTCTCTATGTAGCTCTGGTTAGCCTGGAACTCTATGTAGACCATGCTGGCTTAGAATTCACAAAGAGGGGGTGGAGAGATGGCTCAGAGGTTAAGAGCACTGCTTGCTCTTCCAGAGGTCCTGAGTTCAACTCCCAGCAACCACATGGTGGCTCACAACCGCCTATAATGAGATCTGGTACCCTCTTCTGGTGTTCAGGTGTACATGCAGGCAGAACATTGCATACATAATAAAATAAATAAATCTTAAAAAAAAAAAAAAAGGAATTCACAAAGATATACTTGCCTCTGGCTCCTGAGTGCTGGGATTAAAGGCATGTAGATGGGGTAGATAGGATTTTTTTTAAAAAGGATCTTCTCAATTATTTCTTATCTCAATGTTCCCTCTAATATTCTTTCACATTATAAATTACCTTCTAAAATAGCAGTTCTCAACCTGTGTGTCATAAACTCTTTAGGGCCTCACCTATCAGATATTTACATTATTATTCATAACAGTAGCAAAATTACAGTTAAGAAGTATCATGAAATAATTTTATGGTTGGGGTTACCATCATGAGTACCTGTAATTAAGGGTTGCAGCATTAGGAAGGTTGAGAACCACTGATCTAAAATAATATGATCACACCATTATTTTTTAAAAAATGGATGAATTTACTGGCTTTATTAGTGTTCCAGACTGAACCACATATTTGGGGGGGGGGGTTGTTTTATTTTGCTCTTATCTCTCTGTGTAGCCCTGGCTGTCCTGGAACTCGCTCTGTAGATCAGGCTGGCCTCAAACTCAAAGATCTGGCCACTGGAATTAAAGGGGTATGCCACTACTGCCTAGCTCACATTATTCTTGGTAATCCCTATTCCGTATGCCTCTTCAAGCAGCTTAGCTGAATTTCCAGTTCGGGCTAGTTTTCGCTGGGGCTTAAGATATAACCAGTGAGCATTTTTTGGTTTGTTTGTTTTTGTTTTTTGAGACAGGGTTTTTCTGTGTATCTCTGGCTGTCCTGGAATTCGCTCTGTAGCCCAAGCTGGCCTCAGACTCACAGAGATCCACTGCCTCTGCCTCTGCCTCCCCAGTGCTGGGATTAAAGACATGCACCACTACTGATGGTATCAGTGAGCATCTAAGTGTCGCACATAGCACTAAGTCCGTAAGGCTGTCCCATGCTTACAAACCTCACTGCTGCTTGGGGACTGGACTTCCAACAAACTTCAGGCGCCGCTTCATCGATTGTTCTGTGTTCATGTGGAACGGGCAACCAAACCAAGGAGACAGTGAAAAACTGCAGGAAGCCTTCACTAAGGCATTTTAATTAACTGAAAGTTGAACACACAGAATGACAGCAACAGGAATAACAGATACAAAGGGATCTGACAGGAGTGGAGATGTAAGCATGGGCATGAGAAAGGCCACTAGAGAAGGAATAAGCAGTACAGAAGGGTAGAGCTTTAAAAATTCAGACACTAACTGCAGGGAACAATGAGATTCAATCTTGGCAGGAAAAAGTGCAGTCCCATTCAGAATGTCTTGGAAGTCAGGCAGAAGTCCCATAAATCAAAAGGAGAGAAAATGAATAAGAAGATGATTTGGACTCCTAAATTTGGTTAGATGGAAGAGAAAAACAGGGAGAGAGATCCGAGATATAAGAGTTTAAAGAGAGGAGGGGCTTATGGGGGGATACAAAATGAATAAAGTGTAATTAATAAAAATAAAAAAAATTTTTAAAAAAATACCAAGAAAAAAAAAAGAGTTTAAAGAGAGACAACAGTTAAATGGGAGACATCATAAAGAATGCTTATGATTCTAGCCTGGGACAATATGAGGACAGAGCCATCACTAAGGTTTGGTGAAAGGGAGTGGTTTAGACCATGTTAGATGAAAGTACAGCCTAACAGAGCTACACCATGACTAGTCTACAACACAGTACTGTGCCAAGCTAAGCTCCACCGACTGGACTGAGAAGCAGAAAGACAAATATTTTGTTGCTACTTATGGCTCTATCGCTACAAAACTATATTACTAAAATACAGTATTAAACTAAACTCCATAGGAGAGCAACATATCTTTACAAAGAAATTAATGCTTTATATTAATGTACTTTGCTCAACATTAGTTTGTTAGCAGCTGAGGAAAAAAAAAAAAAGTGGCTTACTAACCCATGTCATTATACTTGATTCAAAGGCTTCCAAGAGGAAAGTGGTACTCTTTGAAATAAAGAGGCCTTTATTTCAAAGAGTCCTCAGCAGAGAGGCAAGAGATGAGGCCATGAGAACGCATAACTATCTGATGGTAGGAAAACAGAAAAAGAGGGAAACCTAGCAGACTCTAGCAATTAATTTAAACATGGAAGGAAAAGAGCCTAATAAAGAGACACCAAACTCACAAAAATACTGAAGAAAGTAGAGGAAGAAAAATCAAAATCAGAGAAGTGCAGAGTCAGGAGAGCTAAAGTTGGAGCCAGGCCTCAGTGACCTAAAAGCTCAAACAAATCTGGAAGACGAGGGAACACCGTAGATGGTAAAAGCTTTTAAGATCTTAACTTTTAAAATAGTAAAGAAAGAATTCTTCAAAATATCTATCAATGTTCATTCAATAACAGAAGGACTAATTTTATCTTGATGCATTAAAAACTTTTTCCTTGTATTTTACAAGTTATATTTATAAATTATAAGTGAACTGTTTTCAGTACTGATCATAAAGCATCTGTTAGCTCGTCTTATAAAATTGCAGTTTGAGCTTTCATTTTACTTTTATTTACATCTTTTTGTTATGCTAGGGCTTGAACCCCAAACGCCGCTTGTATCAGGCAAGTACTATGCCACTGAGCTATATCCCTAGTTTACTTCAGTTCTCTAAATGATAGCTCAAACATGTTTCAACATCACCTGATCAGATTTTCCACTTTTTATTTGCCTTTATCTTCTACTTGCTCAAGAGGCTTCTGATATTGTAAGCAATAGCTTACTATGCTGTTTGCTGTTCTCTCTTTTACCAGTGCTTAACTTCAATAGAGGAAAAGAGTGTGTTCTAAAAAGCAACCCTACAGATATACGCAAAGCTAAATTATATGTGGTTTAACAAGTCATAACAATAAATGCTATTATCAATAGCATGTTCAATCTTCTAACTACACATGTACTTTCTACCATTTCTTATTTTTTCCTGGTGTAGGGATTGAATCCAGTTCTCCCACAGACTAGGCAAAAATTCCACCCGTGAGTGATTTCCTATTACCTGAAGTTTCTGCCTCATGAGGTAGTTTGCAGAAGTAGACTGCGCTACTGTGGTTCTAACATGGCAGATATATTCTTAATCAACATAAAGCTTCATTACTCACCACTGATGTGGAACACAGTACCAATTTGGCACAAATCAAAATCTATGAAATTTCATCTTAGTGTGTGTGCGTGTGTGTGCGCGCGCGCGAGAGAGAGAGCTTCATTTATGTTAAGCACACACTCTACCTGAGTTATACCCACCCCTCCAGTCCCTAATTTTAAGTTTAGAAAATTTTCATAGGTTGTCAATGCATTAAAATATATATAATATATATATTATATATATATTATATATATATGACCCAATCAAACAACTTGCGACTGACCTTGTTCAAGTCTGAAGAGGGTCTTCTCTAGCTTCTCCATTTCGTTCAACAGTAAAATTCGAACCTGTTTACTGTGTTCCATTTTCGTTTCCGGAGGGTTTGAACTCTTTCCGTAGAATTAAAAGGACTCCAAGGTGGAATGAGTTACCCCTGTAAAACGAAAGGGAATTATGAAAAAGAAAATGTGACCTAAAACTCTCTGGCGTTGACAGTGCCACTTACATGTCCTAGATAGGTTTAAAGCCGAGGAGAGCAATGAGAAAGAGTGTAAAGTTCGACAAGGGAGAAGAGTTTCTTCTCTCTTGGAGCAGAATAAGAAAGCCTGAAGCAAAGGTGTAGATTCTTACAGTCTCTTCAAAACGGAACAGACCAAAAAGCTAAAGAACTCCCAGAGAAAAGCAACGCATCTGCGAAAACCTGGAGTTCAGGGGCATAGATTCCGTCCTGAGCCAGAGACCCTGAGAACTCCAAACGGCACTGCAGCCTCCAGGAGATCAGGCTGCTGAGGAAACAGGTGGAAGGGCACCCCGTTCCCAAATTCGGGTCTGCAGCCGCAGGGGGAGGTGATAAGAGAGGGAAGCAGTTGCTGCCCCGGGAATAGCTGTGGCGGCCTTCGATGTACAGAGCGGCTATAGATAGAAGGAATGCGCGTCCAGGGCCGGACGCATTCCAGACACTTACAAGCGGGATCGACGTGCGGCGTCGGGAGCGAGAGCGGGTACAGCGGGAACGCCGGGCCGAGCGGCAGCCCGGGGAGGGCAGGGCGCCGTGAAGGGCACGGGGAGGAGCGCGGGGACCCAGGCTAGGTGACAGTGACAGGCCGGGGCCGCCGAGTCTCCGCCCCGCGCGGCCTCGGGATGCTCCCTCTCTGCAGGATCCCCCCCAACCAACCCAGGGGGCGTGGCCCCGCCGCCGTGCCCACTTCCGGGAGCCTCCCCTCCCTCTAGCGCAGACCACTGGTCTCGCGAGAGGTGGGTGCGGCGGGGATTTGAAGAGTCTGGGTCCTGGGGGGGTGAGGGGGTGGGGCGGAACGCGGGGCTGGCGTCCTGTGGTCACCGTCACTGTTCCTCTCGAGGAAAAAGTGAATCAAAGAGCCGAGACAAGCGGGGGTGATGTTTAGGGAAGTTCTCCCTGTAAAGAAAACACAAGTTAAAAATAAAAAATAAAAAAACATTTTCTTAATACGTTGTGCAAGTCATCTAA
The DNA here is from genome assembly GCF_907164565.1 of Psammomys obesus. Classification (NCBI taxonomy): domain Eukaryota; kingdom Metazoa; phylum Chordata; class Mammalia; order Rodentia; family Muridae; genus Psammomys; species Psammomys obesus. Next base: position 4,837,789 of record NW_026596095.1, read on the forward strand.
CCTCTTTGCAGCCTTATTCCTAAAATGTCATTGACAGCCCCCCCCCGCCTCCCTCCCCCATGCACACCCCACAAAAATAAAATACGTGAAATGCTGTGGGAAATATAACTTGTCAATAACAGCTAATATTTAACAATACTGTAAGAGATGCCAGGTGTTCTTCAGAGTCCATCGAATGAGAGAAATTTCCCGTGGTGGTTGATTTTAATGTTATCTTGCCACAGACTAGTCTCTAGGGAGAGGGAACCCCAACTAAGGAATTGCCTCCGTCAGATTGGCCCGTGGGCTTTGGTCTGTGGAGGCATTTTGTTTTATGATTGCTGTGGGAGCTAAGGGGGCAGGGCCACTCTGTGCAGATGGTACTGGTTTCTGTAAGTAAGCAGGCTGGGCAAACCGTAGGGAGCAAGCTGCAGTGGTGCAAAATGCAGCAAACTGCACTTCTCCGTCGTCTCTGCTTCAGGACCTGCCTCCAGTTCTTACCCTGAGTTCCTGCTTTGACTTCCCCCAGTAAGACTCTGAGATCAGGAAGTGTAAGCTAGATAAACACTTTCTTCCCCCAGCTTGATTTTGGTCAGGGTTTTTTCACAGCAAACATGCCTTTTTGTTACGATTGACTTAAAGATAAGGAAACAGAGGCACCAAGAGGTTAAGTAGCTTGTTTAAGGCCACCGAATGAACAAGGGAGTGGATGGGATTTCAAGGGCATTCTTGCTGATTTCTGTTCAGTAAACCCTTTATCGAGGGCATTGACATTATTCCCCGGGGCTTGACATCAATAGAGATTTGGTAAATTGGAAGATTGAGTTTGCTTTCTAGGAAGTCCACCTGCCCTGTTCTTCCATGAGCATATTTGATGCTCTTTTGGTGTCTCTCCTCTTGGGCTCCAAGGATGTGTGGAGGCCAGAGTGTGCCTTCTGTGAACAGACTATAAACTCCTGCTTGATCTTAAAATCCCCCAGTTCAAGGCAACCACTAGGCTGAGCAACACCACAGGCCTTCTTAAGGGAAGGGTTGAGTAGTGGGAGCAGGTGACCCAGATACCATACTCTGTTGCTGTATGTTAGGTTTCTTTGATTCTTTTTAAAACTGAAATTAGCCTAAGTTTTCTTGACTTCTCCATCTGAAATAAGGAGCATGGCCGCATTCTCTGAGTTTTCATCTGGTACAGATTCATCACACTGTCCTATGGCCTGCTCATTTTTGCTGCTCCCTATTGACTGATATTCTCCAGGGCTCCAGAACTAGCCTTTCCCGTGGTCCTGCCTCCAGCAAAACCCTCACGGTAGTGCCCAATGTCTCAAATAGATATAAGAAGTAAAACAGGTTGAGGACATAAATTCTCTTAGCAGTGATTTATTTTATGAAAGTGCTTAATTTTTCCAAGATCTGTTCATTCAACTCAGCTTTGAAGGTTTCATATTGCAAAATAAAGGGAATCGTCAATGGACAGCTGGTATGGTAAGATATACCTAAAAGAGTAGTTTTACAAGTCACATGGTATGTTCTTTAAGATGAGCAATCACAAGAATGTGCTATCTCTGAAGTTCTTGAAATGCCAGTGGATTGCAGTCCACAGCACCAGAGTGCCACATGCATGCCAGTGAACATTTGTCACATTTGTGGTATCCTGTGCATGCAAGATCTATATAGACACAACAGGCTCAGGCTGTAACTGTCAGGAGGAAGCCCTTAAAGCTCTTCTGATAGATCATCTCAGTTACTGTTAGTCTCACTCATTCGAGGCAATTACTGACTCAAATCATGGACAAGTTAATTAAAGCAAGCTTTGTTCATGTACATGAGCTGTCCCCCTCCCCAATGCAGGGTTCAAGAGATCAGCCCTGGATGGGAGGGGGGGGAAGATACTGATTTTTATACTCAGGAATAGGGGGTTTCCAAATGGAGGTTTCAGCAAGAAAATAGGTGGGGTTACAGAAGCAGAACATAAGCATAACAAGTTGGTCATAACAACCTCCTGAAACAAAGGCATGGTTGTAAGGTAGTCATAACAACCTCTAAAAACAAAGGCACGGTTGCCACAACCTGGAACAGGCAGTACAGAACCATTAGTAGTTATGGTTATAGATGGGGCATAGCCCTTGAGAAACACAGGTTTAATCATAAACAGGAATGGACCTAGTTTGTCTTTATTATAAGATGGATTTAAGGGCTGGAGAGATGGCTCAGTGTTTAAGAGCGCTGTTTGTTTTTCCAGACGTCCTGAGTTCAATTTCCAGCAACCACATGGTGGCTCATCAACCATCTATACTGTGATCTGATACCCTCTTCTGGCATGCAGGTGTACATGCAGAGAGAGCATTCATACACATAAAATTTTTAAAATTTTTGAGAGAGAGGGAGAGAGATGGAGAGATGAATTTAAGTGCAAGATGGAGGCAGGCTGGTTCATCACTACTTGGTAGGGACACTGGTGTTTCCTCAAACAGTGGTGTGTGGGAGGGAGAAAGGCAGTGATCAGAAGAGGCTTTTTCCAAGCTTGTACATACGTGTCTCTGTTTTCTGAGATGAAATAGCTCTTTTTTTTTGGGGGGGGCAGGGGGCATTAGGTATGATTAGGTCCTAGCCCTGGAATCATTTATATCTGAAAATGCATGGCCTGTCTTATTCGGTTTCTATAATCTCCAGTATTTTTTTTATTTTTTATTATTATTATTAATTACACTTTATTCATTTTGTATAATCTTCAGTATTTTAATTGAATATAATGTCATCTTTTTATATATAAAACTTTGAATTTGGTACCCAAATTTCTCCTAAAATTAATGATTTATTTTGCTTTTTTCCAATACCCGGCTACAGCCAATAACAAAACAGGGAAACATAGGCAAAGGAAATAGGATTGATGTCAGAGAAGCAAGAGGACCCTTGGTATAATGTTAAGAGGTGCAGAAAACCACAGAGGTGATTTCCAAGGTGGAAAGCATACTATTGAAGGATAATGGACATTGGAGACGAGCAAACCTTGGATTGGTTTAAATGCCTCTGTATTAGTAATTAACTTATGAAATCGAGAGAACATTCATTTTCAGGATCAGACATGAAACTAGATGAAATACAGAATGCAAATGAAATCAAGGTTGATGACTCCTGCCAACCTCTGGCTGGCTGAGGTATGAGGATTGCGCCATGAGTTCCAGGCAAGCCTGGGCTATATAGTAAATTTAAGGCTGCAGAGTAAAACTCCGGTTCAAGAAAACAGAAATAAAAATAAAAAAGCAATGTTGGTCTTTAAGTATCAATTAGCTGCCTAGAGTAAGCTTTTAATAAATAATGGCTGTCCCTGTTGGGCCAACAATGCTGTCAAAAAAATGGGATGAAAAGGCCCTGGGGAATGACAGAGGCAAGTGTTCAAAAGTTTCTTACTTTGTGAAGAGTGAGTATCAGGGTAAATTTATTCTCAGTGTTTGATCCTAAACCACTGAAATCAGGAGGGGCAGAGCCTAAGAACAATATAAAGATTAGTCAGTAATAAATATGTTTTTTAAAAAATATAGAGAGGGTGGGGGATGGCTCTGTGGTTAAGAGCATTGGCTGTGCTTCCCGAGGATTTGGGTCTCATTCCCAGCAGCCACATGGAGGCCCACAACTGTCTGTAACTCCAGTTCCAAGGGATCTGACACCCTCTTCAGGCCTCAGTGGGCATCAGGCATGCAGCACAACACACACATATACATAGAGGCAAACATTCGCACACCTTAAAAAAAAATGTAAAAAAGAAAAATAATTTTAAAAAATTACCAAGCACTGGTATAACAAGTGAACTAAAGAGCCTAAGGGTCCTTGCAAACACCAGGATTTAGTGGGGGTTTTTGTTGTTGTTGTTGTTTTCTCCCTTATGAAAAAACTTGTATGTGTTCCTCCATTTAAAAACCAACCATTGTTACCCTTTCAAGAAGTTTTAACTTTCTGTTAAAATTATGGATCCCCACAGTTTCCACAATTCAGGGCTTACAGGCGGTGTTTTGTTTGAGAAGAAGGAAACAGGAAGGGGAAGGTTGTTGAAGCTGGTTGTCTATATTTGCCATGGTTAATTCGGATATATTGTAGTAAAAGCAAAATAGCAGCAGCTTAAATACTAGATCAGCTTATTCCTGCCTAACAGAACAATCCAGCAGTAAAGAGATTAATGCTAATGGAGTACCTCCATGATATCCAGAACTCAGACTCCTTCTTAATCTCCTCCTGGGCCAAACTCAGGACTTAAGTCTGCTGAAGCTGTGACTATCATAGCCAAGTTCATGCAGCAGAGTGAAGAGAAATAAAAGAACAAACTGCTTTCTAAAAAGAATTTCTTAAAAAGGCATGACATCTCTGTTTATAGCTCATCAGAATCTCTAAGATAGACGTTCATGGTCTTCAGGCAGCCATGAGGCTAGCCAAAGCCTGGGTTTTATTAAGAGAGAATGGCTTCCTCACACAACTAATAATCTGCTTCACCTTGCGTTATGTTTTAAATTTTGTTACCAAAAAAGATACACTTTGCAACAGTAGATTGGAATATCACTAGGGATTGTCTTTTAAAAAAAGAAACGGGGGTGTGGGGGAAGAAAAAGCATTATTTAGTTTTGGATCAATGTTTGACACTGAAACTAAACAGGCATGCTTTCACCCCTGCCCTTTTGTGGGAAGCAGCCTCAGATCTGTTAGCGGAAAGAGCTTGCTGAAACTAACCCTAAACTGTTGCCAACTTACTGCCCAGGCACAACTGGGGCTGATGGAGTCATGCTTGCTGCATGCTTACTCCCAGAGGCCTGGGCAGAGGTGAGCCATTTATCCCTCAAAAATGCACCAACCAGAGGGCTCACTCCTTCTTAAGAATAGAAATAGCAAAGAGGAGCTGGGACGATGTTTAGCAAAGTTCTTTCTGTAAAGCAAAGTTAGGAAAAGGCAGCTTCCTTAAACACTGTGAAACTCATGTGACCTTCTAAGGCCCCCAAAACTAAAACACATGAAAGTGTTTTGAAACATAATATGTATCCTGTAACTAGTTAATGACGGCTTCAATTTAAGGAGCAGCCGGGGCTACCAGGTACTCTTGTAAGTCCAATATATGAGCGGACTAAATGCTGCAGACACACAATGTTGTCATCCTTGAATGAAAGATAAGGAAACAAAGTCCCAAAGGTTAAGTAACTGGTTTAAATCCACCTAGTGAGCAAGGGGGCAAGTGTGACTTCAGCTTCGTTCCTTGTGGTTCTGACTCCATAAACCCTTTATCTGAGGGCGTTGACACGGTCCCCATGACCTCCTGTCAATAAGGATGTCATACATTTAGACAGGGTGCTTTGACTTTATTTGCAATGGTGTCAAGAGTGAGTTCGCTTTCTTTTTTTTTTTTAACTTTTATTAGTTACACTTCATTCACTTTGTATCCTCCCCATGAACTCCTCCCTCCTCCCCTCCTAATCCCACCTTCCCTCTATCTTCTACACGCATGGCCCTCCCCAAATCCACTGATAGGGGAGGTCCTCCTCTCCTTCCTTCTGATCTTAGTCTATCAGATCACATCAGGAGTGGCTGCATTGTCATCTTCTGTGGCCTGGTAAGGCTGCTCCCCCCTCAGGGGGAGGTGATCAATGAGCAGGCCAATCAGATTATGTCAGAGGCAGTCCCTCTTCCCATTATTATGGAACCCACTTGGACACTGAACTGCCATGGGCTACATCTGTGCAGGGATTCTAGGTTATCTCCATGCATGGTACTTGGTTGGAGTATGGGTCTCTGGAAAGATCCCTGTGTTCAGATTTTCTGGTTCTGTTGCTCTCCTTGAGGTGTTCCTGTCCTCTCCAGATCTTACTATTTCCCACTTCTTTCATAAGATTCCACGCACTCTGCCCAACAGTTGGCCATAAGTCTCAGCATTTGCTTTGATAGTTTGTAGGGCAGAGCCTTTCAGAGGCCCTCCGTGGCAGGTTCCTAACTTGTTGTACAACCACTCTGGAAATCAATCTGGTACTTTCTCAGACAACTAGGAATAATGCTTCCTCAAGATCCAGCCATTCCACTCCTAGGCATATATCCAAAAGAGGCTCAAGTACACAATAAGGACATTTGCTCAACCATGTTTGTAGCAGCTTTATTTGTAATAGCCAGAAGCTGGAAACAGCCCAGATGCCCCTCAGTGGAGGAATGGATACAGAAATTGTGGTACATCTACACAATGGAATATTACTCAGCAATGAAAAACAAGGAAATCATGAAATTTGCAGGTAAATGGTGGGACCTGGAAAGGATCATCCTGAGTGAGCTGTCTCAGAAGCAGAAAGACACACACGGCATATATTCACTCATATAGACATATAACATAGGATAAACCTACTAAAATCTGTACACCTAAAGAAACTAATCAGAGGGAGGACTCTGACTAAAATATTCAATCCCCATCCCGAAAGACAAAGAGGAAGGACATCAGAAGAAGAGTTTGCTTTCTTACTTCTAGGGAAATTGTGGCTTTTCTGTTGCAGACATCTCAGGGTTTCTCCTTCCTTCAGGAAGTCCCTCTGCCGTGTTCTCCTTCCGTGAATAGGGTTGTGTTCTTCTAGCCCCTTCCCACTGTGCTGTGTTTGACCTTAACAAACTGTTTAACTCTATCCATTTCTGCAAGAGGCTTTGAGACAGATATTGTCTGGATGGATATAGGCGAATATTCTATTCTTTAAATTTGTGTGTGTGTGCACATGGAAACCGGAGGCTGTTTGGTCTTTTCTATCACTATCTAACTTACTCCTTTGCTGAAATTGGACCTAGGCTGGTAGCCATCAAGCCCAGAAAATCCTTCTATCTTTACCTCTTCTCCCCAGCACTGAGATTACAGATGACCTTATTGGCTAACTTCACCCAACTTTTAGTGAAGGTTCTGGGGGGGTAGATTTGAATTCAAGTCTTTATGCTTGTGCAGCAAGCACTGTTACTACTGGGCCATTTCTGCAGCCCTGCGATGTATATTTTTTTCTTAAAAACATCTCTTATGCTTGGGAAGACAGCTCAGTTGGTAAAATGCTTGACACATACACAAGAAGAGCATGGTGATGCCTGCTTATAATTCCAATGCTAAGGAGACAGAAATAGTCAGATTCCCGGGGCTTGCAGGCCAGCTAGCCTAGCTTAATGGGTAAGCCCCACATCCACATGAAAGTCCATGTCTCATAACAAAAGATAGAAGCTCCTAGGCTTGGTATGAGTTTGAGGCCAGCCTGATTTACATAGTGAGTTCCAGGTCATCCAGGCTACATAGTGAGACCCTGTCTCAAAACAAACAAACAAATAAATAGGAGAAAAATATTTGTTTACTTGTTTTTAAAGATGGAAGCTCCCAAGGAATGACACCAGAGGTGACTGCTGGTGTCCTTATGCATGTATGTGCATGCACATGAACATACATTGAGAGGACCAGGCCTGACCTCTTCCCCCATTCCAAAAGTCTTCAGTCCCAGGAACTAAGCCATAGGTCACCAATTCCAGGAACAAGACCGTAAAATTCCCTACCCAAGGAATAGCCTAGAGATAACCACAAAAATGGGAAAGTATCATCTCTCAGAATGAGGCATCTGTGTTGGGCAGCCTCTTCAGGAATGCAGCCCACTGACCACCTGGTTACAAGCCAGTCAAGAATTGACCTTTGTAACTTCGTGGGCATCCACCAGTTTGGACTGGTTTGAACCATATTTAGAGAGCCTCACCCCTAATCAAACCCTAGCTAGCCCTAGCCAATCATAGATACATTCGTACCCTTGCTAGAATTCCTAGTTTCCTACAAAAAGGTCTGTGTGCCTTTTTTAGGGTCACCATTCTGCCTGGATGGTGGCTCCAGCATGCTGGTCTTTTGCAGAATAAATGCCTTTTGTTGCTTGCATGCTGCTTGAGCCTGGGGCCGTTCTTTCAGCGGCTCTGGACCCTAATAACATAAGAATTCTGATGCTGTCTGTGGTGGCACACACTTTTAATCCCAGTACTTGGGAGGCTGAAGCAGGTGGATCCCTGTGAGTTAGAGGCCAGCCTGGTAAACAAAGTGAGTCCTGGGTGGCCAAAGCTACACAGAGAAACCTTGTCTTAAAAACAAACAAACAAACAAACAAAAGTAAAATAACAACAATATAATTCTGAATGCCTTTCCCCAGCTACAGATCAGAAAACAAAAACCATCTGAGCCTTATCTGCTTTGAAGCTAATTCTCATCATACTCAGTAACTGCTCTTCTCCCTGCTCCTTGGCCCCCTGTCTTTACAGAAAAGTGTTTGGCATGCAGAGAGGAGCCTCTTATAAACATGAATGTGCTGGACTTTATTCGGGTTTGCATCACAGGAAAGTGCCTGTCTAGCCCTGCTTCTGGCTGTGTGGTTGGCACAAGCTACTGATGTCTGCAGCTGATAATGCCCTTGTTCTTTATTGGCTTCAGCAGAATATGAACTGACTCCCCAAAATGTTCCTCAGCCTCTCTGATATCCTGGTTTGACTAGAGAGCCCTCTGTGTTCATTAGCCTGTGCTAGAATCAGCTCACTATTGCCATGGTAGATTCAGATGGTTAGTTTTGAACCGTTAACTTGGTAAAATCTAGAATCACCTGGGAAAGAAATCTCAGTGAGGAATTGTCTAAAGTAGGTTGACCTGTGGGCATGTGTGAGGCTCTGCTAAATAAGATTGAGGTCGGTTGTCTCTGGATAGCCAATTATTTGCACTCAGTCTCTAATGATAGGTTCCCTTTTCTCAGTGGGGTTTAAAAAGTCTCTCCTGATCTGGGTGATCTCAGGTCTTATAAGGAGCATCTGATAGCCATCAGGGCCGACTGTAGGATGGTCCCTTCCCTAAGAAGGAAACTGCTCTAGCAAGCATTTAGGAATTCCTAGAAATGCCCTACCCTGCTAAGGATCTTAGTCTAGCAGTGACCTTCAATTGTACTTGGATATCCCCTCCCCTACCCCATAGGATAATTAAGTACCCTGACCCCCTAGCCCCAGCTAATCAAACACATTCACTCTAGAAATCCCTTCTTCTGCCTAGGGTTTATATTGCCCTTGATTTCACAGGAATAAAGGCACCTTCTTTTTCACTTCAAGACCATCTGAGGTTCATCATTTATCCTCTGCCTGGTCCAGTTGCATCTCACTGGGTCTGGCCTCTGGCCCACGGGGCCCGGGCCTCACCAAGCCTGTGTCTTGGCTGCAAACTGACCAGGCATGGGCCTTGGCCAGCACCTCTGCTGTGCAGCGTGACCAAGAGTTGTAACGCTTCTTTTGGAACTTAGGCCAAACTTCCATTGCCAAAAGAGCTAAGCTGTAACTAACACTCTGTGAAAAACCTGTTGTGCCCCCTTTGTGGGACCCCAAAAGACCACCAAGAATTGAGTCTGTTGCAAAACACATGAGGATCTTTTCACTACAAACTAGAGCTTGAGTTCACACCCTCACCAACACAGCGGTTGAGAGTAGAGCCCTGAGCAGGGGAATACCTGCCTGGCAAGCATCTATTGATTGAAACACAAAAGGGGATGTTGCATTTTAAACTAATTGGCTGTAGGAAGGCCCCCAAACCATTAATGGTCTGGCTTCTCTTGTTTGGCTGTCCTAGGTGAGAGGGGCTATTAGGGCCTCTAGCAACTGTGTCTCTAGTGGGCAGGAAGGAATGCAGTAAGGCTGGTTCCTCCCCACAGGTGGCTGGACATGTCTCCACCTGTCTGGCCTTTGTTCAAGCTTGTGCTTTAAACTTTAAACCTATACCCCCCCCCTAAAAATAATTTTTAAGTCTTTGGTCTCTCAAGCCTTTTCCACAACTTGGCTTAGAGCACTCAGACTTCATTCTAAAGTGCTCTAGTTGCCCCCGAAAGAAATGGAACCCCTATTCTCCTTCCGGAAGCTGAACTCCAGGACCCCAGCTGAGAACCAAGCCCCAACCAATCAAAGAAAGACAGACATGTTTGTTGGTGTGTGTGTGTGTGTGTGTGTGTGTGTGATTATGCAAATTGATGTAGGAAGACCTAGCCTAAAAGTGGGAGGCCCCATTCCCTGGGGTCAGGTCCTGGACTGTATTAAAAAAGGAGAAAGTGAGCTGAGCTCATGTAAGCATGCATTCACTCTCTCTCTGCTTTCGACTGTGGATAGGAGTAGCTCTTTCAAGTTCAGGCAGCCTTGATTTCCCAGTTATGATGGACTGTAATTGTAAACTAAGAAAAACCCTTTTCTTCCGCAAGATGTTTTTGTTAGGCTATTTTAACCCAGCATCAGAAAAGGACTAAAACATAGCTTCCTTAATCGTGTGCTGGAGATAAAAAACTGGTCTTGCCTGTAACTGACCTCTGATTTATCTTCTTAACCATCCAGGGACCCTTCCTTTGGACCCACCAACTCCATCGGTTTGCTTAATATTGTACTTTGCCTAAGTTGCACTAAGTTTGCAACACTCTACTTAAAAACAGTTAACTCCCTAGTTTCCCTCTGTGGAACTCCTGGTAAAGTTATGGCTAGCACGGAGCTAAACATACGCATTTACTAAGTGTTTGAAAGCAGCACCTTTCTTAATTATTTTGGTTAGTTTTAAATTAATTTTCTCAGCAATGACTTGGAGATGAATTAATAACTAACTGCGTGGATTCTTTGCCAAGGTCGGAAGGATGGAAAACTAAACCAAGCTGCCACAGTGGCAGAACTGTCCATCCGGTTTCCTGACTTAGGCATCTGTCTCTTGCTCAGAGTGAAGTTGAAAGGACCAAGTATCTTTTCTCCTGAATCTACTTACCTATAGAGGCTACCGTGCAGCAAACACTTAACTTCTTGGGAATGAATCAAACAGTTGGCCTTTCCTCCCCTCTCTTTATCTCAATCGAGTACATGCATCAGACTCAGTATGTTTTATACTTGACTGACTGAGAAATATAAATATGAAATTGAATTCTATGAATAATACAAAAGTAAGCAGTTACATCATTTAGCTTCAGACTTTTGAGAGATTTAGAATTGATGATAAGTGAGGACTGTACTTTTTCTTTTCACCATGTCATTTTGATTGCTCACTTCTTTCAAAGCAATGTAAACTCCTGAATTATTCAAATCTTAACAGTTAAGTTGATAGACTGAGAGCAGATGGGAAAACAGCATATAAAGCCAGAACTAGAACTAAAGGTACTTTGCTTAACTCTTCGAAGCAGATGTTTGTTTTATATAGATTGCTACATAGTATGTTATATAAAAATAAAATTAGATGAAGTATACTATTAGTGATAAACCTGCTATGTGACTTGATGGTCAGAATAAAGGAACTCGCAGAGCACTTGTCAGGAGTATTTCACTGCCAGTCAAGTAAACTCAGAAAAGGTCAGTGGTGTAACCACAAAGGCCAATCTATTTTAACTGCTGGAAGTTTATAAAAAGCCTCTTCTCACTTTACTGCGGCTGTGAGAGTCACTTTCTTGCTTACACAGTAGCAAAGGAGTTGGGTAGACCTACAATGCAACAGAGTAGAAAATCAGCAAAACATTAGGTTAGGATAATCAGCACTCGGGGAATTTACCCCCCGAGCGTGGGCTACCTGTCCTGTGCGGGCATATTGATTACATTAAATAAATACTAATAAGGTTTTGTTTTCTTTTTAAAATGTTATATTAGAAAGATTGTAGCATTCTAAACACAATGAAATTATATTTGTTTAAAAAAAAGTAGTGAAGTTCTAATTTGGTAATAATGTGTATTTTAAAATGCAAATGTGTTACATTCTGAACCAGTTTAAAATTTAGACTTTGTGTGTGTTTTGTTAATCATGCCACATTTAGTTATTATATTCCCTAGGACCCATACTGATCTATCTCTCCTTTCTCATGCTTATTAATTCTTTGACATTATAAAACAAAATTTCAATAAAGGCTATTACCATTGCTCTTGGTTGCCCACCCTAACTAAAACGGTAAGACCCTACTGATGAAGACATCACATGCTTTCGGTTACATGAACAGAAAAGCCGCTATTGAACTGACCAGAAAACTCTCCCTGCTGGCCAGCTTTCTTAGCACTTCAAGGTGCTGTCCAGGCTACTGGGGTAGAAAAGACATACATGGTCTGACCCTACATTGAACCCTGCATGCTGCAATACCAACCAGCTAGGCAAGATGAGTCCATTGGTACAATAACGGAAGACTGTTAATGGGGTAACCGTGTGCTCCTTTGATTGGATTTGACGCCCTCTCCACAGCGAGACTTATGCCATGCCTGATGTTCTGAGTGTGGTCAAAAGTCCTGGCTTGGGAAGTCAGGTCTAGGGGAGAGCTTATTGAGGTTGTTTTTCGAACTGGTCATGTTGCAAAATGGCTTTCTACATTTTTGTGCTTATATCCATAGATTTATGGGGCTCCCAAACTTGGTTCAGAAAAGTTTCTCTTTCCAGTGCATAGCCGTTAGAGCAGAGATCCATTACTGTTAAAAGTGCTGTGAATAGTGACTGTGGGTGCCCTGACGTAAATGGTACATCTGTATCAGCCTTCCCCCGAAGGCTCAGAGAAAATGACAGAAGAGGAGATAGAAAGAATGTAAGCATCAGAGGATGGGGAGGAGGGCTTTGAAATGATGTGCTGTTGTATATGAAAACTCACAGCAGCTACGTAAGACCTGCCTAAGATCAAATCAATTAAAACTTATAGCACGAAGAGGAAAGGGGCCTCTAAAGCCCCACACCAGCAGAAGAGCTCTTGGTAGCTGATGGTTAATAAGGGAGGGAGAGTCACTTCTCCTTAGTAGCGTGGCCACTGTAGGTTCCCCGTATCCTAGCGGATGACCCCACACACATGCACACAGGGGCAGCACTGACTGAGCTCAGAGGGTTAAAAAATGCATAGACATTGGGGCTGGCAACCCTGCTTAACTGATAAGGCTTACAACCATCGATAACTCCAGTTCTTGGGGATTTAAAGCCCTCTTCTGACCTCCTTGGACAGCAAACATGCACATGGTGTACACATATACACACAGGCAAAACACTCACCATAGTAAACAAATCTAAAAATTAAAAAAAAATTGTAGACAAAGGATGTGAAGTGAGGAAAATGAGATCTCTCTCTCCCTCCCTCCCTCTCTCTCTGTGTGTTCCTAGGGGAGGTGGAGGGGAAGATATGATCAAGAGACAATGTATACATGTATGAAAAATTCAAGCAATAAATAAAAACGAAAAACATGTTCTGGAGAAAAAGTAAAATAAAATCTAAAAAACAAAGAAAAATTTGAGACATGCTATAGTTCTTTTGTTATGTCTTTAAAATTATTTATTTCTTTATTTTTAATGTGTCAATCATTATATGTACGTATATGAAGCATGCGTGTGCCAAGCTCCCACAGAAGTCAGAAGTATCAAATATCCTAGAAATAGAGTTACAGGTGATTTTGAACTACCATGTGGGTTCTGAGAACCAAACCCAGGTCCTCTGCAAGAGCAACAAATACCCTTAACTGCTGAGTCATTTCTCCGGCACATCTTGCGTTACAACTTAACAGTAGCATTAAAATCCTAGTGCCAGAGGACTTTGTCGATTCTATATTGTACAATTCTATATTGTCTAAAAGGGAGGATATCATAAAGAGAACAGTAGACCACATGTCAGAAAGACAATCCAGAACACACTGTGACATCAGTTATACAGACAAGACAAGCCATTCTGGCCTTAATTTTGTATCAGCACAATAATTTTTTTTGAGACAGGGTCTCACTGTATAACCACAGCCATCCTGGAATTCCCTATGTAGATCAGGCTGGCCTCCTGGGTCCTTGTCTCCTGAGTGAGTACTGATATTAAAGATTTGCACCACCACACACAGCCCAACACGATGATTCCAAATATAGAATGCAAAACCCAAAAATCAGGATCAGGGCGGAATGCACAGAGACCTTACCCATCTCAAAAATCAAAGGGATCTCTGGGATATACACAAGTGATAGTACTATATTCAGAACGACTGGGGTGGGAAGGGGCTTTTGGGCAACCTAATTCATGAAATACTGATTAAGGGGTAGTGACAAAGGAAGAAAGGAAGAAAGGAAGAAAGAAAAAAAGAAAGAAAGAAAGGAAGGAAGGAAGGAAGGAAGGAAGGAAGGAAGGAAGGAAGAGAGAGAGAAAGAAAAGAAAAGAAAAGAAAAGGAAAGAAAAGAAACCTCTGGCATATCCCTACTCATCAGGACAAAAAGGCATGGGGAAAACCTTCTGGGATAAGAGTCTTCTACCAAGTCACTCTTCCCTATAGAATCTACAGAAATCAAATCCTGGAGCTTTGGATGGCAGTTTTGATCCTTAGTCTAGTGTGGACAATTTGTATCACATAGCCCTCCTATGAGGAGCAGGCCCTCCACTATGGATCAGGAAGTGTGGGAAGCTTCTGGATGCTTTTCACAGGTGTTCCCTTTCTCATCAGAAGCACAACAAGGACTCTCATCACTACCTCAAGACAATGATCCTAGACATTGGTGTGGCAGAATATACTTGTAATCCCAGGACCTTGAAGGCTGAGGCAGCAAGATTTTGATTAAAAGGCCATCCTGAGTAACATGATGTGTTCCAAGCTAGCTTGCCTGCAGTGACATGTTTCCCAAAAATTAAAAACAAATAAAACACAAACCTCTTAGTCCTAGCCTCCTGGGTATCTTGTATTCATGTCTGCATTTGAGTTATGTGAACTTATATCAAAATGGAATTTCTTAGGTTCTATAAGAAATATTAAATATTTTAGCTTATTAGTATTGTGGGGGAAGTTTATAATTTTTATACATAGTTCCTAAATTTTCCACAAATAAATTGTCTTTTCTATATGCTAAATTTACCACAGATTGTATCATTTCTGAGCTGGCCAATTTCCTTAACAGTTTAAGTACTGTGTATTTCCTAGATGTATCTTTAGTGAATTTAATTACCTTATACCTTGTAACAATCTAGTTGTTCCATTATATCTGACACAGTTCAAGTGCTGACAGTGCTAGATTTGCTTTCCTGCAAGGAAACATGTGATTCAGTGGTACTGGTGCCTATAAGAGGGCTTAAATATATACACATTTGTTACAGTTTCCAAAGGGATTCATTTTAATTTTAATTATGTGTATCTGTATATGGTCATGTGCACATGATTACAGTTGCCCATGGATGCCAGAAGAAGGCCTCAGATTCCCTGAAGCTGGCCTTATAGTAAGTTGTAAACTACCTGAACTTGGATCCTCTGAAAGACCAGTAAATGCTCTTAGCCACTGAGTCAGCTCTCTCTAGACCCATAAATTTGTTACATTTTATTTGGTGTCTTTATTAGATATCAAGTAGCTCCCTTAGTTCTTGGGGTTTAGGAGATATAATAGGGTGATAACAGTTATTTCATTTCTTGGCTGGGAGACATTGCTATTTAAAGTAGTTTATTCATCTGCTGAATTAAACCTGTGATCTTAGTGATAATATTTGATACTTAGTACTTTAGAGATTTTCCAAATGTGTGATGTTTATGATTTAATTACCACTACAATCTTGTAAAAAAAAAAAAAAAAAGATATTTTTCAACTCCATGTTACTGGTAGAAAATGAGGTCTAGAATGTGAAGTGGCTAGTCAGTAACAGAGGAGAACTAAAAATCAGATTTCTTAAACTTCTGGCATGGTCAGAAAGGTATTATGGAAAAACATAGAACTGAATGTAAGGATTAGACTGACTAGGTTTTGTTTTTGTTTTTGTTTTGTTTTGTTTTGTTTTTTTGTGGACTAAAAATACCTAGTGTCAGAGACACCAAGGCATACACACACAGGCAAGAATTCCATCTGACATGGTGATTCTAGCCCTAAGTTTCATCCCTTAGACAAATGCTGTCATCTTTGTTGTTAGGCTTGCCATCAGACCACAAGTACCAGATACAAATAGCATTTAGAGTGAATAGTTTGCGATGGGCTATAAGAGCTGGGTATAATATCAGGGTTGCAGAGTACCCCTGGTATGCTGTCTAGGGTTCTTTGCTACTCTTCAAACTTTGCTGCAGAATTAGAATACAAATTAAGACTTAAATGATTGATCCTGGTGCAGTGACACATACCTGTAATCCCAACACTCAGGGAGGCAAAAGCAGGTGAGTCTCTATGAGTTCAAGGCCAGTTTTGATCAACAAGGTGAGTCCAGGGCAGCCAAGGCTACACAGAGAAACCCCGTCTTGAAAAAAAAAAAAAAAAAAAAAAAAAAAAAACTTCAGTGATTGCTCAATGTAGAAGATGGAAAACATGGTGAGAACAGGCATGAAGCCTAGGAAGAGAATATTTGCTATTTAGTAGTCTGTGAATGTCACCTACGCAGATGCATGATGCATGGAGGAAGCCTACTAATTCTAGATTCCTCAATGTATTCCAGACTCTTATTGGCAGGGCTCAGTATGCTGATAGAACGTCTTTAGTCCTCCCTTATGGACAGAGCACAGGTGGGCAGAAAGCAGGAAACACTTTGTTTGGCACCTGGTACATGGTTCAACTTACAAAGCCTGTGCTTTATCTGAGACTTTAGCAGTTCTACTCATGGAAGCCCACAGATGCACCACTGTGACATTTCCAGGTCCAACACATGTAAACATGCGCTACCGAATTTTACGATAATCCCACATGCATTTTCGTGGCATGCCACCAGGTGAGCATACACTGGGCTATCCGGGAAGTAGCACGAGCATTCTCGTGGCAGAGTTATGATAGTGGTGATTAGTGAAAAGTAACAATCAGTAAAGGTTCATTTTCCCCACTTCCTAATCTTGGTACAGTCTATAGAGTTCATAGTTGAATGCAGAGAGTTTCTATTTGTGTTCCCAGGGAGCTGCAATAAATTGGGAGTTACCAGATTTTGCTACTCAGAGAGTCATCGTGGGCCCAGCAGCACTGGCATCACTTATAAGTTTGCTAAGATTACAGAATCCTAAAGCTGGAGGGATGGCTTAGTGATTAAGAGCACTGGCTGCTCTTCCAGAGAACCCTGGTTCAATTCCCTGCACCCACATGGCAGCTCACAACTGTCTGTAATCTCAGTTCCAAGGCACCTGACACAGAGATACATATGCAGGCAAAACATCAATGCGTGTTAAAAGAGAGAGAGAGAAAGAAGAGGAAGAGGAAGAAGAAGAAGAAGAAGAAGAAGAAGAAGAAGAAGAAGAAGAAGACAAAATCCCAGGTCTAATGCTACACTTGCTAAGTCAGAATCTATTTTAACAACGTCTTCAGATGGTTTATAACACATTCACATATTCACATGTGAGAGGCACTGGACATGTCTTTATGCGTTCACCTATGTCTACTTACACCTTCATTTTTGTTTGTTTGTTTTTCAAGACAAGGTTTCTCTGTGTAGCCTTGGCTGATCTGGGCTCCCTTTGTAGACCAGGCTGACCTTGAATTCACAGAGATTCACTTGCCTCTGCCTCCCTGAGTGCTGGGATTCTAAGGGTGTGCCACAGCACTTCATTTTTTTAAACATTCCACCTATTTATTTATTTATTTAGTTATTTATTTATTTATTTATTTGTTTGTGTGTTTGTGTATGTGTGTGTATGGGTGTTCATGTGCCACAGCATAGTAGGAAGTTTTTGCTCCCGACTCCATGCTCCTATGGTAATGACTCATGAGACTCATTATATATTATACAAATACCTATGCCTTATAGCTAGGTTCTTCTCCAACTAGCTCATAAATTGAAATAACCCATTATATTGATCTACATTTTGCCACATGGCTGGTTACCTGAGCTCAGGTACTATGTGTCTGTTTCACATCTTGCCTGGCTGAATCTTGTGTGCTTCCCTCTTTCCCAGAATCCTTTCTGCCTACGGGATGTCCCACCTCCTATTTCCTGCCTAATCGTAGGTCTTGAGATTTATTATTGACAGGTGTTACATCCATACAATACACAAGCTATTCCGTCTACACCATAGCATATGTGTAGAGGTCAGAAGACGATTTGCACAAGTTGATTTTCTTGCACAAGGGTCCCAGGTTTGAAATGCAGGTTGCCAGGCCTGGTGGCAAGTTCTTTACCCTTTGAATCATCTTGCTGACTCCCTGTTTTCATCTTTAGGGACCTCAGCTTTCTACTTTTCTGATGCCTGCTGACCATTTTAAGGGCTGAATAATTCTAAACTTGTCACTTGGTTCACCTTCAGCGGACCCTCTCTTATTTTGCCACAGCAATATGCCTCTTTGTTTTAGATCCCTTGCGTTTTTCATGTTTCTCTTCATTGATTTTTGTTTTGCTTTGTTTTTTGAGACAAGGTCTCACTGTCTATCCCAGGCGGGCCTGGAAATCACTATGAAGGGCTACATCACCAAATTTGCAGAGATCCTCCTGCAGCATCCCTCCAACTGCTGGAATTACAGCTGTGAATTGACACAACTGGCATTAAAAGTGTAGCCCAGAGGCCTAGAGAGGTGGCTCCAGAGGAGCAATGGCTGCTCTTCCAGAGGTCCTGAGTTCAATTCCTAGTAACTACAAGTTGGCTCATAACCATCTATAATGAGATCTGGTTTCCTCTTCTGGCATGCAGGTGTACATGCAGGCAGAACACTGCATATATAATAACTAAATCTAAAAAAAAAAAAAAAATTAGAAAGAAAAAAGAAAAGAAAAATTTAACCCAGGCTGGACTTAAGATGGAAATCCTCCTCCCTCATCCTCTTCAGCCATTTTGCCCCCTGGCTAATTTACACAACTGTCCAGAAATGTTTTGTTTGTGGCGACAAAGCATCATTTCAGCTTTCAGGGGAGACACTTGCTCTCTGACTATCCTGAAGGCCCTTTCTCGACGGACCATGGTACCTCTCTCACTAATACTCCTATGTCTGAGCTTCTGCCTACTGCTGAACTCTATCAGAAAGAGTGTATTGTTCTTAATTTCAATGCTGTGGTTTTTGGTAGGTGCACAATACCTTTTCCATGAAGAAATCAGCTAGTTTGTGGCTGTCTCTGTCAAGCTCAGTTCTTGATTTTGACACCTTACATCACAGGAATTCCGAGCCTTAGAATTGTTCTCTCTGCACCAGCCAGGTTTTCTGTCTCAGCCCCGGACTTTCTCATTTTATTCTACAAATGCAAACCACTTAAAGAAAAACTCTTTCTCTATCCCTTCCTCTTTTGTGTTGTTTTCTTCTTGAGACAAGGACACATCATGGAGCCCAGGCTCATCTGAAAATTCCTGCTTAGTTCAGACTGGCCTTAAACTTGCAATCCTTTGTCTCTGTCTTCAAAGTGTTGGGATTATAAACATTGGATCACAGTCCTTGGCAAGGAAAAAAAAACTTTTCAAAAATTTGTCACTTTGCTTTATTATTTTAAAGGTTTTATTTATTACTATTTTTGACATGTAGGAGTACATGGCATCCTAGACAGGTAGGGGACAGAGAATGACACTGTGAAATCGGTCCTCTTCACCACAGGTTCTTTTTCTACTTTTATCATCTTTGTTAAAAATGGGGTTTAAGAATCCCTGCCGGCTGTGGTGGCGCACGCCTTGAATCCCAGCACTCGGGAGGCAGCGGCAGGTCGATATCCGTGAGTTTGAGGCCAGCCTGGTCTATAAATGGAGCCCAGGACAGCCAAGGCTACACAGAGAAACCCTGTCTTGATAAAACAAAACAAAGAAAGAAAACCAAACCCTGATGGAACATACTGGCATCGTGAAATTTAGATATTTATGTATGCATTGTTTTTGCTTGTATAATATTTTTATATAACCAAAACCTCATTCAGAACTGTTGTCTGTTAATGAAACTTAACCCATTTGAGGTGATAATCAACAACAACATCCTGGCTTGTTTCCTAAGACTCCTCCATTCTGAAACCATATCCTCTGTTTCTTCATTTTCTTCATAGACCACACAGGATGGATGAAGCAACAGTGAGAGAAGTTTGCTGGAACACGCTTGAGACAAGTCAGTTGACAGGCCGAAGCAGAACAAGGTAGGAAAGACCATGATTAGATACTGACTGCTTGACTTATTTAGTAATTTACTTAAAGCGCTGCTGGTTCTGCCCATTTGCCAAGCACGATGCACTACCTGGAACAGAATGACCTGGAAATCCAGCTAAAACAATATTACCTGCCGACGGTTGCATAAGCCCCTGTACAATCTTGTTTGCCTGCCCCACACTGTGGTTTTAAGAGTATAAACTAAAAATGCCAAGTGGACTCCCTGCTTTGTTACAAGTGGGGTTTAAAGGCTTTTCAGGAGCCATCCTGGCTTCTGTCTGCTGGTGACATCTCTGAACACTCTCACTGGTGTGGGAGTGGAGCGCTTATTCCAAAAAGATTCCCGGCAACAGGGCCTTTCACTGAATGTTGTGTGGGATTTTATACACAAGCAGTTCCCTTCTCTCCCAGTGATCCCAGTGGCTAGTTCTTGGCCTTCTGACCAATGGGCCATCTGGAACCAGGAATCACCCTGCAACTGGTGGGAGAAACTGCAGCTGAACTCAGACTCCTGTGGGACAGATGCTATTTCTGTCTTACTGAAACTATAAGGACCCGTGTCTTCTGTCTGTAGGTAATCAGTTAGCTTCCAGCCACCTCCTCTAGTTAACTGGCACAGACATCTACCTTTGAGTTCAAGCTGTTAAGATTGCTGTCACACTGGCGATAGTGAGTGTTATTTCCTTCATAGTACACTAGAAGAGGTATCCATCAGCTAGCCCTGCCCTCTGCATACCTTTCTTGTGATATTTTATTTCTTGTTCCAAACACTTTAAGTTTCTGGAGGTGTTTTTGTTTCTGTTTTTGACAGGGCTTCACTGCATAGCTCTGACTAGTCTGGAATTTTATAGACTGAATGGACTTTCAAATACACACACACACACACACACACACACGAACTAAAGCAAGAAAGATAAATTCCTTCTTTTCCAGTGCTAATGTTTTCTTAGTTATCAGAAGCAACCTATATAATCATTTTAAATCATGAAAAGGAAATATGAATATATGTGATGGTTTTGTTTTATCTTATTATATTTTATTTTCTCATGTTTGGTTATCTCTGAACTGGGAATTTTTTTCCTTTTTTTATTATTATCATTTATTACAATTGTATTCAATTTGTATTCTGGCTGTGGCTCCCTCTTTAGTCCCCTCCCAATCCCATGCTCCCTCCCTCATCTTCCGTTATGCCCCTCCCCTAGTCCACTGATAAGGGAGGTCTCCTCCCCTTCTACTTGACTCTAGCCTATCAGGTCTCATGAGGATTGGTTGTATTGTTTTCCTCTGTGGCCTGGTAAGGCTGCACCCACCAGGGGGAGGTGATCAGAGAGCCTGCCACTGAGTTCATGTCACAAACAGTCCCTGCTCCCCTCACTAGGGACCCCACTCAGAGACTGAATCTATGTGCTACATCTGAGCTGGGGGTTTTAGGTCCTCTCCATGCATGGTCCTTGGTTGGGGTATCAGTCTCTTCAGGGCCCCCAGGGCTCAGTTTTTATGGCTCTGTTGGTCTCCATTTAGAGGTGCTGCCCCCTCCAGGTCTTTCTGTCTCCCTGGAAATTTTTAAATCTTAGTCAACATTCCTCTCTTTTTTTAAATTTAATTTTTAATTTGTCATTGTTGTGGTTTTTTGTTTTATTTTGTTTGTTTGTTTGTTTTTTTGAGACAGATTTCTCTGTCTAGCCTTGACTGTCCTGAAACTCACTGTGTAGACCAGGCTGTCCTCCAACTCACAGAGATCCCCCTGCCTCTGCTTCCCAAGTACTGGGATTAAAGGCATGTACTACGGATGCTGGCAGGTTGTTATCTCTCAGAAGACTGTTCTTTTCTAATGAGAAACAGAAAGGAAGTAGAAGACAGATGTGGTGAGGAGGAACTGGGAAGAGCAGAGGGAGGGAAAATGTAATCAGGATATATTGTATGAGAAAAGAATCTATTTTCAATAAAAGTAAAAAATATGAATCCATTCACTTATTTCTTCTATTTATCAAGTCCGTGATTTCCTTTTCTTTTTTCTGTGTTTACATTTTTAATTAGTTAATTGATTTATTTAACAGTACTGGTGATCAAAAACAGAGACTCATGCATGAGTGAATATATCTCTAGTCCTGTGATTCTATTTTTCAAAGATGTGTGTGTGTGTGTGTGTGTGTGTGTGTGTGTGTGTCCAAAGGCCAGAAGAGGTTGTAGGATCACCTGGAGCTAGAGTTATAGGGGGTTGTTTAAGCCGCCTGGTGTGGATGCTGGGAAATGCACTTGAGTCCTCTGGAAAACTGTTTCTCCAGCCCCTTGCTTGTCTGTGTTTTTGTGTCTCAGAGGGGATCTTATATAGCTTGGACTGGTCTTGAATTTCTAATTCTCTCTCCTCTGCGTCCCAAAGATTACAGGCGTGTGCTACCATACCTGGTCCAAGATACTGTTTTAAAAAACACTTCATTTTGTCCTAGGAATATAATTTGTTTTAAATTTGTAGTCCCTTCAAAAAGTTTTGTTTTCACAATTTCTGATTTAATATTATTTTGACATCAGTTTCATCTGCTATTACTGAGGCAACAAAGTGTTTCTAAGGCAATGAAAAGCAAATTGCTGGGCATGGTGATGCATGCATTTTAATCCCAGCACTTAGCAGAGGCAGGTGGATCTCTGAGGTGGAGGCCAGGCTGGTCTGCAAAGCGAGCTCCAGGACAGTCAGGGCTACATAGAGAAACCTTGTCTCAAAAACAAAACAACAAACCCCAAAAGACAAAACAACAACACAAAAAAAAGAAAAAAGAAAAAAGAAAAAGAAAGAAATTAAATTAATAAAAATTTGGTGAGCCTAGATAAGACCTTTTGAGTATGTTTGAGAAATTCTAAAAATGAGCCTAGGTGGAGTGGTATAAGCCTTTAATCCCACCATTCGGGAGGCAAAGTCAGGAGGATTTCTATGAGTTTAAGGCCAGTTTAGTCTACAGAGTAAGTCCAGAACAGCCACAGCTACACAGAAACCCTGTCTTGCGAAAATGCGTGTGTGCGTACACACACACACACACACACACACACACACACACACACACACACACACCACATATACATGCACACGCACAAACTCAAAAGAAAGTCTGGAAATAAGTTATCTGAATAGTAGAGTAATGCGCATTTTTGTAAACCAGGTGGTTTCCAGTTCATTGTTTTTATTAAAATTTAAATTGTAGCTAACTGCTGGCTAAGTAGCTCATTAAAAATCAACTTTTTTTTTTAAATTTTATTTTTTTCTTATCAGTTACATTTTATTAACTCTGTATCCCAGCCTTTTCCCGATCCCTCATTCCCTCCCAGTCCCTCCCTCCCTCCCTCATCTCCACCGTGCCCCTTGCCAAGTCCACTGATAGGGGGGACCTCCTCCCCATTCATCTGATCCTGTTTTATCAGGTATCTTCAGGACTGGCTGCAAAGCTCTCCTCTGTGGCCTAACAGGACTGCTCCTCCCTTGGGGGGTGGGGAGGCCAAAGAGCCAGTCATTGAGTTCCTGTTAGAAATAGTCCTTGTTCCCCTCACTATGGGAAACCAATTGGTTACTGAGCTACCACAGGCTACATCTGAGCAGAGGTTCTAGGTTACATTCATACATGGTCCTTGGTTGCATGTCAGTCTCAGAAAAGACCCTGTGCCTAGATATATTTGGTCCTTGTGGAGCTCCTATCCTTTGCTCATCAGACTAACTCCCCTTCTTTCTTATGATTTCCTGTACTCTGCCAAAGGTTTGGTCATGAGTCTTTGCTTTGAAAACACTGATAGTTAGAGTCTTTCAAATGTGCTCAGTAGACTCCTGTCAATGTTTAATGTGCATCCCATCTGTCTTTCAAAACGAGGATTGATAATCTTACCCCATGTCCGCTCTCTTGGTTATCTTTTTTAGGTGTATAGATTTCATTATGTTTATCATATCTTATAGGTCTATATAAGTGAGTATATACCGTGTTTGTCTTTCTCCTTCTGGGATATTTCACTCAGTATAAAAATCAACTTTTAATTGAAGGGGATTGAAGGAAAAGGGGCCTACGTCTAGCAACACTTTTAATCACGTCTCCATTGTAAGAACAGAATTCATTTTTGGTACTGGAAATATGATTGGATAGCAGGAAGAGCGAAATTCTGGCTTTATTCTTGTTATAATGTAATAGTGACCCATGGGACAAATAAACTTTTCAATCATCGAAACATTTTAAAAAGCATTAAGTGGCATCCTGAAGAAGGTGATGGACACATTCCTTTTCAAATTTCTCTTCAGGGAACACAAGCAAGGATGCTTGAAGATAACTGATATAGCTGGATAAATGTGGAACTGTATAAATCAGTCATGCGACACCCTTACTGGGGAGACTGGCCATCTATTTTTAACTGTCCTGTTGGCAGACTGCAGCCGACAGCTGTATTAGATGGACAGAGCCTGTCTGTGGGTGTGGAAGAACACCGTGTTAACTCAGTTATTTTTAGTTGTGAAACTTTTTTTTTTTTTTTAACTGAGGCCAAAACTTTACTATAGAACATTTCTAGTGATAACTCCCAAGAAAGGACATCCGGAGAGGCTAACATGGTTTCATGGTTTCTTATCATCAAGCTCTCTTTCCACCCCCAGTGTCAACCTCAGGCAAGAGATGGAGAAAGAACAAAAGAAAGAATAAGCAGGGACTGCTGGAGGAAGAGGGACAGGAAACCCGGGAGTGTTGAGAACCGGTTTCAGAATGCCCGCAGGGGCTGACACCTGCAACACGTACAAACATATTCGAGTTAAAGCAGAAAATTATGTTGTGGAGAAACTGAGCTTTCTACCTACTAGTGCCTGGATGTGTTCCCCAAGTCATTTACTTGCTGCTCTAGTGGCAAGAAGAAGGAGACATGTGAGCAACAGCATGGGAGTACCGGAGATAAGCTGAACCTGGTACATACTCCAAAGAAAACTGTGACTAGAAAGAAAAAGTCTTCTCCAATGGCTGTTTTTGATTCACTTACATAGGTTAACCTGAACATGAGCCAAAGGCACTTAATACATTACAATTATTACAGGAAAATCCTCTGAGTTTGTCATAATCTGGTAAACAAGATATATTTTGGCTGATATTAGTACTGAGTTGGTAGAATGCTTTTTTTCTAGCAGTTAAAAAGCCCTGGGTTGGGGCTGGAGAGATGGCTCAGAGGTTCAGAGTAGTTGGCTGCTCTTCCAAAGGTTTTGAGTTCAATTCCCAGCAACCACATGGTGGCTCACAACCATCTATAATGAGATCTGGTGCCGTCTTATGGCATGCAGGGGTACATGAAGGCAGAACACTGTATACATAATAAATAAATAAATCTTAAAAAAAAATCCCTGGGTTTAGTCCCCTGTGTTGCATAAACAGTGTGTGGTGGCACATGTCCATAATCCCTGTACAAGCAAGGTAAATGCAGGAGGCTTCTGAGCTGTTTAGTGAGGCTGAGGCCAGCCTGGGTTAAAAAAGACCCTGGCATAAGAATAACTAACTAACTAAACCAAACAAGTATGTAAAGCCCTGGTTTCACTAGTTATAACCAACATGGTGAAACTTGAAGGTTTTAGGAGCTGGACACACAAAAACCTGAAGGGACATTTGATGTCCCTACTTTGCTGCTTTTCTCCTTGCTAACTAATCTGACTATTGCCAAGCTCTGGGATTCTGTGTCTATAATGATCCTAACAATCTGGTCACCTCAAATTTCACATTTATAGAACTTGCATGGCTGAGTCCTTCCCACGCTCTCATCTCCCCTCATTTCTTTCGCATCTTTCTAATGCATTACAGATAGCCTCAGAGGCACCAACTGCATCCACGTCACATTAAGAAATGAAGTCATTTCCTCTTGGATGAGTATGACCCAGGGAGAGCCCAAATTTAAAATCCTCACGTCGCCTGTCTATGGTTGCTGGTCTGCAGTCTGTCCGTCGTTTGTCCCTCACAAAGGGCTTTGCTCCGCATTTATTGAATAATACAGAATACAAGGTGTGAGAAAGGGACAAAGGCTTCTTTTACAGAAATCTTTGACAGAGTTTTATGAGGGAAGAGGCCATGTTACCAACCTAGCTGACCTAGAAGCCCTCAGTACTGCAAACACAGTTATCAAGCTTTATACATACTGTTTGCAATGTTTATGGTAGGTATTTGAAGGTTGCTTTTAACCTATTTGCTGTTTCAGCAAGTGTTTACCACAGCACATACATATATACATACATAAAACATACACATGTACATACAGACGTACATACGTACATACTTCTTGGTCAGGGGCATGGAAGAACATTTAATTTAAGATTAAAGCTATGGGGCTGGAGAGATGGCACAGGGGTTAAGAGAACTGGCTGTTCTTCCAGAGGTCCTGAGTTCAATTCCCAGCAACCACTTGGTAGCTCACAACCATCTATAGTGAGATCTGGTGTGCAGGCAGAACGTGATATAAATAATAAATAAAATTTAAAAATAAAGATTAAAGCTATGGAGGGCTGGAGAGATGTCTCAATAGTGAAGAGTGTTTGTTCTTGCAGAGGACCCAGGTTTAATTCCCACCACCCACATGGCAGCTCACAACCATCAGTAACTCTAGTTCTAAGGGATCTGACCCTCTCCATGGGTCTGTGTGAGCACCAGACATGTGGGGCACATACACGCAGGCAAAATATTCATGCACCTAAAATAAAAACAAATACATTTTTAAAAAGTAGATTAAAACGATCATTAAACTTAGGTTGCAAAAGCTGATTGCATGCACAATCCAAGGCATTGCAAGGCTGCTGCATTGTTCTCTCAAGTGCAAGTTAAACTCAGATAGGCCAAGCACATAGTAGGAGAGCAGCTTAAGTATGTAACCTTGAATGACCTCAAGGCGTCATATTAATTTGGCTGCAAGATCTGGAAAATACTTTTTTATTTTTAATGCAAGAGATGTTTTCATAAAAATATATCACTGTAATTTCCCTTTTCTCTGTTCACGCCGTTATAACAAAATGCCACATGCTATATACCTCACAGTTCTGAAGCCTGGCGGGTCCACAATCCAGGCTCCTGAAGATTCGATGTCTAAGGAGGGCTTACTTCCTACTTCGTGGATGAAACCTTTCTCTCTGAGTCTTCACCTGCTGGAAGTTGGCACGTTTTTGAAGCTCCTTGTGTAGGCACCGATCCTGAACTAAGTCTGAACAAGACTGGCTTTACACCACACCTACTGTGAGGCAGTTGTGACTTAGTCTGGGGCTCTTGCAATTGTGGAAGTCTTCTCAAGTCCCCGTTTCAGGGGCCTCAATGCTCCTCCCCAGGGCCTTTGATGTTGCTCGAGGAGTTGTGGAGGATCCAGCTCTTGACCTTTATTGGTAACACGTTACGGGCAGTGTTTTGGGAACCGAGGAATAGAAGCACTCTAAGTACCTCCCCTCCCATTCCAGGACCAGACAGAGAAAACTGAGTTGCCATCAAAGGAAATAATCTTGTTCTCACTCAGAGGCAGGCACTCAAAACACAATGTCCTGGTGTCTGCTGCCACCGTGTGGACATTCGCATTTGTTGACTTTAATCTTGGGGTTTCCAAGGCCGGTCTTATGCTCAAGGAGAGTAGGTCAAATACAAAGAATTTAAAGCTCCCTTTGGCCTTAGCTTGTCCCCTAAATCCCTCTAGGTTCCCAGTTCTCTCAGGCTCACAAGTTCACACTGTTAAATGCCTTTTTTTCTCCTCATGGGGCACTGTCCTGAGGCAAGACTAAATCCACGCTGTACACCCCCGCCATCCCCCCCAACCCCGACCTTTAGAGTTTTTGAAGAAAGCCTGAGGCACAGAAACCTCCAGAGAAGCCCCTATTATCTCTGACCTCTGATATTCATGGCCTGTGTAATCCCCTTTTCTCTTTGCTTTGACTGTAGATGGCACCTATGACTAGTTTGTCATTAGTGGGATATGGCAGAGATGGTGGCTTGTCGTTTCTGTCATTTCATCATGTGGTCTTTATAATGTCCCGGCTGTCTCGATTGGGCTCGCGGGTGTGAGTAAGTAGACACGCTGTGAAGTGCAGCAAAAAGGAGCTGCGGAGGGTGACCAACATCCGCCTGGAAGGAATGGAGCCATCGGTGGTGCAGCAGGACGTGGCAGTCCATTTTGCTAACAGCCACTTGAACTTGGAAGCGGACCACTGTCCAGTTAAGTATTACCCTCGCCCTGTATGACACCGGATGGCAGCCTCTTGAAGACTTAAAAACCAGAGGGCTGCATCAAGCAGGACCCAGATTCTGTTAAGGAGGAGACACGTGCTTTTTCTACCAGCAGCGCTAGGAGGACCTTTACCCAGAACATGGCTCTGGTTTTGCCTATCACTTCTCCGTCCGCAGGGACTGCACCACACATCCGTAGGGCGTGTGCTCCAGTTTTCTGTCTGTGGCTGTGATAAACACCAGGACCAAAAGCAGCTTGGGGACGAAGGGGCTTATTTGACTCACATGTCCCCGTCACCGTCCGTCATGAAGGAAAGTCAGGGCAATAGCAGAAGCAGGAACTGAAGCAGAAACCAGGAAGGAGCTCTGCTTACTAGCTTGCTCCTCCTGGCTTACTCAGCCTGCTTCGATTTCTTCCTTCCTTCCTTTCTTTCTTTCTTTCTTTCTTTCTTTCTTTCTTTCTTTCTTTCTT
>NW_026596095.1:4866400-4885343 GCF_907164565.1 Psammomys obesus
TCTTTCTTTCTTTCTTTCTTTCTTTCTTTCTTTCTTTCTTTCTTTCTCTCTCTCTCTTTCTCTCTTTCTTTCTTCCTCCTTCCTTCATTTCTTTCTTTTTCTTCCTTTCTCTCTTTCTTTCTCTTCCTTCTTTCCTTCCTTTCTTCTCTCTCCCTCCCCCTCTTTCTTTTGCTTTCTCTCTCTCTCTCTCTCTCTCTTTTTTTTTGAGACAGGGTTTTTCTGTGCAACAATAATGACTGCCCTGGAACTCACTTTGTAGACTAGG
Organism: Psammomys obesus; assembly: GCF_907164565.1. Classification (NCBI taxonomy): domain Eukaryota; kingdom Metazoa; phylum Chordata; class Mammalia; order Rodentia; family Muridae; genus Psammomys; species Psammomys obesus. The sequence continues at coordinate 4,866,666 of NW_026596095.1, forward strand.
CTGGTCTCAAACTCACAGAAATCCACCTGCCTCTGCCTCTCCAGTGCTGGGATTAAAGGTGTGCGCCACCACAACTAGCTCTCAGCCCACTTTCTAATACACCCCAGGATCATTGCCCACAGTGCCCACAGTGCCCACAGTGGTCTGGGTTCTCCCACCTCAATTATCAATCAATAAAATGCCCCACAGGTATGTGCACAGGACAGTCTGATGGAGGCAATTGGAGTTGAGTTTACCTCTTCTCAGATGACTGTACTTTGTGTCAAGTTGATAAAAACAAAACATAACAACAACAACACCAAAACAACTAACCAGCACAGTAAGTTTTTGAAAATAAATACAATCAACAAATGGCTACTTGGTTTAGAACTGTTCCTCCTTCCCATCAAGACTCTGGCACTGAAATTGCTTGCTATGCAGGTTCCTTTAAGGCAAGTTCTCCGTCAGGAGGTATCCCAGGTCCTTTCACAGAGTCCTGAGGGATCTGCCTATGTGATTTACCAACTAAGATTAGACAGGCTGAAATACAGCTGGGCTGTCTAGACTCAACCTGAGCCTGAGACCTCAGGCCTTCACACATACCTCAGCAGCTTCCCATAGGCTTTGTTCTTAGGAAACACTTGGGTAACAACATCAGAGTGGTGCTGAAAGGCAAAGCTACGACTGGAGTGTCGTAGAGAATCTGCTTAATCTCAGATACAACCAGGAGGTTAAAAAAAAAGTCACCAAACTTAATACATGCCATTGGAGAGCCAGTTGATTATTTCAATAGCATGCTTCTGACAGATCATCCTGATAAATGTAAGGCAATTCATCTAGAATGATTAGTTAATTATAAATTAGTGTCTAGTCAAAAACATGTTCTGGGGCTGGCAGATGACTCTGCAGGTCAAAGGAACTTACAACCAAACCTATGACCTAAGACCTGAGCGCCACATGGTGAGAAGAAATAAGTCCACAAGTGCCCAAATAAGTTGTCCTCTGACCTTCACATGTGCACAGAGACATGTATGTTTACATATGTATATGTGTTAAGTTTTAATTTAAAAATAATTAAATAGAAATCAAATATATTTTATATAATATAAAAATAAAATAAATTTTTAATTTTTAATTAGTTTTTTTGTTTCTATTCTAAAACATCTTTCAGTTTGTTCTAGAGTTTACAAGGGGTCATCACCAAGGTCTTTAGTTTTTAGAATTTAATTTTACTTTTCTGTTTGTCTTTTAACAAATATGGTCTCACTTGTCTGAGGCTGGTCTTGAACTGTGTAACTGGTCCTCTTGCTTCAAGGACCAGGTATATGCTGTGGCAGTGATTGGACCCAGGGCTTCATGCATGCCAGGCAAGTGCTCTAGCAGCTGAGCTACAGCCTAGCCCTAATTGCCTCTTTTTTCTGAAAATCAAAACTTCATTAGTTCAGCTCTGGTCCAGAAGCAGACCTATGTGTAAAGGTTCTTTTTTTTTTCTTGACATAGTTGAAACAAACTTAGCTATGATGCATTTTTTTTGTTTGTTTGCTTAAGACAAGTTTTCTCTTAAGTTTGCTTAAGACAAGTCCTGGCTGTCCTGGAACTCACTCTGCAAAAGACCAGGCTTGCCTTAAACTCACAGAGATCTGCCTGCCTTCGTCTCCCAAGTGCTGGGATTTAAGATGTGCGCCACCACCACCCAGCTTATAGAGCTAGCTTGTGTGTTTGAATTCAACCAAAGAAGTGGTCCATAAGGAAGTAAGGCTATTGTAAAAAGCCTGGTGCAGAACTTATCAGTGTGTAGAATCAACACTCCTGGGTAACTTGCGGTCCAAAGTACAGTGTGTCCCAATGTCCTGCCTAAAGTTGTTAGGTCTGAGAATCACTGAAAGAAGACCTCAGACTCAGATAGTATGCAAAAACAAGGAGTATTTATTCTGTAGAAATTTTTAGCATGGGGGGGGGGGGGTCTCCATTCCATAAAATGGCAGCCTTGAGGTGAGCTCAAAGGTTCAGTTTAAAGACAGTTAGGGGAATTCCCTAGTGTGATTAGACTTGGGAGATAATTTCCATCCCATCAATAGAACTTAAAATAAGTGTCTAAAGCTTCCATGACAGATGTTTAATATATCTGTGAGAGAAAAGGGAAGGACATCTGAGATAAATAGGCAAACTTGACCAACAAGGCAAGGGCAGAATATTTATGGTAACACATGTGCTCAAGGCATGTTGGATAGTTAGTCTAGTCCCAGATCCGTGATGTCTTTTAGCTTTACAGCAAAGTAGAGCTATACAAGGTATGACTCGGGTAGTTCTTTAGAGCTTTAAGACACATGTATCAAGCCAAAATTGTGGAAGTGAGGGGACAAAGCCTCCAGCTTTAAAGTGGTTGTAAATCTGGGGGAGGGAAGAAGTGAACATTCGCTCACCTGGAAAGGCAGAAGAGACTTGGTGGCCAGAAGGAAAAGTGATGAGTTCTTGGACAATGTGATGAGTTCTTGGAAGTCTCAGTAATGATCTATGTTACCTAGGTAATCTATGCTGTAGACACATTTTCCTGGTTTTCATGGAATTGCACTGGATTGTGTCTTCAGAATTTGGCTTGTGGTAGGTTCTCAAATTATGTTAATAAAACACTAATTGTGCATCAGGCACTGTTGGGGACAGGGTATGACAGAGAACATGATAATATACCTGGCAGAAGCTGTTGCTCATGCTCCTTGGGGTTGCTTTGAGACCCTGGTTCTCTTCTCACCTGTCTGAGGCACCCTAGGATCCCAGCATTGATTGGTGACTTTGGGCTTGTGCTGCCAATGAGAACATCGCCTTACGCCTGGTTGTGTCCAGGACTTGACTGCAGCTTGAGGCTCACCCAGAGCTTCTGTTAATGGATCAACCTACCTTTGGTTTGCATCATTTAACCTGTCCTATGGCTGCACTTACTTTTTTTTTTTCTATTTTGTGCCTTCACAATGCTTAAAGTTCCCCTCCTATTTTTGTAAAAAAAAAAAAAAAAAATTTAAAAAAAAATCTTTTGTGGGAGCTGACTGGGCTAATTTTTTTTTTCTTTTCTAAATCTATTTTATTTTGGTTTCTTATATCTCTTTCTCCCTTCTCCACCCCAATCTCTTCCAACACCCCAACACTAGGTAGAAGAGATAGAAGGTTAGTGGGTAGAGAGGCCAGAATTCTCTTAGTTACTTTCTGCTGTTTAGGGTCCTCAGGTTCCTTGGGGCAAGTCCAATCCCTGTTTCAGGCTATCTCCAACTTCTTGTCATCCAACCATATCAACAGCAACCAGGAGTAGCAAGCAGCAGCACCAAACCTTCTTCTTGGAGCCCCCTTTTTCCTCTGTTCGCTAGCCTTTATTTCCTCTCCAGAGTCCTCAGAATTAAACTATCTGCAGCTGGCAAAGAGCCCCTCTCAGAGCCCACAGGAGGCAAACAGTTTGCTGTTGTGGACAGTCTGAATCAGTCCCATACCCCACACTATATTCCTCAGATTTAATGCCCCAGCCATTTTGAGCTTTTAGGCTTTTAGTGGCTTGGTCACAATTTCTTTTCAAATGACTTGAATTTTCCGAAATTGAAGTACCGAGCATTTTGATCTCTAAGGTTTTTCTCGGCTACTGGGAAAGCTAATGGTGGTAATCTCTTAAACTGAGGCTGTTCCTCTGGCTGGGCTGATTTTTTTAAAAACAGTTATCGACTCATGGTAAAACTGGTTTAATGACAAACTTGATTCTTTCACAATGTGCCCTGTTAGACTGTTTATGGCCTCATTCTTAAATTGCAACAGGTTCCTTAATCCTTCCACAGTTACAAGAAGCTTACAGCACAAAGTAGGAAAACTAAGAGAATATGAAACAAAGATTTTTGAGGAAATAGACAATTCACAGAGCAGAAAAATATAAAAACAAAACTACTTAAACTCACAAAAATCTATGAAACAATTGAATTTGTAAACAAAGTTAATAAGAAGCAGGCTATCATGCATGCCACGGTGCATCTGTAAAATGAGGATAGGCAACTAAAGTCTCCAGAACAAAAACTGTTCAAGGAACATCCTAGATCAAGCCAGTAGACAGCACAAAATCAGCAGACAATGAGAAACTGAACAGGTTTTTAAGCCATTTATGGAAAAAATTAATTGCTGTCTTGGTCATTGGATGAAATATGTGTTTTGTTGTGTTTTTTTTTTTCTTTCTTTCTTTCACAAAAATAACCAGTGAGGGAATAAGATTAGAGATCAGAGCAAATGGAAGGTAGTAGTTAGAGAAGGTATCAGGAACTTTGAAAAAACATCCAAAGGCATCACACACACACACACACATACACACACACACACACACACACACACACACACACACACACACACACAGGCATATATATTGTTTGTTTGTTTGAGATAGGTTTTTCTGTATAGCCTTGGCTGTTCTGGAACTCACTCTGTATACCAGGGTAGCCTTGAACTCTTAGAGCTCCACCTGCCTCTCAAGTGCTGGTATTGAAGGCATGTACCACCACACCTGGCTGCATTATATATTAAACATATCAGTAAACGCATAGTATTAAGAGAACTGGGAGTCATCATCAAAAGAGCCAGAGAAGCCAGGTATGGTGGTATATGCTTGTAACTACAGTACTCTGGAGGCAGAAGCAGGCCATTCTCCTTGAGTTTAGGACCAGTTTGGTTTACATATTTAATTCTAGGACAGCCAGAGCTACATAGAAAGACCTTGTTTTGTTTCATAAAGAACTAAAGAAGACAGAGAAAAAAACTTTTATTTTTCTGTTCTGAGTTTGAAGCCTAATGATGGAACATAGGGGGACCCAGAACAATTAGTTTTTATTGTTGTTGTTTTTCAAGACAGAGTCTTATGTTGTAGCTCTTGCTGTCCTGCTTCTTGCCTCTGAAGGCACTGTATCCACTGCAGAATCACATTCACAAACATATACACAACTAAAAATAAAAATCTTTAAGAAAAGACAAGAACTTGATTTTATTTCAGAGAAATGGAAGGTGATGAGGATTTTGAAGATACATCTGAACTGCTTTGTAATGGAAAGTAAATCAAGAGACCATCACTGTTGTAGATTGAAGAAATTTGGGTGGCTTAGGATAAAGAGGTGGTGGTGAAGGAGGTTAGAAATAGACAGATTCACTTTTGTGTGTTGGTAATTGTTAAGTCCAAAATCGTTGAATGGAGACCACCACTCACATATGCAATTGGCAAGAGTGGTTTTATTTCAAGGAAGCAAGAATCCTGCTTGCAGCGGTCAGCCACTTTACAAAATGGCGACCACAAGAGGAGCCTGAAGGCTCTTTTAAAGCCAGCTAGGGGATTTCCAGTCCTTCCCAGGAATGCATGGATTTTGACCTTAGGGAAGGAATAGCCTTCCCTATAGCCCCAGGCCAGATGTCGGGGCAGTTGCTGATTGGCTGGCCATCTCTTGTTTTTTTTTTTCTTTTCTTCAGGAACTCATCAAGCAGGAAAGGGGGAAAGGTGGCAAGAATTTTGGCCCAGCTTTGGACCCAGCCTCAGAAATGGAGTTAGTCAGCTCCTCTCAGTGATTACTTTATTCCCACTCAGAAAGTAGAAGGATGGAGAGTTGGAAGCCAGCTTGGGTTGGAGAATTTCTGTCTCAAGAAAACAAAAATAACCAAAGGGAAATAAATTTTGGGCATATTTTAAAGTCACAGAGAGAGAGCTAGGAAGATTTGTTAAGGGCCAGAATTTGATGACAGGGTAAGACAAGTGCAATAAAGATGGGCAATTCCAGGGTTCTAGCCCGAGCACTTGGGAAGTAGTGTTAGAAGCTGTTGATGAGGAAGTTGTTGAGAAGTTAGGTGCAATATTGGAGGGTGGGGAACAGCAATTCAGTGTTGGGTATATTAACTTTCAGATACTAGTTAAATGTTTAATTGGCAGTATCTTCAAGTAGTGTTTAGTGGAGATTTCAGTTGGAACCATCAGGATGTGAAAAGGTGAGATGTAAAATTCAAGTAAGGAGCACTCAGAACACTGAGGTTTACAGGTGGGGAAGAAACAAATTCAAGGCAGGCAATTTGGATTAAGCAACAGAACAGGAAGAAAATGAGAGACCAAAAGATTAAAAATTAGCAGCCTTAATTAAAAATTAAGGCCTGAACTAGGTAGGTAAAGAAGTACAATAATACTCTGAGGGGAAGGACCACCTTACTGCATTCTTTCCCCACCCAGTAGAGATACAGTTGTTAGGAAACTGGACCATCCCTCTAAGGAAGGGACACCAGATCATTAATTGTCTGGGAACCTTCCTATAGCCAATCAATTCAAAATGTAGCATTTTGACCAATGGATGCTTGCCAGGCAGGAATCACCCCTGACTTGGGCATGCTGGGAGGGACCAAAATCTTTAAATCACCCAACTAACCTGGGCAAGGGGTGCTCAGCTCCTACCGCTTTGGCAGTGGGGGTGTGTGGGCCCAAGCTGCAGCTTGTAATTTACAATAAAAAGAACCTCATGTATTTACAGCGGAGTCTGTTTATTCCTGGTCTTTTGGGGTTCGTGAACTGGGCAGAACAAAAACAGAGTAGTGAACAGAAATAATGGTTGGTAAAGAGATGACTCAGTGGGTAATTAAAAGTTGAAGATGGTGCTGTGAGCCTGAAATTCCCGTACTGGGGAACTGAAGGCAGGCAGATCCCTGGAGCTGGTTCAGCTAGCCCGGCAACCACTCAAACACAATAGGTGAGCTCAAGGCCAGTGACACTAATCTCAAAAAACAAGCTAGATGGGGCTAGAGAGGTGGCTCAGTGGTTAAAAGCACTTGCTGCTCTTTCTGAGGACCTGACTTTGGGTCCCAGCACCCACATGGTAGCTCATAAGCACTTGTTACTTTAAGAGTCCTGAGAACCAGTGTCCAAGCAAGCTCTCAACTTTCTTGGAACCTGAGAGCTGCTCTCACAAAGTTCTCAAGCAATTTTACCAATTTTTAATCTACATTAATGCTCAGCACATCTTAACTTGCATCAGTATCACTTGGTAGACCCCATAAAGGGCACCCCAGAGTTCTTGATTCAGAAGACAGGAATGAGCCTGGGGAGTCCTATTTCTAAATTCTCTGGAAATGCCTGTTCTTCCTTTTGCTTGGGGAGCAGTACTTTTGTGAGGACCAAAGTTATGTTTTAAGTTTTAATTACTGTGCTTAAGATATCTATAAAACAAAAATGCCTCTAACCTGTAAACCCCACTTGCTCAAGGACAAATACTTCCTCGAATGCTGGAGACTTTTGTATTGTGGTCCCCAAAGACCACCAGGATCTGGACCACATATATAAAAGCAAAGAGGCTTATTTTGGGTTTAAGCTCGGTCTCTCCACCATCACCAATGTGGTGGATCAGAGAGGAGAGCCTCAAGCAGATGCAAGGCAGGGTTTTTATTTCGGTTTGAGCAAGGACCGGGAATTTCCATCTTAGCAGTTATGATTGGGTGACATTCAGCAAGGGCAAACTTGTTTCAAAGTGATTGGCTGATTAACATAGCTAACTTGGAGTGAGATATCTACAGCCCTCAGGAATGTTAGGTATTTTCTGTGCCTTGAATTTTCTATTACAAGGTCTGTGAGCTGCCCAGCACAGATGCCCCACCCTGAGATAAGATACCTTCCCATTCTTGTGGTTATTCTTGGGTGGGAGGATTTTATGGTCTTGTTCCTGGAATTGGTGACCTATGGCCTAATTTTTCTTTTAAACTTAGGCCTGATCCTAATATGGAGACAAAGTGGAGTTTATGTCTCTCAGCTGAAGAGAGAAACATTGTCTGGTTCCAAGTTTCTCAGTATTCATCACATTTCCCTGTTGTTCAGCTTGGTGGTTTGTCTTTGTGCATTTGGATACTTGACCTCCAGTTGGTGGTCCTGTTTCAGCAGGTTTAGGAGCTGGGAACTTGCTGGAGTGTGTCCCTGAAGGTGGGCTTTGAGGTTTTAAAGGCTTGCATTATTCCCATTGAACCCCTTCTGCTTGTAATGGAAGATATGAGGTGTCCTCCCATGCCTGCTCGCTGCCATGTCTCCCAAGAGTGAAGGTGATGAACTTCTATCCCCCTGCAACTGTTAAGTTCAAATGAAAGCTTCCTTCTCTAAGCTGCTGTGGCCATGATGTTTTATCACAGCAAGAGAAAGTAACTAAGAACCACAGGATTAAGAGAGATTGCCATGGTTCTGTTGCTGTCTTTGCTCTTAGCTTGGAAAGGTTGTCAGTAATTCAGATTAAGAATTTACCCAGTGCTCTATTTTACAGTGTCATCATCAAGATATATTTTTTCTTTTAAATTAGGATGACTTTAATACTAATCATTAAAAAAGCTCTCAAATCTCTGGACAATATGATAAAACACAGTAAAAGTGACCAAAAATGTAGTTTCCTGGAAAGTGGTGATTCCTTCAGTGGCTCTCCAAAAGTTTCCACAGAATTCGACATGTGTCCTCTCTTTGTTAGAAGTCTTTACTGAGGGAGGACACTGAGGCACAAAAGTAAAGGCACTGGCATAACATCAGATTACAGGATACACACAGGAAGAACCCAGAAATCTAGTTCTTTCATGTCAATATCTTCAAGAAACATCTCATTGGTCCAGAGATGATGGACAGCCAAGCACACAGTTACCGCACAACCTTTCAAAGCCCAGAAAACTGGTATGGCCAGTCATCTGCTCTACTGTTGGCTGATGGGAGGTAAGAGACTGGGGCAAATGTGAGTGATGAAAGGATAGACAAGACTGGGCCAGGATGGGAACAGGAAAATATAGTATAAACCTTTCACTTCTGGCACGCACATTAGGAGTCAAAGCAGATTTGTCAAGAAATAGTAAAATGAGACCACGAAGACCAAGATAAAAACCAGGGGAAATGAAATATAGAATGGGAATTATCAAGTTAAGGAACCACTTAGCCTCCTAGTTCTGTGAGTCATGTGTTGATGTGCTCACTGTGTCATAGTCTAGTGTTGCTTTTGTGATTTCTACTGGGAGTGTTTCATCCTTGTCTAACTGGCTGGTTTAATTACTGGGGCATCACTCTTTCTGTTTTTTAAAAATCTCTTGTCAAGTGCTCTTCATCATGCTTCCAAACTTGGGGACTACAGAGGTAGTTTTGAAATATAAAACTTTGTATGAGTCAACCACTATGCAAATGTATCTATCTATCTATCTATCTATCTATCTATCTATCTATCTATCTATCTATCATCTATCTATGTTTGGTAAGGAATATTCTCTTTTATCATTCACTCATGCAGGCAATAAGTAATTTTTTAATTTTAATTTTTTGCTGCTGCTTAATAGCAAGATAAGTCCTTAGAGATTAACACATACTTTTTCATTTATATATTTATTAAATATTTGTTACAACAGATAGCTATGCTTACTGTGAGCTGACATTGTTATCAATGTAAAAGTAAATGAAGGCAAAATAAAAGGTTTCTAAGTTTTAGGGAATAACTATGTAGGCACATAAAATAAGTAGGGCTGGAGAGATGGCTCAGGGGTTAAGAGGACTGGCTGCTCCCTCAGAGGACCCAAGTTCAATTCCCATCACCCACATGGCAGCTCACATGGTAACTCCCTTTGCAAGGGATCTCACACAGATACATGGAGGCAAAACACGGATGTGCAGGCTTAGATTGTTCAAACACCTACTTTATTTAAGGTTGTTAAATGTCTTTACCTCCCTTCCAACCCCCCCACCCCGCAGCCACCAGAGGGGCTGGAGACCTCTTTTATCTACTTCCTGCTGATAAAGGCAATGGGTTCTTTGGGGATTACCAAACTCAGTTATCAGGATACCAGCAGTCTAGTGCAATAGAAAAGCAGCAACAGCAACATTTTGCAGCAGCAACGGGAAGAAGATTCAATAGAAGCAGAAGCGACTAGACTCTGCCCAAATGGCACAAGTCCACCCAAGTGACAAAATTCAGCCAAAGGAGCCTGAGGAGTCCTCTGGAGCATTTCTCTCTCTGAAGTCCATCAAAGGATGTGAACTATTGCAGAGAGCAGCAATGCAAAAGCATAGAGGTGAAGAAAATGTTTCACTGTCTGCGGGTTTCTGTTTATCCCCTCTCAGAGTCCACACAAGGATATTTTCCAGCTCACAAAAACCACACCCCTGACACAAGGGAGGTAGTTTTTGGCTGACCAACATCACATACCTTTTCATGGGGGCTATTTTCCTCGGGGGCAAAACAATACCACATCCCACACTTGGGACCCAAACAAACAAAAATACATAGTCACATGATAAAACTGAGTTTCCAAAGAAACAGAAACCTCCACTTCACCAATGTATGTAAAATAAATGACAAAAATTTAAAAACCCAAGTAAGTAATTGACATTTTAAATTTCACTTATTCATTTCTTAGACATGTGTGTCACAACATACATGTAGAAATCAGAGGACAACTCTCAGGACCTAGTCTCTCCTGCTACCATGGAGGTCTCAAGAATCAAAATCGGGTTGTGAGGCCTGGCCCTCTGAGCCATCGCACAGGGCCAAGGAGATGACCTCGGAAGTGGACTCTGACTCATGGTTTCAGCAGTATTCGGTGTGGGAGTCGGGAAAGGAGAAGTCATTACAAGAAAGAGGAGCAGGGAGGCATAGGTGCTAGTTCTTGGTGAGCTGATACGTGTGGGGAATTTTAAGCGGTTTGGTTTGTCCAGGGATAGAGAGAAGAGGAAAAGAGAACAACTAGATAATCATGGAGAGAAGACAGCCGGCCTCAAACAACCACAGGGACACTTTCCTTTGCAACTAACTAGGTGTAGGTGAGTGTAACTTTACCGGGCCAGAGGAAGGGAGTCAAGGGATCGGACGCTGGAAAACCCGAGTTTTATCTACCTTACTGATGTGGTGTGGATTTGTATGTGTATTATGTATGTGAGGGAGGAAGGGGATGCTTGGGCTGGATAGAGCCAACTCCAGGCATTTGCAAAATGTTTGTACTTCCCTTTACTGGGCCAGGTTTTCAACCCCCACCCCTTGGTAAGAAATAAAATAAAAATGGTGTCGTAATGTCTAAAGCGTGAGTTGGTTAAAAAAAAAAAAAAGAGTAATAAATAGATGGAGAGAAAAAGAAAGCATGAATCTATGAGCCTGGCTGTTGAGTCTCTTTTATATGAAAGTCAGCAGAGCTGAATCAACTGTGCCTCAAAGCCAGAAGCTGGGCGGAAAGGGCAGGGGGTGGGTGCTAATGATTCAAATGAATTTTGATTATGCAAATTAAGAGCACAAGAATATGTGTGTCTTTGCTGCTAAAGCAACAAATCTAAAGCAACAAATGGACACTTTGGTGGGTTTTGGTCTCTGTGAAAACGGGTATGCAGCCTCATGAATGTCCTGCTGCAATGCCTGGAAGGTATCATTAAAAAAAAAAATCTCAATTCTAGCCACTGTCGAGGCACACATAGTCCAGTCAATGGCATTCCATTTAGGTTAGCATTCAGTCCCTGCCTCAAATGAGCCTATTTAGAGTTTTCTCTCTCTTTCTCTATTCCTCTTTCCCATATTCTTCTACTCTCTCTACTCTAGCTTGAGAGCAATGGTCTTGACTGTTTCCTTCTAGTTCTCCTAGCTGTGGGACAGAGCAGGTGAAACTGCAACCTTGGTTTCAGTGGATGCTCCAGCATTGAAGGGTTCGTGGAGAGATGCCGAGGTTTGGCACCATGTGGTAGCATCAGAGTCTCTAAACAGAAGCCTGGAGAGGCTTTTTTCCCAGGTGCAGCCCAGGGACAGTGGGGACGCTAGAATACTAGAGATACCAGGACTGACTGTGGGATGACCACTACAGACAGGGGCAGCTGTGGAGTGGAGTTGGCCTGAGCATAGGAGACTTACGTGTGCTGCGGAGGGTAGAACCAGGAAAGTGGGGATGCCCGAGCCAGAAGATTGTGAGTGATCCTGGATATCTAAAGCTGAGCTTTTTATTTTTTAAAAATTTTAATTGTAATTTTTATTAATTACAATTTATTCACTTTGAACCCCCCCCCCCCCGTAGCTGCCTCCCTCCTCCCCTCCCTTTCTCCACCCATGCCCCTTCCCCGGTCCACTGATAGGGGAGGTCCTCCTCTCCTTCCTTCTGATCCTAGTCTATCAGGTCTCATCAGGAGTGGCTGCATTGTCTTCCTCTGTGGCCTGGTAAGGCTGTTCCTTCCTCAGGGGGAGGTGATCAAAGAGCAGGCCAGTCAGTTCATGTCAGAGACAGTCCCTCTTCCCATTACTATGGAACCCACTTGGATACTGAACCGCCATGGGCTACATCTGTGCATGGGCTCTAGGTTATCTCCATGCATGGTCCTTGGTTGGAGTATCAGTCTCAGAAAACACCCCTGTACCCAGATTTTTTGGTTCTGTTGCTCTCCTTGTGGATAAAGCTGAGCTTTTTACACTGGTAGACTTTGTTGAGACTGTGCCCTGACACTCTTCCCTCTTGTAATAAGAAAGTACTTAACTTGTTTTTATTTCACAAGGGCCTACATTGTGAGACTCTGAACTTTTAGAGAGACCTTGGATATTTTAAAAGAGTGTTTGAATTTTAGAGACTTTGGGACTTAAAAGTTAGAATGTTATTTTTTTTTGCGATATTGATATTAATCTGAAATTCTTCGGCTACACAAGAAGATATATGTTCTTGTTTAGTAGTGTTTTGTTGTATTGTAGTAGTGTGTTGAGTCTTTGTCTACATAACACAAGCCAAAGTCATCCAGAAAGAGAGAACTAGACTTGGGAAAATGTCTCCATTCATTTGGCCCTAGGGCAAGTCTGTCTTTGGGAACATTTTCTTGATGATTGATGTGGGAAGGTCTGCCCCATTGTAAGCCGTGCAACGCCTGGGTGGGTGGTCCTGTGCTGTGAAGAGAGCAGGTTGACCAGCCATAGGGAGAGAGCGAGCCAGTAAACAGCGCTCCTCCATGGCTTCTGCTTCAGTTCCGGATTCCAGGTTAATACCTTGAGTTCTTGCTCTGTTACCCAACTTACCTATGTTACCACTTCCAGCCCATTCATTATGCCTCACTCCTGTTACTCTTGCATTTTCCTCTTTGGCCTTTTGTTTAAACCCACATTTCCACAATGCTTTGACTAAGGGCAGAATGGATTTGCTCTCCTCAGTTTGATACTGTTGCCCTGTCAGGATCCCACCATTGTATCTGCTGTTAAATTTTATGCAATTAGATCAAGGCACAAAAGAGCAGAAGAACAAGTGCTTTCTCTTGTGAGGTTGAAGAGTGGGAATCACTGCTCATCCTATAGGACCATTCCCATTCACATCAGTGAGACACATAACTTACATAACTTCCCTAGGCCCAAGCTTTCTGTCTGGGATGCCTGCCTTCCTAACCACTAGGGAATTCCTTGTTTTTCCCTTTCAGGGAAAGACACTTACAAGCACAAGGACTTTTTTCTTGGTTTCCACACGTTTATATGGAAGTTGCTGTAACAAAGAAGCAACCATTTACACTGGTTAATACATTTTTGTCTGTTCCATTGAACTGGGGCTCCTGGGAGCTGAGAGCTTGTATTACCTCTGTGCTTACCATTAGTCAGATTTAAAATTCCATAACTTTGAAGGTTTACTTAATCGAGGAGAATAAAAAGATTATTAGAGAAATGGCTAAATGAGCTACAGGAGCTTTGGTTATAAATGTTGCCTTGATTATTTAATGGTTTGTGCTAAAAAAATGATACTTTACTAAACTGATAATTCTATACTTCTTTTAAAAAAAAGATTTATTTATTTATTTTATGAAGATGAATGCTCTATTTGCATGTACACCTGTAATCCAGAAGAGGGCATCAGATCCCTGCATAGATGATTGTGAGCCACTATGTGGTTGCTGGGAATTGAACTCAGGACCTCTGGAAGAGCAGACAGTGCTCTTAACCTCAGAGCCATCTCTCTAGCCCAATCTATTGCTTATTGTTATTACTGTAACGGTACGTAGTCTTTTTCCAGTATTTGAGACATACTTTATGTCTTTATGTATTAAAGACCCTCAAAATGAGATGAGTCACCTCATAATTAAATGACCCTTCTCACATAGTTCAAGAACCACTAAGCACAGTTCTGCAGCAAATCATACCATTCATGCATTGTTATAATTTGCTCAGTTAAAAAAAGAGATTGATGCTGATTAGATTTACATTCCATTTATTTTATTACATTTTTGTTTTTTTTTAACATTTGATTTAGCAGATTTAATAATAATACGGCAGAAATTTTAATGTAGTGTAACCCTAATTGATAAGAAATAGAAGAAGCCTGGCCCAACCAAAGACCCATCCTATTGAGAGCGCCAACCCCTGACACTATGATACTCTGCTAAGCTTGCAGACAGGAGCCTGTCAGAGTCGGTCCCTGAGAGGCTCCATGCAGTCACATCTCAAAACAGATGCTGAGACTCACAGCCATCCTTTGGGTGATGCGCAGGGAGTCTTGGGGAATAGTGGGAGGAAAGAGAAAAGGACCCAGAAGTGACAGGAGCTTCACAAGAAAAACAACAGAGCCAACTAACCAGGGCCCAGAGGGTTTGGTGAGACTGAAGCATCAACCATGCATTGGACCTAGGCCCCCTAACAAAGATGTAGCAGATGGGCAGCTTAGGCTTCTTGTGGGTCCTCTAGTAAGGGAAGTGGGGACTGCAGCAGAAAAGGACTTGCTTGCCAGCTTTTAGATCACTTCCCCTAGTGGGACTGCCTTGCCAGGCCACAGGGGAAGAGGACAAGCTCAGTCCTGATGCAACCAGATGAGCTGGGGTGGATGGTGGGGAAAGGGAACTGCCCTTTTCTGAGGAAAAAGGGAGGGGGGTGGAAGAGAGGGTAGGACTGGGAGGGGAGGAGGAAAGGGGCTATAAGGATGTAGTAAGGATGTGAATAAAGCTAGTAAATGAAAAAAAAAAAAAAAGAAATAGAAGACCACTGACCACTATCCCTAAGATTTTTATTTTATGTCATGTAAGTAGATTATCAACAGGGATTTTATTATCTCCTTGGTTAAGAAGAGTCAAGCGTTTCATGTTTCACTTTGATCAGCAGTGCCATGCCTGCAGTATTTCATTACAAAACACTCGCGTTGCCCGCCACAAAATTAAAACGGCAAAGAAAAAAAAGAGAATCACACAATTAAAAGAGGTTGAAAAATGTCTACTATGCTTTCATTATAGTCAATAACACTGTCCTTCAAATGAACTGAAATTCAAAAATGAGTTTGAGCAGGGGAAAAGTAAAACAAGGGGCTTTCTGTCTCTCATCTACTTAATTAAAGTAGGACCTTATATTTAACATCTGATTTTTTGGTTTGTTCCTAGAAAAGAAAATTGAAAGTAATGACCTAGCCCCCGATCCAGGGATTGCCTCTGGAGAGTGTTTTCATCCCCTGGGGTTGACTCCCCAGGGTCATGAGCTGGGAGGTGTCCTGAGGCTATGCTTGGGTGCAGGAGTACAATGCGGAGTATTTGGTGACTGTGGTGGCTGTGAGAGTGGCAGTTCATACACGTGTATAGTCTCACTCGAATGGTAATTATAAAGATTGTGTTAGAAACCAGTTTTTAAGATCACAGAGGTTCTAACGTGATGAAATATTACATCATGAAATAATATTTATAACCATCCTCTTTATAGATTATAATTTTTCTGAAGAAAATGAGGTTAGTAGGTTAAATGGCTTGACTGACAGCCAGTTATTAATCAGCAAAGCAGAGATTTCAACCCGAATGGGATTGACTTAGAAAGCATGATCTTTTATGTGGCAGAGAAGTCACGTTTGTCTCTTTGTTTGTTAGAGGGTCTTGCTGAGTAGTCCAGCATGGCCTCATATTTCCACCCTTTCTTCCTTAGGGTCTTGAGTGGATTATAGGCATATATCTGGTTCCAGTTACCAGGAAAATTCCATTGGTATATCAGGGCTTTTCCCATCTCAAGTCGTTCAACCAAGAAAATCCCTCATAGGTTTTTGGGTTTTAGTTAGTTCCAGACATAGTCAAGTTGACAACCAAGATTAGCCATCACAGTAGGCAGGCTTCACTGCATATGTTATTAAGTGTGTTGGAATTCTTGCCTCTCAGCAGATGAGACACTTCAACCAGAAACACCTGGCCAACTCAGTTCAGTGGTCATTCTCTGGAAATCCTGGGTATGGACCTGGTCAGTGTCCAGCTTCCTGGACAGTGAACATCTTGTTCAAAAATTGTGGTAGTGGTTTTATTCTTGCCCAGTGGGATTAACTGTGTGTGTGTTTATGTTCCATAGTGCCAAGCTCTTGAATTAAACTCAGGTGAGCATGCTTGGTGGCAGGTACCTTTTCACCAACTGAGCCATTTGGCTGGTTTGTTTTCATTTTCTATACAAAAGTACTGACAGATGTTGCTCAGTAAGCAAATGTTTGTTTGAGGTTGTTACCAGATTTAGGGTCAAAGGCTCTGCCTCCCCCAAAGCCAGATTTGCCTAATCAATACATCAATTAAAAGAGCCAAATTAATAGTGAAAAGCAGGGCCGGAGAGGTGGCTCAGTGGTTCAGAGCACTGGTTGTTCTTTCAAAGGTCCTGAGTTCAATTCCCAGCAACCACATGGCTCACAACCATCTCTAATGATATCTGGTACCCTCTTCTGGCCTGCAAGTGCAGATGCAGGCAGAACTTTGTATACATAAGAAATAAAATAAATCTTTAAAAAAAAATAGTGAAAAGCAGAAAGATTTACTCAATGTGGCAACTTTGGAAAGAGGAGCAAAGAGTGAGCTCTCCATAGAAACAGATACCATTCCTGCCGAAGTGTCTTCTCCAGGCAAATATTAAGAGGGTGTGTTTGATCTTCAGAAGGAACATACCTAGACAAAAAGCACGCTTGGTTTTTATTCTAACTCAGGTGTTAGCTGTGTGTTTTCCCCATTGGTTGGGTTCTGACCTCACAATCCTATTTAACTGACTAGTCTGAAAAAAATTGGTACACAGAAAATGAAAAACAAAGGCCAAGGGGGCTCAATGATTCAAGGAGAAAAAGGTCACATCTCCAGGCCACACAGAGCAGGGGATCTTTCTGTAAAAAAAAAAAAGTTTTACTGAGTTGGGGTGGGGGGGATTAAATATTTGCATAAAAGTCTTAAAATGCGTAAGAAATAAAAAAAAAATTATCATTGTCCTAAATAAAGTTTTACAGATTTAGTAAAAAAAGACTCATCTGGTGTTTCTTACAAAGGGAAAATTTAAATTGAAGGCAAGAGATATACATAACCAAGGCACGGTCGGTCACGTTTGCCGCTGCCAGGTTTCCGTTCTGTCCTGCAAGGGCTACAAGGCCAATCTGTAAATGTCTCCTGGGGACCAGTTCCTCCCCTGGCTGTACCCACCTCTCCACTCCCTGGAGGAGTTTCCTGGGAGTACACTAATTTCCTGGGTCCCTTGTCCCAGAAGTCTGAGAAGGGATTCAAGGCAAGCTAAAAGTTGTCAGGGGTCCTGAAGGCACACGAGGAAGTGCAGGTTTGGAGGCCTGTGAGTGTCTTTTACCATCTTAGATTTCAGGCTCCACTGGACATTGTAAATAAACTTGGCCTCTTTTGTGACAACTGATAAGCAGTGGGAAAAGAAACAGGCTGGAGAGTTGAACAACTGGGAGTGGGTGATAAGAAGGAACATAGCTGTGAAATTGGAGGGAACTGAAAGGGCTAGCTAGCCTCAGCTTCCCTTAAGAGTGCTTTGCGGTAAGTTATCCAAAATATTATTCATTCTATGAACTTTGAGCATACTGTTGGTGTGCAAAGTGAGCAAGGCAGGGTATAGTTATAACCACAGAAAGCTAAGCCATACCTTGAAGCAGCCAGTCTCTGTCTGGAATGGATACATTCTAAGTAGACATTTGGGCTCCTCTCTTTGGCTATTAAAATTAGAGTCTCTTCAGGAATTTCCTGCAGGGAGCTGAAACAGTTGAAGCTCTGGGGGCCTCCAGAGGAGGAATTTGCCTCCTAGAAAAAGATGAAGAACTTTTCAGATGATCTTGCAAGAGAATCCTGGAGCTTATCAGTGTGTGTGTGTGTGTGTGGGGGGGGGGGGGCGGCGAGGACCATGCCACGACCTGACTGCTTAGCTGTCTGTATCTCTTGCTTCCTATTTGTATCAAATTGGAAAGACAGACAAGAGAGAGAGTGTGCCTCCCCAGACTGCTTTGTTCATTTTCCCTGCGTAGCCAACCACACTGAATAAATATCTATTTTTGCTTTCCATTATTAATTTGGCTTTTTAAATTGGCTTATGGAGGATGGGTGGCTAAAGGTAGTTTGTAGAGACACAGACTGGATCCCAAGTCTGAACTGAAAATCAGTCGCCTTAATTGAAAAGCTTTAATGTTCCAAGCTCCTTCAGGTTAGAAAACAAGATTTGGACTCCGTTTACTTAAAGCCTCTCTTTAATCTCCTGGGTGGTGGGTGGGGCTGAAGGGTGGGGGTGTTTGTTAATTGTTGCTGGTTCTAACTAGACAGTTTAGAGGTGTGTGTGTCCTTTCCCATGGCTTCTCTCCTCTTGAAATGTATTTAAAGAATTTACTGGTGTTGAGCAATGGGTAACCGCAGGTCACAGCATGCCTCGTGATCCTCTTCCCCAGTCGGCACAGGTTAAGGTTGGCCTTAACATGGCTAACATTTTCAAATACAGTTTTTTCCTTAGCCCTGAACTCCCCCCTCAC
>NW_026596095.1:4885443-4904586 GCF_907164565.1 Psammomys obesus
ACTTAAAGCTTAAGAGGAAATAGAAAGCAACAAACCTCATGCATTTCAGGTTACATTTTACAAAAAAAAAAAAAAAAAAAAAAAAAAAAAAAGTTCTTTTAATTTGTGCTCTCTGGGAGGTGGTGGTACTTGCCTTTAATCCCAGCAGTAGGGAGGCAGAAGCAGGCAGATCCCCCTGAGTTCGAGGCCAGCCTGGTCTACAGAGCTAATTCTAGGACAGTCAAGGCTACACAGAGAAACCCTCTATTGAACCCTACCTTTTTCCCCAAAACAACAACAAGAAAACTGTGCACTCTGATTCCAGTACCACTTTTTGTAGACGGCTGAATAGTCTGTGGAGCACTGCTAGATAAAAATAAAAGGGAGGGGCGGAGGAGGGGCACTGTAAAGCCAGGCGTGATGGGACAACATACCTTTAATCCAGTACTCCGGAGGCGGAGCTGCAGCTAGACCTGCGACAGAGAAACTTTGCCTGGGGGAGGGGACCCAAGAGAGGGGCGGGGTCTGGTTCTGTAAGTGTTCACGGTAAATCTGGATTCCATAGTCAACCAGTCATTAAAACCCAAACGAAGCAAAACAGAACTTTGAGCGTGCCTCTGAGACCGCATGCTTCAGCACTTAGACCGGTGCTGAATTTGGCCACCTCGCTTAGACTTCGCAGACGCCGTTTGTCTCAAGAGTCACAGGCAACAGGTATGTATTCCAATAGGGTTGTAGAGACAATCAAAGAAAGCCTCATCTCCTCAGTGCAACAACAACTGCTGAATAACAGGCTCAAAGAACATGTTTTACATATACACACGTATGTGTGCGCGTGCAAACTTTTTTAGCTTCCGACACGTAGTCCTAAAACCCGTCCTGTGCTTGGGAATCAGGGAGCGCAGCTTGGTGGTGACACCATAACCTGGCTCCGCCCCGCTGCTCCTCGGCGGTGACGGCTGCAGCCAAGTCGGAAGTTGGTCCAGCTGCCTTTGCTGCTCAAGGTAAGAGTCCCGTTCTGTTCAGTTTTCTGTGTCCAGACTCGGGGCAAAGCCTTTAAAAATCGAAGCCAGCTGGGCGACAGCGGTGAGCGCAGGCACCTGCGCAGACGGGGGCAGTCGGGAGGCTGGGTGAGGGCTGCGCTCGCCAGCAGCAGCGTTTCCTTGATCTCCCTAACGATTTGGTTCCTAATATGCCTCGTGACTTTGACTAACGAGCCCTAATCCCAAGAAAAGGGTAGTTGCAAGGACGGACAAGTATGAGAGCCCGGGAAGTATCGACTTTAGTTTGTGCACCATTAAGAAAAGCTGAACAACGGCAGCTTGCTTTTACATTTGAACTCAGTGTCATAATCGCCATGTGAAGGTTACTTTTTTCCTTTTTTTTTTTTTTTTTTTTTTTTGTCAAGATGTCTAAGGTAAAAGGGAAATTTTCAACTAGTATCTGAAATTTTTCCTAACACAGCCAAACTTTAAATTTTCAGCTCAGCCACGTTCTTCCTCCCCTGAACTAAAAAGAAAGAAAGAAACAAAAAAGTAGAATGATTCTATTATCCTTTGCTAACGCAGAGGTGGGATTTTAATCCGTTGGTTTATTGGTAACAAAGCAACAGTTTGTGGAGGCAGACTTTGTTCAGAGGAGAAGTTTTAGTAGCCATTTAGTAGGCAAATGTGTCCTCTTTGTTTCACCTCCCTGTTTATGGAATGTCCGATTCTCTTGAATTTCAATTTACAAAAAGCATTGTAGGCAAGCCTTTTCTGTTGTGACCCATACATCACAGCTGTGGCAGGAGAATGTGATACAAGCTTTTATTAGCTAATAACCACATTTCTAAGAGAGGAGCACTTCAGGTTGGCACAATTAGGCAAACTTCCAGGAAAGAAGGCTATTTTCACTGGAGACCTGAGTAGGTCTCACTAGGTAGCCCTGGCTGGCCTGGAACTCTCTGTGTAGACCAGGCTGGCCTCAGACTCACAGAGATCCACCTGCTTCTGCCTTCTAAATATGATGATTAAAACTGTGTGCCACCATGCCCGGTTAGATGCTTTATTTAATTCTTATGAAAGTCTTTGTATCGCTGGCACTGCCTTTAAGAATGAGGAGACTAAGTGAGAATGTGCATAGATAATTTGCTCTGGGTCACAGCACAGGTCCCTGCCAGATCATATTGGGTAAATGGATTGGTTCAGTGCTGGGGAGATGGATCGGATAGCCTGATGATCAGAGTTCAGCCCCCAGGGTGCACAGGGTGGAAGGGGAGAACTGACTTTTCCGGGTTGTCCTTTGACTTCCACATGCATGCTGAGGCATGTTCACCCTCCCCCCAAATAAAAAAAATGCATTTAAAAATTAAAGGACCACTTGAAACACAGAAATATCAAAGTCTGTACAGTTTAATATGTTGTGTCATAGGGGTTAGTGGTTAAGGGCACTAAAATGAACATTGCAAAATGTAGGTGTCTTAAAACAGAAACAAAAAGTAGAAGTGACAGAGTGTTTGAAAGTAGGAAACAAATCTAATTCCTGTGTGATCAGTTTGATATATTTCTTTTATTTCCATTTATTCTTATTTTTTTTGAGAATTCTCTGTGTATCCCCGGGTGTCCTGAACTTGCTGAGATCCATCTGCCTCTGCCTCTCAGGTGATAGGACTAAAGGTGTGACATCAATTTAACGTATTTCAGAATCGTTATTATATAATTATCTAATGTGTACTTTGTAGTTTTTGTCTTAAACTATAAAATTATCAAACCTGCAAAGAATTTAGCAAGGAACAGAATTAATGCCGGGTGGGTTCTGAGTGAAGGAGAGACAGAGAAACTTCATTTTAGAGCCTGCGGAGCCTGGGTGGCTAGTAAGTGTGGCCCTTTTTGGGGAGCAGAACCCCTCTACCAGTTCTCCAGCACTGGTCATGTGGAAATACGGGTTCAGTGTTCCCCGTGTGGCTGGACTTTCCAGAAGAAGCCACAGAGATACAGCAGATTTCTTTATGAGTTTTCCTTATCTCCAAATATTCGCAATTAATTTGTTTAAGAGCAAATGTTCGTCTTGCACATGCAGCCACTGTGAGTCTATGTGTCCAATGGTTCTGTCATGTCCGGCAAATACTACTGTGATGTGGACAGTCTGCTAACTGTGGCTCTTACAATCTTTGTTAGATTTCAGATCCCAACATCTTTTTTTGGGTGGGGAGGGGTATGTATGATACAGAAGTCCCATTTGGTGCTGGGTAACCCCACAGTCTTTTATTCTCTGCAGACTGGCCTCTGAAAATCACCAGCTCCTGAAAAAAACAAAACAAAACAAAACAAAACAAAACAAAACAAAACAAAACAAAACTTCTCTGATAAGGGTTGAGAGATGCTCTGTTTTATAAGTAAAAAGATAAGAACTCAAGGGGCAATTTATTATACCATATCTATAGCAGAATAATAGTATTTAAGATCAAACTAGCCCAACTCCTAGCATGGATGGGACTTATGAAGTCCCATGGTAGCTCAGAAGCTACTGGCAACTGATGGCTACTAAGGAGGGGGTTTCTTCAGGGATGTGGACCCTGAATATCTATTTACTCTTCTGTAGATGGTCCTACACCCATGCAATTATAGGCAGCACTGAGTGGACTCAGCGGGTTTAAGGACAGCACATGAAATTGGAAAGCAAAAGTGGGGGAGGTAGCGGAAGAATTTCAAGGGAGGAAATAGGGATACGTTACATGCATGTATGAAATTCTCAGTAGAGAAGTGTGGCTTTGGGCTATCCCTGGATTGTTTCCCACCAGTTTACAGCCTTGACTGAGTTCACAGCCTTGACGGCTGGCAGCAGGTTCCCAAGCTGGACTTCTGCACGCTTAGAGATTATTGAAGCTGTCAAAGGGCTTTTGTTTATATGGGTTGTTGTGTCAGTTTGAGTATCTGTTGTACTAGAAATTCAAAGTGAAACTCGGTATGGTGGATTATCCCTATCATCCTAACACTTGGAAGGAAGAGCAGGAGGATTGACTTGAGTTTGAGGCCAGTCTGAGCTACATGGTAAGTTCTAGGCCAGTGTAGGCTACAGAGTGAGACTCTGTCTCAAAAAAAACCCAACCAAACAAATAAATAAATCCCCCCAAAACAGAAACAGTCAAACTGAGTGTCGGAGCAGCCCGTGTTCCTGTGAGACTGTGTGTTTAAAGTTACCTCACTTAGTTTACCTCACTCTGGCCCTAGAGATCACACACACACACATACACACACACACACACACACACATACACACACACACACATACACACATATATTCAGACGGATATGAGTTCGTGTAAGTCTATATGTCTGTCTTAGGGTTTCTATTGCTTCGATAAGATGCCACGACCAAGATGCTAGTTGGGAAGGAAAGTGTTTATTTGGCTTACACTTCCTCAGCACTGTTCATCATTGGAGGAAGTCAGGGCAGGAACCCCAGAGGCAGGAGCTGATGCAGAAGCCATGAAGGAGTGCTGCTTACTGGCTTGTTTCACATGGGTTGCGAGGCTTGCCTTACAGAACCCAGGACCATCAGCTCAGGGATAGGACCACCCACGGTAGGCTGGGCCCGCCCGCACTGAGACAATGTCTTATAGCTGGATCTCATGGAAGAATTTTTTTCAACTGATGACTCTAGCTTGTAGCAACTCTCTATTTCTGTCTGTCTGTCTGTCTGTCTGTCTATATCTGAGAAAGGGCATTAAAGCGACGAAGTGCACTCTGTTTCCTAGTACTTCCTGTTCTAAGGGCGACCACTGTTGAGAACTGTTAGAAGCATGTCATAGAGGCTTTTTTCCTTCTCTTTTTCCTTTTAAGCAACGTACATTTGGTATGCCATGTGGCGTTTTGCTCTGTTTTTTTCTTTTTTTTTTTTTTTTATTGTGCTTTTTTTCTTTCTTTCTTCTTGCTTTTTGTTTGTTTTGAGACAGGGTTTCTCAGTGTTGCCCTGGCTGTCCTGGAACTCACTCTGTAGACCCGCTGACCTCAGACTCAGAGATCTATGTGCCTCTGCCTCCCGAGTGCTGGGATTAAAGGTATGTGCTGCCACCACCACGCTTGTGCTTTTACTTAAATATGTTTTAGGATTTTTCCCAACTCCCCCTGGTAAGTGCTTGTTTCATAGGCGTGTGCTGTCATGCCTGCCTTTTATTTTTTTTTCTAGTTAAATAGTATTCTATAATTTGGGTATAGCACAGTTTACTCTTGTAAGTGTTTAAATTATTTTTAAGTTTTGCTACTATAAATATCCCTGAGTAACTGTATAAATTTTTTTCCCCTATAGGATGAATTTGTAGTAGTGGGTGTTTTGTCAGGTGTTACGATTAATAGGGTACTGTGAAATTTTCTTTGAAAATATTGTGACAATTTGCTCTCTTCTGTGAATAAGTTCTTGGCTATGTGGAGATTTATCAGTCTTTTGCATTTTATTACTTATTTATTTTTTGTATTTTGTTTATTTGAGACTGGGTTCTGGATGTCCCAGAACTCACTTTGTAGACCAGGTTGTCCTTGAACTCAGAGGTCTGCCTGCCTTTGCTCTCAAGTGCTGGGATTAAAGGCCAAGAGTCTTTTGGATTTTAAATGAAATGATAGCACTTAACGTGTTTGTGAGCATGTGTGTGTTTCTGTGTATAAACATAGTGTATGGAGAGTTTTATCTATATTTATATAATATACATGTATATAAACATTTTAAAGGAACTTTTTTCTTTCTACCACATGGGTCCTTAGGTTTGGGCTCTCAGGTCATCAGAGTCTGTGACATGAACCTTTACCAGCTGAGTCACCTCACAGGCCCTATGTGTGTGTGTGTGTGTGTGTGTGTGTGTGTGTGTATAATATGTTTTTATGTAGGTAGGAAATTGACAGATGAGAAGATAAGACGTCCCAATTAGAAGGCAGAATATGAACAGAAAAAAAGAAGTGACCTTTATTCTAGATCTAGTGAGTGTGTTATGCCATCAGTATGGCATAGAGAAAAATGCCCTTTAAACTTGAGTTATGCTAAAAAGTCGGGAAACATGATACATGAAATGGCTAAAGCTGTCACTCTTAGTTGGTAATTCTGAGCGGGTAGTGAATGGGGAAAGAGAAGACTGATGAAAATTGTTCTTTAAAAGACCATCTGGATGGGTAAAGTAAGCTTAGGTTGGAGAGAGAACGGAAATGAGAGTGCTTCATTAACCTGGGACAGATGAGAAGGACCTCAGAGGCAAAGAACAGACAGATGCAACAGAGGCAGGAGACTGATGATGGCAGAAGGAAGATGGAAAGGGCCGGGCAGCCAGGACAGGCTCTGCACAACACGGGAAGAAGTCTGGGTGCAGATGAATGTTCTCACATTTCAAGTCTTTCTGATTGGAAGTAAGTGGAGAGGCCGTAATCGAGCTAGGTCAAGCAGGCACCAGAATCAGACCAGAGGGAAAGATCTGCATTTAGAAAATGGAGTTTTATTGACATTCAAGGAGGCATTTGAGTAGGAGGATGATAGATGGGGGCTTGGAACCATGGAAAGATTATAGAACACCCCAAAGAGCATCGGGTGATGAGTCGGTGACAAACAGGTGAGGAGATAGGAAGACAGGGCAGTGGTAGACAGTCCCAGAGATGGGTGGGGGTGGGGAGGTGGCTCAGTGGGCACAGTACTTGCTGTGGAAGTATGAGGAACGGAGTCTGGACATTCATATAAGTGCTGGGTAGGGATGGTGTCCTCCCTGTAATCCCAGGGTTTAGGAGGCAGAGATGGGATCCTTGGAGCAAGCTGGTTAGCTAGCCTCTATATATTGAGTGCTGAGATTACAGATGTCACTGCCAGGCCTGGGTTCATGCAGTGATGTGGGTGGAGCCTCCGGGTATGCTACGTGGTAGGCAAGCATTCTACCAACTGAGCTACATATGTAGCCCCTAATAGTTTACAGTAACTATTTGTGACATTTGGCCTTTGTGCTAATAAGAGTGTCCTCCACTGGTCCCCTAAAGTTCATGTTTTCTATTTTCTTTCTTCCTGTGATTCTTTTTGTGGTTCTTATTCAAACCACACTCACTTCCTTCATTTGCCTTATCTACCTAAGGATTTGACCTCAGAAAGTAGGCCAGCCCATTTCTCATCACTCATTTTCTATGACTCTAATGCCTTGTTTGTTTGTTTGTTTCCTTCTTTTTTCTGTTTTTTCAAGACAGGGTTTCTATGTGTGGCCTTGGTTGTCCTGGACCAGGCTAGCATGGAACTCACAGAGATCCACCTGTCTCTGCTCCCGAGTGCTAGGATTACAGGCGTGCATCATCATGCTCGGGCCCCTTAAAAATTCTTTTTTTTTTTTTTTAATAATTTATTTAATTTTTATTTTATGTACATTTAGTGTGAAGGTGTCAAGATCCCTTGAAATTGGCATTACAGACAGTTGTGAACTGCCATGTGGGTGCTGGGAATTGAACCCGGGTCCTTTGGAAGAGCAAACAGCACTCTTAACCACTGAGCCATCTCTCCAGCCCCCTAAAAATTCTTAATATTTCTATTACTTATTATTTTCTCCCATACCTCTAAGTTATTATAAGGAATCCAGTTAGTTTGTTCCCTTGTCATCCTAGGCAGGTTTTTTTTTTTTTTTTCTTGTTTTGAGACAGTTTCTCTTTTCATAGCCCTGGCTATCCTGAAACTCAGTACTCACTATGTAGACTAAGCAGGCCTGAACTCACAGAAATCTACCTGCCTCTGCCTCCTGAGTACATGCGCCACCACGCCCACCAGGGTTTTATTTTAAAAGCTCCCTTCATGTTGTGCATCAGTATAAAGGCCTTTGTTTGCATGTTTAGAGTTCATGCATGTCCAATGCACAAAGGGTATGAGTCATGGCTAATAAATATTTATACCAGGAAATTATAGATTAGTGGGTTTTGCTTCTATTTCATCCTCTAGTTTCACTAACACCTAATTCCTTTTTGAGAAGAGAATGGTTGCGATAGCCATATAGAATGTTCTGGAAAAAAACCCTATAGATACAATGAGATACTTGCTTCTAGTCATTAAATCAGATCAGCAAGGGATATAGGAAAACCACTTGCTGATGACCGAGGGAGCAGCAGAAATAAGCAAGATTAGACTGCGGCATGCTGCCCTCTTCCCCAATCCCCAAGACTGTCTCACCTTTCATCTTCATTTTGCATTTACTCTACCACTGTTTTCAAAAATCCTTCCAACTATCTTAAATAGTTGCGTCTCACAGATCTCAGATTGGTGTTCACTGGGCCATTTACACCCTTGGCTTTTCAGAACCTTCTCTGAAAATGTCATAACTCCAATTGTTCATTTTAAAAGGTCATTTTTTTCCCCTTCCTGTTTCCTCCTGTGAAAATGAACTCTGGAACATTGTGAGTTTCTTTTTTCTTTTTAAATTTAATTTGGGTAAGTGGAAATACTTGACCCAGTTTTTTATTTCCTTATAACTTGAGATCTAACTATCAAAGTCAATTTATTCCTTGGTATGGAAGTTTTCTGGAAAAGAGAAGTTACTAGAATGAAGGGAACACAGTTTCTGAAATATTTTAGAAGGTTTAAGCAGAAGATTGGTGAGAGCGCAGCCGTTAACCACTGCAGTTTCTGGAAAAAATTAGCATTTACATCTGATCCGGAAGTTAAGAGTGATGACACACAATGGCAACTATGATTGTCCATGTTAAAAAGATTCCTTTATATTTTTAATTATGCACGTTTCTGAGTCTGTTCATTTGAGTACAGGCGCTGGCAGGAGCCAGAGGCATCAGAGGCCCCTGGAACTGAACTTACAGGCAGTTGCGATCTGTCTGATTCGGCTTCTGGGCATTGAACTCAGGTCTTCTGCAAGAGCGTTAGGAGCTCTAACCACTGAGCAGTTTCTCCAGCTGCTTTCTTCTTCTTTTTTCTCCTCTTCCTCCTCCTTTTCCTCTCCTTCTTTTTCTTCCTCTGCCTCTTCCTCTTCTTCCTCTTCCTCTTCTTGTTTTTAAATTTTAAACATTTTTTTATTTTTTGAGACAGGGTTTCTTTGTGTTGCCATTCTGTGCTGGAACTCACTCTGTAGACGAGGCTGGCTTTGAACTTAGAGAGAGATCCACCTGCCTCTGCTGGGATCAAAGGCGTGACCCACCACTGCCGGCTTGTGTATGTGTGTGTTTTCGATAGTTTGTTTCTCTATGCAGCCCTGAGATCTGCCTGCCTCCACCTCCCTTTATCCTGTGATGGGATTAAAGACCGAGATAGCACTGCTTTGCTCTCTGCAGCTTCCTATAAACATTTTTGCCCCGGAAGCACTGAACTAGTTGTTTCTATGTCAGTTCTTCCTGGAGCTTTAGTTCTGTAAGAAATCTCTACGTTGTTCCAGATTCATAAAGTTACTCAACATTTTTTACTAAGTAAGACTGTTGTCTTAGTTAGGGTTTCTATTGCTGCAATAGACTCCATCACCAAAAGTTACTTGGGAAGGAAAGCATTTATTTCAGTTTAGTTCCACATCAGTGAACCTGCAGGCAGGCACTGAAGCAGAGGATGGAGGGTTGCCACGTCCTGGCTACACTCCTGCACACGGACCATGGGTTAAGTAAATGTACAACAGACTTGCCGACAGGCCAATCTTACGGAGAGTCCCTCTTCCCAAATGACTCGAGCTTGTGTTAAGTCGACATAAAACTAGCAGCACAGCTATTTAGCTGTCACCAGTTGCCACAGTGAACTCCCCACTCACATTGTTCGCTGTGAAATCTAGCTTTTTGCTGGGCATGTTTACTACCAGCATTCATTCTCCAAATAAGGAGCAGTGGCAGGGTGAAAAAGACTGATGTCGCAGTTACATGTAGATTCTAACCCAACTCTACTGTCCATTCCTTACTTTCCTCATTAAAATATAACTGCTCATCTATGCACCTGTCATCTGTCTATCTGTCTGTCTATTGTGTGCACTTGGATATTCCACTGCATGTTTGTGGTGGGCAGAAGACAACCTATGAGATAAAACTGACCAGTTTCAGGTTCGCTTAAACAGTCTGAATTTTTCTAAGTGTGACCTCGAATTGAATCTCTCCAGCAGCAACAGAGCTTATGGAAAAATCAACCTAAAACCCTCATTCAAGTCCCAGCCTCAGGGCATCAGTAGTTAAAGCAAGGACTTTAATTGGTGAGGAATGGGGTCATGTAACTTAAGATGAGGATGTGTGGGAAGACCCTATTGAAGCTGAGAACTTTGAACCCTCGGATTCTCCAGGGTTTATCTCACCTGAGGAATAGTACCCTCAGTCCCACCCTATGAAATACAGCCCTTTACAGCTTTCACCAAGGAAACAAATCCTTCAGAGTCTGTTAAGGCAGCGGTGACTTTCTCTGAAGGAAATGGCAGGTGGGGCAATCCTGATGTCCCTCAAGGCCGACCAGTAGTTGCCTGGCAACCTGTAACCAGACTCAAGGCAAAGTAGGCTTCTAGAGGGGGGGTAGAAAGTGCTGTTCATGAGGAGGTGTGCTACACTACTGAAGAACTTAATGAGTTTGCGAATTTATTCAAGCAGAAGTCTGGGCAGTATGTGTGGGAAGGGATTTAAGGGTGTGGGATAATGGCGGAAGGAACATGAAACCAGATCAGGCTGGGTTTATTGATACAGGCCCTTTGAGTGGAGATTCTGGGTATAATAGGAAGCTCTTACAGTTAAGAAAAGGTGTCAAGACTTTAAATAGTTGGCTGAAGTGTTTGTCAAAGATGTCTTATTGAAAAGGAGTTGGAGATGCCCGATACCGCCTGTTGAAGGGAAGGACATGCCCTTCGCTAATCCCCTAAGACACAATATGGTGAGAGGGGAACCAGCAGTTTGAAGAGTTTTGTTGTTGCTCTTTTCCTTGTACTAGACTGAAAGACCCCAGCCTCACCCTAAGTTAAACATAGCTAACGCCATTTTGTGAGACACCACCACTGTTTTGTAAAACTCTGAAGGCCAGATGAGAAACTGGAAAATTACTGAGAAACCTAGCTGTGTCACCCACTTGGGATATCTGTGGTCAGGCTGCCCCTGTTGAGCTAAAAACAACTTGTTGTGACTACCCTCATGGGATATCTGTCAGAGATTGTTCCAGCTGAGATAGGGAAAAACAAAATAACAGGTGGCCACGTTAAGGGGGTGGTCATCATGACCCTTTTTGACCACCCAGTTCTGGAATCTTGGTGTCCCTGCCAAACTTTGACGCAAACCGTGGTCTCATGTAAACGTACCAATCAGCCCCCTGTAACCATGCTTCTCGCTTCTGTACCCACGCTTCTGCTCTAAAACCCTATAAAAACCCCAACTTTCCACCCAGGGGGCGCGCAAAAGTCTCTCGAATGACTTTTCGCCCCGGGTACCCGAGTATCCAATAAAAGCCTCTTGCTGTTTGCATCCGAATGGCCTCGTTGTTCCTTGGGAGGGAGTCTCTCAGATGGAAGATACCCTCCGGGGATCTTTCAAGACCTTGCGGTTGGAGATGCTGTTGCTCATTTGGATGAATAAATGCAATGGGTTTAATTGGGTCCTGAAGTAGCAGGGACTAGGTGGCAGCATTGACTCACCAAAGGCAAGATGCTCGTAGTTGTAATGGACAAAACAATGTTCATACTGGCCTAATCCGTAATGGTCAGCACAAGCAAAGTAAGTTTTACAGTGGTATGACCCATATGGACCTT
This sequence comes from Psammomys obesus, assembly GCF_907164565.1. Taxonomy (NCBI): domain Eukaryota; kingdom Metazoa; phylum Chordata; class Mammalia; order Rodentia; family Muridae; genus Psammomys; species Psammomys obesus. The sequence continues at coordinate 4,897,100 of NW_026596095.1, forward strand.
TGGTACTAGCTAATCAATCATGGTATTTCTAGGCATGAAATAGATAAGAAGCCTACTGAATTTTTGTTTAATCTGTATTAGCAGAAAAATTCTCAGACAAATGAAAGGAAGAAGGGCTACATTGAATTGTGACAAAAGGGAGTCTCAGCCAGGAAATCAATTTCCAGACGAGCTAATTTGCAAACAAGATTCCCTTGAATGCAGGGATTTACAGGTTTCTCTGAAGAAAGACCTTGATAAGATACCTAAAGGAGCTGGGCACGTGCCTATAATCCCAACACTTAGAGGCAGAGGCAGGTGGATCTCTGTCTTGAAAAGCCAAAACACTAAAAAAACCAAAACCAAAAACCAAAACCAAACCAAACCAAACCAAAAACCCAAAATGTTTTACTGTTAGCCTTTCTCTAGTCCTTTGCCTGAGGGATCTCCTGCTTTTTACAAGGGTAACTGCATACTGGGGGAAAAGAAACAATCAGGTTTTCTGGGGTCTACTGGACACTAGTTCTGAAATGACACTGATTCTGGGAGATCCCAACAAACACTGTGGCCCTCCAGTTAAAGTAGGAGCTTATGGAGGGTAGGTAATTAATGGAGTTTTGGCTGAAGTCTAACTTACAGGGCTGCTGGGTTCCTAATCTCATCCTGTGGTTATTTCTCCAGTCCCAGAGTGCAGAATTGGGATAGAATACTTAGAAATTGGCAGAGTTCTCACACTGGTTCCCTGACTTGTGGAGTGAGGGCTGTTGTGGTTGGAAAGGCTTAATGGAAGCGTTTAGAGTTGCCTCTGCCAGGGAAAGCAGTGAACCTAAAGCAACATCACATCCTTGGAGGAACTGCAGAAATGTGGTGCCACCATCTAGGGTGCGGGGGAGGAGGTTCCTACCACATCCCCCTTTAGCTCTCCTATCTGGCCAGTGCAGAAGACAGATGGACTGTGGAGGATGACAGCTGACCATTGAAACCTCAGTCAGGGAGTGTCTCTAATTGCAGTTGCTGTACCAGGTAGAGTGTCCTTACTTGAGCAGATTAACACATCTCCTGGTACATGGTTTGCAGCTGTTGATCTAGCAAATGCGTTTTTCTCATACCTGGCCCTAAGGACCACCAGAAACAATTTTCTTTCGTTAGGCAAAGCCAGCGGAATACCTTTACACTTTTACCTTATGGATATATTAATTCTCCTGCCTCATGTCATAACTTAGAAGGGATCTTCATCAGTCTTTCTCTTTCACAAAAATTTTCCTTTTGTGCACTATATATTGTTGCCATTATGCTGATTGAATCAAGTGAGCAGGAGGCAGAAACCACTTTGAACTCTTGGTAACACGTATGTGTATCAGAGGATGGAAAATAAATCCAACCAAAAATTCAAGGATAGTCTACCTCAGTAAAATTCATAGGAGTTCAGTGGTGTGGGGCATGAAGAGATACTCCTTCTAAGGCAAAGGGGAAGTTATTGTACTGAAGGCCTCACATTCCTCACTTGGGTGTTACTCCAGCCCTCATACCTAGTGACTTGGAAAGCTGTTAGCTTTGTGTGGGGCTTGGAACAGGAGAAGGCTCTTTAACAGGTCTAGGCTGCTGTGCAGGCTGTTCTACCACTTGGACCATAAGATCTAACAGACCCGACAGTACTTGAGGCATCAGTGCCAGATACAGATGCCGTTTGGGAGCTTTGTCAGACCTTATCAGTAACTATTTTCCCTTTGTGTTGGGACTGTGTAACAGAGCTACATGGTGGGTTCACAAATCACGCCAAGGGACTGGTTCCACGTGGGAGGTTTATTGAGGGAAGGGGGAAGGGGAGGGGAGAGGGGTCACAGAGACCATCTCTTGGCAGAGCAGAAAAGAAAAAGAGAGGAGGAGCTTCGAGTTCTCTTATAAGGTGACCCAGAGCCTGTGTGGGTGGTTTCAGGTGGTCTGTAGGTTGTTTCACAGATGCCTGATATCCGGTTTGTCAGGTCTCTTGGGGCTGGCCGTAGAGATGCCTGCTTACGGATCCCAACACTTTGTTTTTAGATTTTTTTTTCCCCCCGAGATAGAGTTTCTCTGGGTAGTCTTGTCCTAGACTTTATAGACCAGACTGGCCTCTTGAACTCACAGAAATCTTCCTGCCTTTGCCTCCCTGAACGCTGGGATTACAGGGGTGCATCACTGTGCCTGGCTACTATCCTCCCTTGAAAGACAGCTCTTAGCCTTCTGTCAGGCCTTGGTGGACACTGAATGTTTGCCAAGTTATCATGCCGCCTTGAGCAGCCAATCATGAGTTGGGGGTTGTCAGGCCCACCACGTCATAAGGTAGGACGTGCACAGCAGCAATCTATTATCAGTATGTGATTGGGCCCGAGCAGGTCCTGAAGGCACAAAAGAGTTACATGAGGAAGTTGCCCAAATGCCTGTGGTTTCTACTCCTGTTACAATGCCATCTGCTGCCAAGCACACACCTATAGATATGTTCAAGGGTGTGCCCTATGATCTGCTGACTGAGAAAGAAGACCAGGGCCTGGTTTACGGATGGTTCTGTATGCTATGCAGGCACCCAGAAGTGGACGGATGCAGCATTACAATCCCTTTTTGAGACAGTCCTGAAAGACAGTGGGGAAGGGAAGTATTCACAGTGGGCAGAACTTTGGGCAGCGCACATGAGGTTATAGTTTCCTTGGAAGGAAGAATGGCCCATATGTACAATTTTGTTCACTGATTCATGGACTGCATCGAATAGATTGGGTGGGTGGAATCCAATGGATCGGGAAAGCGCATGATTGGAAAATAGTAAGTCATCGGGGAAGAAGCATGTGGGTAAAGGATGTGAAGATACTTGTGTCTCATGAGAACACTCATCAAAGGGTGACTTCAGCTGAGGAGGAGTTCAGTAATCAAGTAGAGAGGAAGATCTGTCGTGAGGACAGTCAGCCTCTTTTCCCCAGCAGTTCCTGTCATTACCCAGGGGGCACATGAACAGGGTGGCCGTGGTGGCCGAGATGGAGACTTCCACTCACCAAGGCTGACCTAGCTTCAGCTGCTGCTGAGTGCCAGATGTGCCAACAGAAGAGACCAACACTGATCACCAGATGATAGGGCACCATTTCCTGGTGGCAGGAGGACTATGTTGGACCACTTCCTTTGGGGAAAACACAACACTTTGTTCTCACTGATTTGCCTTTCCTGTATGTAATGCTTCTGCCAAAACCACCATCCATGGTGTATAGAATGCCTAACCCAGCTGTCATGGTAGTCATGGTTCCAGGGGGAGGAGTGCTCACAACAAACATTACATGGAACTGGAAGCTCAGACTTAACCCCCTGGCTGCTTTGGGCTTCTGATCTCCTTAAACCAACAGGATAAGCTCTCAGGAGGCAGAGGCTAGCCTGGCCTACGATGTGAGTTCCAGGACAGCCAGGATTGTTACACAAAGAAAAACAAGCAAGCAAGCAAGTCAGCCAGCCAGCCAGCCAGCCAGCCAACCAACCAACCAACCAACCAAACCAACAAGCCAAGAAAGAAATAAAAGGAATAACAGTGTTAGAAGGGGTGATTGATCCAGATTACCAAGGGGAAATAGGATTGCTTCTCCACAATGGAGGTAAGAAAGTTCATGTTTGGAGTGCAGGAGATCCTTTAGGGTGTCTCAGTCCTGTGATTAGTCAGTGGAAAATACAACAGCCTAAGCCAGGCAGGATGATAAAGGGCACAGACCCATCAGGAATGAAGATATGGGTCACTCCTCCAGGGAAAACTACCAAGTCCTGCTGAGGTGCTTGCTAAGAGTGGAAGGAACACAGAATGGATAGCAGAGAAGGTATTATAAACACCGGCAAAGGCCATGTGACCAGTTGCAGAACTAAGGATGATAGTTGGCAGAGTGCTTCTCTTGTGTTTTGTTAAGGATGCATTTGTACAGATAGAAGGAGGCGTTTGCTCTTTGCCTGATTGCCCTAGCCTTGCTAGCATATCCATTCCTTCCTGGCATTAGAGTCTACTTCTTTGGAATTCCAGTGTATATGGAAGACCAGCTGAGACATCCAGCCTGTGGACTGAACAGCTACTAGATTCTTGGACTTTCTGTTCACAGCTAGTCAGCCTGTAAGTCATTTCAATAAACCCCACATGTATAGTCATCCCATAAGTTCTGTGACTCTGGAGAACCCTGACTCATGCATGAGTCAACTGCTGTGGGTGCTGGGAACTGAACCCTGGTTCTCTGAAAGAACAGAAAGTGCTCTTAGCTACAGAACATCTCTCCAGCCCCCTGAGTTTTGCTTTTTTTTTTTTTTTTTTTTATGAAGCTCATTCTTCATAGTTAAGACAGATTGTCACCTCAAGCATCAACTAGGTCTGTACAGTGTGTTGAACTTGAATTTTGTACAACTGTACTTGATTAGTAATTTTTTTGATTAATCACCCAACTTTAGCTTTTTATGGGGGTTGGGGACTTCTGCATGCTAGCTAGTCAAGGTCTTTACCACTGAGCTACACTCCCAGGCCTTAAAAAAAATTTAAAATATTTAAAACTTCTTCACTCGATAACTAAAACCCTCCAGGCTGGAGTCAGGGAGCTAAGAATCAGTGTCCTAAACCTGCATTCACCTTGGATTCTGGAAACAGTTCAGTTTAGGAGGGCAGGTGAGGGCAATGGTCTATGATGGTGAAGCTGCGCCCTGGAGTAGGAGCAATCAGGAGTACCAGATTGCTCCTCCCCAGCAGTGACAGCAATGACGTCATTGGATCAGAACTGACCACATGGAGAGCCAGACCACTCTTGTACCTTTTGCTCACTGCCCCAATTCCAGTTCAGGTCACTGCACTGCTCTGCTGTTTCTCTTATTGATGCATGCATTATCGAGTCCCTTGTCTCTGCTTTTGGCTATTACACATCTCTTCAGTTGGAGTTTTGGGATGGGTGGTTGAGCCTAGTGTGTTGGGGTGCCTGGAGCTGGGTGCTTTTCCTTGAAAATTCTAGTAACAGGTTTGCTCATGATAGAAGGTCTTAGAGGCCACGATTTAATTGAAAAAAAAAAATAGAAAAGAAAAATATCCAGCTTCTCTGCTTAATAAACAGTTACATTGCTTAATATTCTGCTTCTTGTAGTCATCAACCATTTTCAAAGTTACATTATTCCTTTAAGTCTGCGTAGAAGTATTGTGGTTCTCTTATACTCTTCTGAAGCTCATGATTGGTTTGTTGCTTCCATTTACCACTTTTATGGGAAATAATTCCATGTAACTTGGATGTTTGAGGAAAGGTAGGGGTATGCAGGACTCTTGGACTCTGTGCTATGTGCTTGGTAGCTCTTGAGAGAAAGCGTATACACGCCAGGACAGATTTTTGTTTCTGGCCGGATATGTGATATAGAAAGTTTCATTTCCGGGCTGGAGAGAAGGCTCAGAGGTTAGGAGCACTGGCTGTACTTTCAGAGGTCCCGAGTTCAATTACCAGCAACTACATGGTGGCTGATGGCCATCTCTAATGAGATCTGGTGCCCTCTTCTGGCCTGTAAGCATATGTTCAGGCAGTATACTATATAAAAAAACAAATGAATAAATCTTAAAAAAGAAAGAAAGAAAGAAAGTTTCATTTCTGTGGAGAATGAGCTCTTCCTGGGCCTTCCCATCTGCAGTCTGTCCACAGTGTTGACCTCACATGCTGCCTTATAACATGACCCTGCCCAGTTACTTCTAGCTGACAGTCGTTTCTTAATTCAGGCATGTCTGAAACTACAGATGATAAAGATACTGTTTCTGGCCAGGTGGTGGTAGTGCACGCCTTTAGTTCCAGTACTCTGGAGGCAGAGGCTGGCAGATATCTTGAGTTTGAGGTCATCCTGGTCTACACAGTGAGTTCCAGGACAGGTAGGGCGACACAGAGAAACCCTGTCCCAAAAAAACCAACCAACCAACCAACCAACCAAACCAAACCAAAAAAAAAAAAAAAACCAAAACAGTGTTTCTGTATATTGTTTGTCTGTTTTCCATATGATAAATTAAATGATATGCCTGCCACTATTATTAGCTTAATAGGAAGAAGCTACAACAGAAATCTACTCAGATGATGCTTGTAAAATCTAGAAGAGGCATCCTTTAAGTCTGGGGTGAGGTGGAATAACAGACCCTTTGTTTTTATTGGATGAGCTTACTGTTCTTTGATCATACCGTTTTCTCTTTCTTTAGAGACAGGGTCTCACTGTCCTGGCTGGTCTGGGATTCCCTATGTAGACCAGGCTGGTGTCACCCACATAGAAATCCTCCTGCCTCTGCTTCCTGAGTGCTGGCAGCACACCTGGCTCTACCTTACTGATAAAAGTGCTTACTATCTGCCCTTTTGGACTTTGGGTTGTATTTTTATTTTGTTTGAGCAAAATACGTAATTTTTCAGGTCGAGAAATAGAATCTTGCTGAAGTCTCACAGTTGGTGTTTGGTAAAAGAGATTTAGATCACATACCATACTCTTTTTTATTATGTATCTTGAGAATTTGGAGAACCAAGCATTGAAAGCTAGGATTCCTGCCTTGTGTTATAAAAGCTGTCATATCGTATTTTAATTACATCTGCAGGTGACGTGTTCTTAGGCTTTGTTTGGAGATGGCAGCTCCCCAGTTTGCCCGCAGTGCCCTCATGTTTGCGCTACTCACGTGTTCTGTGACTAGTTACTTCAATGGAAGAGTGAGAAAGTACTGCGGTGGGATGATTCCCCAGCATGGCCACAGCCCTCAGACTCAGCCTATCCACCAAATCACAGCGAGTCAGGTGAAGTTCCAACCTGGAGACCAGATCCAAGGTGCGTGTGCTGGAGATAGTGATGTGCGTTTGACTTAGAGCCTCTTCCTACTTGTCGAGTTTTCACCGTGACCACAATGAAATACCTTCATTTTAACCTATTCATTGCGTTTTTCACCATAGCATCATCTATTTTCATTTTTTTTTGTTTGCTACAGGTGTCTGTATTATGTAATACAATCTATATGTTATTAAAGGCAAGGTCTAAAATAAGTTTTTTTGAGGATACCAAGGTATATATTTGTTAGTTTTATTTGCATTAATGGTCCATTTTTTTTGTCTACTGTGTCTTGAACACTATTAACTTAATGGAACGGAAAACTAAACTTACTTTATGTTCTTTCACTCCTTGAACCCCTTAAAAAAATAGCACAATCTCTTATATGTTCCCTTGGGTCTTCTGGTAAAATGTAGGCTGACTGTTAAGGTTTATTTGTAGTCAGGTGTGGTAGTATCTGCCTTAATTCCAGCACTCTGGAGGCTGAGGAAAGAGGGCTTAAGGCAGCTTGAATTATGTATATATATATAGCAAGACTGTCTCAGAAAAACAAAACAAAAACATCGGTGATAACATTTTGAAATTCTTGTATTTTGTAATTATAGAAATGCATCATGTCAATTGGAATTCTTTTTTTATCCATTCTCAGCTCATGCTTTATTGCATACACACACACACACACACACACACACACACACACACACACACACACA
>NW_026596095.1:4904596-4951632 GCF_907164565.1 Psammomys obesus
ACACACACACACACACACACACACACACACACACACACACACACACAGGTACAGTTTCAGGCTCTCACAACAGTTCATTTTCCAAGAAGTCAAATTTCTTGAAAACTCCCAAAGATGTATAGATTAAGAAGCTTCCTTTCGTAGTGTGCTTCACAGTTCAATGAAGCTCTTTAAACATCATCTCATACACTGATGGCACAATGGAAGGTACAAGGAAGAGCAAGTGAACAGTGTCACCTGTGCTTGAAGGCCAGAGAATGCACCACTCTTGAGTAGATTACTTTAATATTGTTAAACTTTTTCATTAAAGGGGTGGCTGGGTAATAATGTTGCTTAAAGACTGATTCCACACCAATAGAAAACAGCTCCTTGGGGTAAGGTGTTGGTGCTGGGGACTAGTCCCAGGGCCCTAGTGTTTTCCAAGAGCTATATCCCAAGCACAAAAGCGTATTTAAATTAGGACACAGCAAACCACTATCAAAGGTGTCAAAATATTTTCAAAATAACCGGTAGTCCTAACTGTATTCTAATTTTAAGGGTGTTTTATTAAGTGTGAGCTCTACCAAATATACATCTAATCTTCCTGTGTGATGTTTTGAGTTTACTATACTGTTAGGAAGAGAGTGCTAAAAGGAAGAACTCTGACCTTACATCTTTATTGGCTGGTAGATGTATCAGTCAGTGGCAAAGAACATTTCTATTTGGGATGCATCCTATTCCTGTGTTTCATAGGAAAGCAAACATCACGCTCACAACTCTAATTCAGTTCTGAAGGATGGAAATTACCATTCTAGTTGACATCCATAGCGGAGTACCACAGCAAAGGTAAAAATAAATTTGAAACTATCTTCCATCATATAACATTGGATTAGACCCAGTGAAACAGTTTTATCTGAATTCTTTTTAGGTCTTCCAGACATTATGAACACTTCTCATTATTTGTCAAAACCATTTGTTATTTGGAGCATTTCAAAGTCAAGAAATTTTTATGCTACCCCATCTGTTTTTTTTTTTTGTTTGTTTGTTTTTTTGGTAGTGCTGGCAATTGAGCCCATTCTCTCAGGTAAATGCTCTGCCACTAGATCATACTTTTGCTCCTTTTTCTGCTATAACAAACTAATGCTCATTGATGCAAACAAGTGTGTTTTTTGGAAGAGAAACTTGTCCTGTTCATCAAGAATCAAGCTTTAGGCATGAAACAAACTTTGACCATTTCCTCTAAAGAAAAACTCCAACTCCACAGCTGTAATACAGCCACAGGTGCAACCAAAGTGGCAATGGCAGAACTTCTATAGCTCTACAAAGACCCTCCTCTGCAGGTCCCTTATAGACAGTCAGTCAGTACCTCCCGGAGCAGATGCCTCAGTACCGAAGAGCAGCAGTATGTGCACAACGATGCCCTTCACTTCCAGGATGCTAATTTGCCTTCTGTGAGGGAGTCTGGCTATGGCACTCAGGCTGGTTTCTGCCTGTGCAGGCCCTGCAGACCATACACCTGGCTCGATCTATTGTTTTAAGAAACCCCAAAATAGTCTACATAAACCTAATCAGACAAGTGCCACCGCTAATTGTTTTACACTGAATACCGTTGTTTCTGGAGGAAGATGACCCTACTTAGCCTTTCCCCACTTTTCTGAAACCCTGCACCATCCTGATGATAGCAGCTTATGCAGCATGCTTAGTTTATCTTTTATTTGCAAACATGCTTGGAATAAATAGAGCTAGGAGACAGAGTCAGCGCCGCTTGCTGTATTCCTAACAGTCTGAATGTCTTGTTGCCCCTCATTTACTTGTGCTTCCAGTTTTCAATGGAAGTAAGACACTCTTTAATTAGAAAATAAAAATAATTCAAACGATAAAACAAGGCTATCGGTTTAAGTATCTATTGCTTCATTATTAATAAATGCTTATATAAATTTAGTAGTAACTACCTAAGAATGAAAAATTTCAGCCATGGGTTAGCATATTAGCATTCTAGAATCAGTTATGGGCCTGCCACTATTACTGACACTTTCAACCAGGCCTGGTTTTAATAAACATGCAAATCCTCTGATTCAAAACCATGGGGAAAACACTTATACATGCAAAACGTCAGTCAAATTTCTTAGAGATGTAGTCAGGTACTCCATTATCTACCATACTACCATGGTACTTCAGAACAGGAACAAGTCATACACAAAAAGGTTAAACTGAAGACTTTGGGTTAGCTAGGAATCCTGGCCTTTGAAGAGTAAAGAATAAGTTTAAAGCTCTGGGGAAAAAAAGGAACCGATACAACAGTCTTTATGGAGCGGTAAGTTTTCTTGGCCACTTACTGAGAGCTGTAGGGTGGTGAGGATACTTGGGCAGAATGGCTTCTTTTCTGATTCACATTAATGAACAGCTCCCTGGGGAAAGTGGAGGAGCTGAGCTAAAACAATGTAAACCCAAGCAGTTACACCCTGAAATTAGCATAGCCTCAATAGAAATTCTTAACAAAAAAGAACGTATGAAGAAATAAACCTGGAATGCCCTGTATGATCAAGTTGTCTCTTAGAATTTTACTCCACACAAGAGAGTATTAAAGACGGTCGGATTCGTAGTAAAGAAACAAGTTCTTGCTTCTATCTAGAATTTTCTAAATTGGTTTTTCCCAATAGGTTGTTACCTAGCCATCACTCATGCTTTAACCCTTGTGGAATGGGCTATTAATATCTCATGGTGCCAGGCCTGATGGCACAGGTCTATAATCTCAGCTCCTCAGTAGTCTGAGACAAGATGATCGTAAGTTCAAGGCCAGCCTGTGCTACAGAATGAGTTCAAGGTAGCCTGAGTAACTCACTGAAAACCTGTTTCAAAATAAATAGCACAAGAGGGTTGAAGATGTAATTCCATGTGGAGTAGTTACCTAGCATATGCAAGGTCCTAGGTTCAATACCTGGTGCTGCAGAATAAACAACCATCCCACCCCAAACAAACAAACAAACAAACAAACAAACAAACAAACACAACCCTAAAACATGGCAGACATGCTCTATGGGACATGGTTTAGACGTCTTTCTGCAGGATGGCTTCTAACCTGTGCGGTTTTGCAGGGACACACCTGATTCTAACAAACTGAGCTTCTTCTAAATGCTCTCTCATGGAATATTTCTAAACCTTTTGCCCCAACCTCTCTTTTGTCTGTTGCTCAGTTACTCTATCAGGACCACCGTTTAAAGGCTTTCTCTTAGAAGCCCGTGATGCTGAGGATCTGAGTGGCCCTCCTGTTGGCTCCTTCACACTGATTGACAGTGAAGTGTCACAGCTTCTAACTTGTGAAGACGTACAGGTTTGTGTGTAGTTTGAAGTTCATTTCTCTTGTTTCTTTTGGGATGCTTTCGGTCTAGGGTGGTGATTGCATGATCAGTGATGGCATTGCCATGTGTAGCGGGCATTTGAATAGACTTACAGTCAACATATCTTACCACTGGTTTACATACCAGCATCTAGGAAAGGTTGGGTAATAGCTTGAAGAGCTTATGTGGTGGTGTTTATGTTACATTTCGAAATACTGACTTAAAATTTAAGATAATTACGTTGGGCATGGTGGTGCACACCTTTAATCCCAGCGCTCCAGAGGCAGAGGCAGGTGGATCTCTCAGTTCCAGGCCAGCCTGGTCTACAGAGACAGTCCCAGGACAGCCAGGGCTACACAGGGAAACCCTGTCTCCAGAAAAACAAAAATAACTTTCTAAGTGTATATATGCATGTGGGCGTGTGGGCGTGTGTGTGTGCGCGTGTAGGAGGAGGAGCAGCGGGCATGCCATCATGTGTGTGGAGGTCAGGAGACAACTTGATGGAGTCAGTTCTCGCCTTCTACCCTTATATATGCTCTGATAACCAAACTTAAATGTCAGGCTATGTCATTGGGGATCAAGTGCCTTTACCTGCTGAGCTGTCTTACTGGCTCCCAGTGTACTGATTTTTAAATGATTTCAGTATTGAGGAGACATAGTTTTATAATGAGACAGGGTGTAGGTTTTGACATTTATTTATTCATTCATTCATTCATTCATTCATTCATCCATTCATTCATTCATTCATTCCGTAAAGACTATGTCAGGAATTTTGCGGCATGCAAGAGATGTGGTAACAAACAAAGACTTACTCCCTTTCCTTGGAAAACTTGAACTCTCTTGCGGAGTAGAGAGCCCATGGACTCTGGGTAGCTGGCACAAGGGTAGGACAGACACATAAGTAGAAGAGTATGATGGATTAGGTTGGAGTGTGTACAAAGTCAGTGGGAAACACAGCGGTGGACGTCACAGATTGCAGCAGGAGAATTCTGTTAGGTTTGAAGAATGTGTAGGAGTTTGTCAGGTGAAAGAAAGTGGAAAACAGGACTGTTCAATAGGAATTGCTAAAACAGGATATATGTTTGGAGGTTTTAAATTGTGTTTTTTCCTTTTGAGGAATCTTTTACATTTTATTCATGTTCATTAATGGAAGGAATATAAATTTAAAGTGTAAAGTAAGACTAAGAACCTTCAAATAATGTTAATACACCTAATATTCATGGCTTCCTTCAGTATTAAGGTTTTTACTTTTGGTATTTCGAGACAGGGTTTCTCTGTGTAGCCTTGGCTGTCCTAGATTCACTTTGTGGACCAGGCTGGCCTTAAACTCACAAAGATTCACCTGGCTCTGCCTCCCTGAATGCCGGGATTACAGGGGTATGCCACTGCACCCAGCTGGTATTTAAGTTTTTGAGGACGCTAATTTGTTACACTGATACATATAACTGATAATACATTGTCAGCCAGTGGGGATGACTTTATTGAGGACTTGGCCTTCCTCTACACAGAATGTTCTTCCTTCAAATGCTACTGTTCATTTTGCAAATGATTGCAGTTCTGACCATGCTGAGCTGTCTGACAGGAGGTTGTTCTTTTCTATCTTATTTCAGGGTTTGGCCGTGAGTCATACAACTTCATCCAAGAAGACAGAAATTAAAGTCTACTGGAATGCTCCTAGCAGTGCCCCGAATCACATACGATTTTTGTGAGTACAAGAGCTCACATTTCTGTAGTCACTGCCTACAGAAATCATAACAAAGCATACTGCTTAGCCCCCAAATATTCACCTTTAGAGCTTTAGTAGTTACTAATACAAGAACTGTCTTGCTTCTTTTCTTACTTGGTACTGGAGACATCTTGCTGTGCAGCACTGGCTGGCCAGGAACTCCCTATGCAGATGAGTCTGGCCTTGAACTTGTAGCAATTCTCCTGCTTCTGATTCTTCAAAGAACCTGGCTTTTCTTTTTAAGCTTCTTTTTTTTGCTTTATCCTTCCAAGTGCTTGGATAACAGTCATGCATCACCGAGCCTGGTAGAACCTGGTACTTAAGGGACATTTACTAGATGTTGTTGAGTGGGTGAAGTGTTCCACTCCTAAGAGCCATCAATTAGTACTTGAGTCTGTGGTGTGCACAGTAACACTTCCTGCTTTAGTGCGAGAGTGTAAGTAAAACAGGGCTGGGAGTCGGATGACTGCTTTGGTGGCACTACAACTTGTAGATAGCTTATCAGAAAATCAAGCGCTGCATGCCTTTTGGAATTGTGAAACCAGAATTACAAGAGCGTCCTTTTCCTATTCATCTGCACTAGGCAGAATGGGGTGTCTTAAAAGCCATGTAATGATGCCTGAGTGGCATTCCGGATGGATGTACATGTACCTTACAGGAGAGGATCTTCTTCTGTTTATCTTTGTTCGCAGGCTCCCAGCGCTCTGGAGCGCTGCTCTGTGCATATGTGTAAGATGCTGAGGTGAACCCGAGTGAGCACTTGGATTCAGGCAGCTTCTGTGGTTCTTCGTTGGGTGGCTGCCTCTTAATGCATGCTCTTTGGAGGAGTGTGACTAGTCATTCACTGTGAAATGACTAGGAGTGTGCTCTTGGGTCAGGGTGCAGGAACCCACAGAATTTAGTTGTGCGGTCCATCATTCATGGCTGCTGTTGATAAAAGAACAGACAACAAAAAAAGAGGGAGTGAGAGAGTAATAAGGTTCATCTAGTAATGGGTGGAGGACAGTCCTTAGAGATTTGCCGCATACATGGGTGTTCTTCATTCGCCTCTTCCCACTTATTTTTCACTTGAGGTTTTGATTTCTTGTGATGCGCCACTGTGGGCTCTTGTCTAATCCCATGGGCGTTCTCTTTCAGAGCCACAGTTGTTCAGAAGTATAAAATCTATTGGGTGAGGATTCCTAGTCACGTAATTTCCCAACCAAATGCTCCTCCCTTTACAACGCCTAAAGCCACAACACAACCTTTGACGACGTCATCTTCTGCCTCGCACTTAACCAAGCCAGTAAGTGACATTTCCACTAAATATGATTTTGAGTAGCTTTCCTGGCAACTGAGTCTGGTTCAGTCTGCATTATCTGTACTGGGCCATGGGAGGGAGTTTTTGGGTTCTCTGTAGAAATCTGAAGGAAGTCTTCCTTACAACAGCATGGTTTATAGGTTTGAATAAAGGGCATAAAAGAATCTACATTCAGAGTATAGTTGCAACATTCACAAGCAGTTTTGATAGCAAGTAGAGGGTGTGTGTTCACTTGAAAATGAAGTTGAAAAAGCTTACCCCTCCCTTCCTCTGTCTTCTTTCTTTCTTTCTTTCTTTCTTTCTTTCTTTCTTTCTTTCTTTCTTTCTTTCTTTCTTTCTTTCTTTCTTCTTTCTTCCTGCTCTTACATAGAGAGGAAGTTTCTTTGTAATGGCCCTGGCTGTCCTGGAACTCACTTGCCTCAAACTCACAGAGATCTTCCCTATCTCTTCCTTGTACTGGGATTAAAGTTGTGAGCAACTACTGCCTGGAGGGGAGTCTTGAAGGGGTGGTATGGTATAGATTTTATTTTGCTAAGATTAAAGTGTTAGGGAACTCAGTGGTGTATGGCATCACCTGCCCATCATCCCGGAAGAAGTGAGGAGGCAGAGGCAGGAGGATCTTTGCAAATTTGAGGCCAGGCTCATTTACATGGTGAGTTCTAGGCTAGCATGAATTATATAGTAAGACTATTTTAACTCTCTTCCCCTCAGCAAATAAACAAACAGATGAAACAATGTAGGAGTTTGAGGCTAGCCTGAGCTACAAGAGGCTCTGCTCACTCTGCCCCCCAGCTCCTGCACCAACACTAGCAGGATGTTTAGTAGAAAAAAAGAAATCTGTTGTAATCCTGTCAGATTTGACATTTAGGCTTTGTGATTCAAAAGATCGATGACTGAAAAAAAAAATCTTGGAAAGAGTATTGCGTATTTGAAACCCCGGGCAGGTTTTCACGGAAGGAAACTTTGAATTAGCCTGCTCACTTCAGAAGTGCAAGTATAGAATGAAAAGCTGTCAGCATCGCCATAGCTGAGAGAACATGGCTGTGCCTAAGTGCTGACTTGCCTGCCTTTCGTGGGTCTGTGGAGGAAATTATTCCTGTTTCAGCTTCACTTAAGGATGAGAAACGATCATGTGCAGCTCTTCATTGCCGAGAATAGCCGTCAAAATTATGAATACATTTTTTCCATCTGTGCCTAGTGCCTCACAGACACGGGGTAAACTCTAGGTCAGTGGCCCTCAACCTTCCTAATGCTACCACCTTTAAAACAGTTCCTCATGTTTTGGTGACCCTCAACCCTAAAGTTATCTTTGTTGCTGTTTCCTAACTAATTTTGCTGCTCTTGTGAATTGTAACACGAATGTTTGTTTTCTCATGGTCTCCGGCAACCCCTGTGAAAAGGTTATTTGACCCTCCAAAGGGTTCCCAACCCACAGGTTGAGAACCACCTTTCTGGTCCCTTTCTATCTTCTTGTTGTCAGTACTTATCTCTTCTTTCACTAAATAAGGGCTGGAGAGGTGGCTCAGCAGTCAGGAGCACATGGTGCTCTTCTGGAGGACACGCGTTTAGAACCACAGCTGTTGCGCACAGCTGCCTAGAACTCCAGCCGCGGACGATATGATGTCCTCCTCGCTGGTTTCCTTGCATCCCCAGCATACACTCACACGGACACACATGCACACATAAAACTAAAAATGGCTAAATAAACCGCTTACCCTACGTAAGAGGAGTCTTATTTGGCCTCCTTCTCCTCTGCAGCTTTAAACACCTCCACGTATTTGTTCACACTATAAGGAACGTTGCTCGACTGTACAGTTATTAAAGAGGTTCTTATCTGTGTTAGTTCTCACTTCACTCTTAATACTTATTTAAAAGCTGCCCTAAGTGAATAAGCGGTTTGTATATGAGCTTCCTAATAGAAAATACTGCCTTTGCACATGGTCAATAAGAGGGGCTGGTTCTTCTTGTAATCTTGTAACCATGCCTCTGTGCCAAGGTGATAATCTGTAACTATAGGGCAATTCATTCAGGGCCGTGGCGTTTTTAGGTTTAGAAGAGACCTCAGTTCCTTTTGGATTGTTGAAGGTGAAGAGACCCTTCGAGAATAGGTTCTTTGACAGGTGGAATAGACCAAAGTGGAGCTCAGGGACCGAAGTCACATTTCCAAGGTGCTAGCAGCTTCTGTCTTTGCCCTACCGTGGTGAGTCTTTATGTCCCCACTAAGCCTGGTTTCAGAATTGTTGGCCCTCCTCCATTCTCACATACCACCCTGACAAGCTCTGCTTGTTTTCTGTGCCCAGTCATAGAGCTGATTTTTTTCAGGGGTGGGGTTGGGCTCAGAGGGTCTTCTTCAGCGCCGTGCTGGGAGGCCCTGAGTTCATTCAGCGTAGAACACTTGGCTGTGCCTCCTGACACAACAGGAGTTAATTTTGCTGTTGTGTGGAATGGTGGAATAAACAAGCTTCACATCTTTCCCTGTCTCATTTAACTTCAAATCTAAATGTGGATTTTCAAAGCTGTTCCCAAGATCTACACATAAAGACTCGCCCATGTTTGGCTTGCCTGCTTTTTAAAAATACCATCTCCTGAAAACTGGAGGGTAACCAGTTAGGCAAGATGGGCTGTGTGGACTTATGCCTGGGAAATTT
Source organism: Psammomys obesus (assembly GCF_907164565.1). Lineage (NCBI taxonomy): Eukaryota > Metazoa > Chordata > Mammalia > Rodentia > Muridae > Psammomys > Psammomys obesus. Next base: position 4,913,588 of record NW_026596095.1, read on the forward strand.
CTCAATGTACAGGGAACCTTGCTCCTGATCTTGGCTGGTGTGAAGTGTTTTGTATATTAAACGAACATAAGCACTCTTGTGCCATTTCAGTCCAACTAGTGTAGTTTTCCAAATTGTAATTAAAACTAATTAGGTTTGAAACTCCACAGCTGAAGAGTGCTCTGATCATTTCTAATTTGTGATGCATCTTCTGTCTCTCTTCCCCCACCCCCTTTAGAATTTTTATGGAAAGCTTTTCTTGGCTGTTCAGTTCTCGGTAGTAAGCTGCTTGTTTCATAATTAAGACCTTCCTGTCCTTTTTATTTTTCTAGTTCAGTGCCTCCGAGTGTGGGAGAAAGAAGTTCTGTGTTCGGAGTCCTTTGACCTGTGACCCAGAGAAGGAGCCTGCCTGTGTCTTTTTGTCCTTCACCAGAGATGACCAGTCGGTGATGGTTGAAATGAGCGGTCCCAGTGAAGGCTACATTTCGTTTGCATTTTCTCACGACCGGTGGATGGTTCGTACCTGCTGCTTTTGTTCGGGGTCGTAGCAGGAGGGCCATCAGAGTGACTTCTCATCAACAGTAGATTAGCTGTGTCTTCCAGAGTTGAGTGATCAGAGCTAAGGCTAGATTAGGAAAGGAAACTCTAAGAACAGATCTGAACTTATTTTCTTATTTATTTATTAATTATTGATGCGGCACAATATTTCTTGGGGGAGGGGGCATCAGTTCCTCTGCCTTCCTCATAGTTGCCAGCAAGTTGCTCAGCCCTCACCCCTTACCCCTCTTCTTGATGAACTTGAGTGCACACTTGGCCTTACACACCTTGAGCGTCTCCACGGCACAGCACCCTAGGGCATGAAGCCGCACACCTCCCTGATCACGTCCCGTAGGAACTTGGTGTGCTTGCTGAGCCGTCCTGGGCGCCGGCTGTGCCTCGGCTTGCTGAGGCCCACATCCGTGGTTTAGCACAGGGCATGGCTGCTGTTCCCAGATGACGGCTGAGACAGGAAGACCACATCCGAATTTCAATGGCTGTTTCCTGCTTTCAGTGGAGGGTTATTCTAAGAGCAGAGCGCCCTAACGACAGCTGGGAAGGTCATTTTATTTGTAGCAGATTCGCAGGAATCAGAGGTAAAAGGAACGACTGCATAAAATGTCATGTTTGGAATGCCCTTCAGACCATTCAGGGGCCCATGCCCCACCACCTTTCCGTTACAGTGTCTTGAGAGAGGCCATGTGCTCTGACCGCTCCTTTGTCCCATACATGTTTCCGATTCTTGCTCTTTCTGGGCGGGTTCAGAGATTCTATGGGTGGTTTTGGAAAAGCAAATGCTGAGAGGAAAGAGGACACTTGTGCAAATGTTGAGTCCTCTTCATGGAGGACTGGCGGTGAGCAGAGTGGATGACTCCCAGTGTAACCTGCTCATTAGAAAAGGTAAAGTCTTTGGAGACTTTTCTTTATGTCAGCGTTTAAACTTGACACTGCTTTTTTAAAAAGGGAACTACAGCTCAAAACAATAAAACATGAAGGAAGAACCAAGGTTTATTCCACCCAAGATGGTGGCCCAGGTCTTTGACCCCAGTACTCAGGGGATTAAGTAGGAGAATCAGGAGTTCAAGGTCATGGCAAATTTGAAGCCAGCAGCCTGGTCTCAAAACAAAATAAAACCAAACCAAATCAACAACAACAACAAAAACCATAGAGCAATAGTATCAAAGCAACAAGTTACCTCATACACTTCCAAAAGTAAGAAAATTTCAACCTCTTCTCTACAGAGTTACTTTTATGGAAAGCTTTATACATTTTTATGGAAGATAATGTTGTAATTGTGCAAAATATTTCCCCTGCTTTCTGCCTGTAATTACCATCAGATCCGCAGCTTATTCTTTTGGGAGTTCTCAGTACTAGCAAACTGAATCAAATTTGGTGCCTGAGATGAATAATGAGGTGGAGTTAAGAGTCAAATGTGCCTCTAAAGCAATAAGGCAAGGTGGTGGAAATGGCTGTTACGCGAATAGGATGGAATCGGCTATGAAACAAACTCTGAAGATGAGTCCAGATAGGATTAAAAGGACTTGTTGGATAAACACATAATTCCCTTAAGTTGCATCTTTGGGGTGCATTAACTTATATCTGTCAGTTAAGTATTATTATACATGACTGTTACAGCATATTTATCTGTCATTGAAACTTAAAAAAAAAAAAACCTTATCTCTGTAACTGTATAGCTCACATGCATGCTATACCATAAACAGCTCATTTTTCTCCTGCTGGCCCCAGTGAACGTTGAGAGGGAAGGATTCCGTTGTGTTGAGTGTGAACATGGCTGTCCCACAGGTACTTTAGCTCTTGTAAACTGTACGCGAGATGGGACAAAAGCATTTATCTCTAATTCTGGATATTTTTACCTCACTTAGAAATCTTACCTATTTCTCTTACAGTGCTCATCAAAAGTGTTTATAAGAAGATTGGAGAGATGGCTCAGTGGTTAAGAGCACTGTCTGCTCTTCCAAAGGTCATGAGTTCAATTCCCAGCAACCACATGGTGGCTCACAACCATCTATAATGTGAACTGATTCCCTCTTCTGGCAGGTGTAAATGCAGATAGAACACCCATCTACATAAAATAAATAAATCTTTAAAAAAAAAAAAAAAGATTTACTTCTGCAGGTGCAGCTGGTTTACAGAGGAGCCCTGCTTACTGATTAAAATCAGACGGACACCTGGTTGCCTAAATTGGTGGCAATGGATCATCTTCAGAATATAGTTTTAAAGTGCTTATTTCTATTTAAGATTGTTATTTTCAAAACTTCAGTGTATTTTTATAAAACTTTTTTTTTTTTTTCTCTCGAGACAGGTTAGCCCGTCTCACTATGTAGCCCTGGCTGGCCTGGAACTCGCAGACCAATCTGGCTTCAAATGCCCATGGATCTGCCCATCTCTGCCTCTTGAGCGCTGGCATTAAAGGCGTGTGACACTTCGCTCAGGGTCCTGTTATTTTTGACTATAATATAAATTTAGATACTGAAAATGTTTGCTGTTCTAACTGCTGATCGGATAACCTAAAATCTACCTTAAAAAAATTAGCCCATAAATTGACAGCAATTGCTTTCATCACTAAAATTGGTGAAACATATAATTTTCTGAATTTTTGCTGACAGTGGCTTGCTTATTTTTTCGTTTTAGTCTTCCTTACCTGCGATTTTTATTATATGGTATAAAGTCTATCAGGAAGACACATTTTATCCTCCTTTCCCTCTTAAGTAAAATAAAGTCAATTTACACACACAGAACAGGTTGCTTCTGTGATCCTCCGAAGTGTGGAATGTCTGTTCACACACCAAGCAAACAATTGATTTTGCTGTTCAACCTGGTGATGGTGTCAGATCTCAGGGCTTGAGGGCTCAGTCTCCAGGACTGCCTAGCCTCCTACTTCAGATGGTAATCACAACCCCCAGCTTATTTAACCTGTGCTTTTGACTCTGGGATGACAAGCCAGGGTTTCCAATACCTCCTCCTGGGGATGGGCTATTCAAACAAGGTCAGGGAAGCATGCTTTCCTGTTTATTATAAATGATATTCCAAAGGATACCAAAAGAGAGGTGCACACTGCAAGGGGTGTGTGTGGGAAGTGGCAGGGGCCTTCATGGCCTCCTGGGTACACCATTTTTCAAACCCAGGTCCTTTAGCCCCTGAGCCATCTCTCCAGCCCGTTTTAGGAACCTCAAGTTCAGCTATCTGGAAGTTCTTCAAACCTTGTCCTTTTGGGGTTTTGTAGATACTTCTTTTCATTGGGATGATCGACTGAATCTTTGACTGTTGATGACTAACTTGACCTTCAGCAGTTTCTACACTTTCGGTGTATTGGGAGTGAGGTTAGGATCTTAATCCTTTAATCCTGTAGGTATCAGGGGCTGCCAGTCATCAGTCAACCCGTTAACACAACATTAAACAAACAAACAAACAAACAAACAACAACAACAACAAATCTTTGGAGAGTCCAGAAATCTTTAGGAGTCCTATACTAGGAGATGGGGATGAAGGCAGCTTATGTATTTTGGTGTATTGTACTTGCCACATATTATCTTGTTGCACACATAATTTTTCATTGACCAAACTCTCTAGGTTATTCCCACTTCTGATCTTATTTGAACCCTAGATTGCAGATTTTACTGTGGTTTCTCCTGCCTCAAGCTTCTCCATTTATTTATTTGTTTTATTTATTTACTCGTTCACTTATTTGTTTTATCTATCTATCTATCTATCTATCTATCTATCTATCTATCATCTATCTATCTATCATCTATCTGTCTGTCTGTCTATCTATCTATCCACCTGTCTATTTGTTTATTTGGGTGTTGGGGATCAAACTCAGAGCCTCATTACATATTATCCTGAGCTACATCTTCAGCCCCACTGTTCCTTTTATAAACTTTAAACTTGCAGAAACGTCTAAAGAATAGTACAATAAATGCCATTAGTCATTCGCCTAGATTTGCCATTTTACCTTTATTCTTGTATGTCCGGGTCCATTCCTCTGTCTCAGTTAACTTTTGTGGTATATACAGTTTTCCCTTCTAAACTCTTTGAGGGTAGGTAGATATGACAGCATTTTATCCCAAAGATTTTGGTACATCTGTCCTGAGAACAAGAACATTCTTTTGCAGTTACCACAATTTTATCATATTGAGAAAATTTGATAATGATACAATCATTTCGTGCACCAAATAGTTTATATTCTGTTTCCCCCATTTGTCCCAATAATGTTCTCTTTAAAATTTTTTAAAAGAAAGTTCTCATCCAAGACTCAAGCAGTTGTCATCTGATGCATGTATGTGTCTTGATCTGCTTTATTTTAGAAGTCGCTCCACTTTTTTTTTTCTTGATTTTTTTCCCCCTTCTTCTTTCAGACCAGTAGCTTTGTAGAGCATTCTGCTATTTACATGGTAGATTCACTCCCAGCTATTTATTTACTTTCGAGACAGAGTTTTACTGTGTAGCTGTGCCAGCAGGCTCAAGCTCACAGAGACCTCAAGCTCTGCTTGCCCCAGCCTCTTGGGTGCTGAGGATAGAGGTGTGTCCTACCACACCTAGATAAGTGGTTATTTTTTTTAGCTACCAAAATAAGCAACCAGATGTTGTTTTAAAGAGAGAAAATCCCAACTGTTCAATTTTACCAATAAAGACTCAGGAGCCAGATGGTGGGGTGAAAACTTGCTAGCTCAGAGAGGCAGAGAAAGCACCCAGCTGACCTTCCTACTTAGCTCATGTCCCAGAAGGAAAAAGCCAAAAAAGCAAAAAGCCAAATGCTTGCTAGCTCAGCTGATGGCCCAGGAGGAAAAGGCCTGCTTGCTCACTCAATAGCCCAGGGAAGAGCCAACAGCTAAAAGCCCAAAAGCTAGAGAGTTAAAGCACTAAAAGCTAAAGGCTAAGGAGCTGAAGATCTAAAGAGCTAAAGCTCAAGAGCCCTTCTTCTCCACGATGTCTTAAATACCCTTCAACTCAAGGCCCCTCCTTTCTATTTAGTTCCTGGTTTCTTGCTCCACCTTTTGACCTAGGGTTAACTTTATTGAATCCCGAGTACATAAAGCTCTTGGATTAAAAGTGTGTACTAGGGCTGAACCACACAAAGAAAGATACAGGTTTTTACAGTGTACAATCTCAGGGTTCACAATGGGTCAAATACCCTACACCATCAGTTCTCTAGACTCCAAACAGATCATTTGCTCCTGAGTCAATTATGTTTTCAAAGCACCAAATGCTATTCGATCAGGGACTCCTAAATATAATACACTTGTTTTTCAGGGTGATGATGACGCTTACTTGTGCATTCGTGAAGACCAGACAGTGTATATACAGCCTTCCCGCTTGACAGGGCGAAGCCACCCTGTGATGGACTCCAGGGTGAGTGGGAACAGGCTGGGAACCCGTCTCCTTGGCCCACCTCCCCGCTCTGTGGCTGCCTCTGCCTGCTTGTGTATGGGAGCCTCTGGCCCTGATGACCCTGGAAAATGATCTTCTCATGATTGCCAAGAAACACTCTGCACTTAAAAAGCACAAGACGAAAGTTCTCTACTTGGAGATGATTAATTCTTGCTCATGTCACTTAAATCATTTTCATTACATCTTACAAAAAAGTATTTTATGGCTTATCGGCATGATCAGAGCATTCACGCCTTTCCAAAAGCTTATAGGACAGTCTTTTTTTTTCTTCTTCTTCTTTTTTTTTTTTTTAGAAGAGACTTTGGGCAGGGTGCACCGGGTTCAACCCCCAGCATACATAATTTGGGTGTAGTGGCATATAACTAGCACTTTGCCTATGAAACGTGAGGATCAAAAATTTGAGACTGGGGCTGGAGAGCATTTGCTGCTATTGCAGAGGACTAGGATTCTGTTCCCACCAGCCACGGGGTGGCCCACAACTTTCTGTAACACTAGTTCCAAGGGATGCAGTGTCCTCTTCTGACCCATGTAGACACCAGGCGTATACATACATACATACATGTAGACAAAAGACTCATACACATAAAAGAAGATAAGTAAATTCTAAATCCCAAAAAAAAAGTTTTAAGCCCACCCTTTATTATTACATAGTGAGTTCAAGTCTAGCCTGGACTACAGCCTGTCTCAAAAACAGTCAGTCCAACAGAGGAACAGCCGAAATTCTGTTTCGGAAGTATTTCTCGCCTACCTGGAAGGAGGGGCATGTGTAAGCACCGATGTCTACGTGGTTGCCTTGTGTGTCCCTCGCTGGCATCTGTGCCAACGTGAAGCATTTCTTTTTCGTAGGAGAGTTGGCACTCAAATGTGCTGTGAAGGAGTGGTGGCTCTTCCTTAGTGTCACCACAGGTGAAGTGTGGCGAAGCAGCGCCTTCCCGACCTGACGCCCCCACATGCCTAGCTTTCCTGGGATTCGTCTGGCTCCACGCTGCACACTGGTCTCCTGGGTGTTGCTTGCTGCTTTTTTCTCTTCAGCACTTCTGCGTTGTTGTGCTGGTGGCCAGTCGGGGCTAGCACAGCAGCTAGATTTTCTAACCTGGGTGGAGGACCTGAGAGGTTCTGGCTCAGAGTGAAAAGTAGCTTTAAGAATGTTAGCCAAGAGGCATAAAGACCAACCGGCAGAATAATAATGAAAAAAAATCTTGGTATTCTTTGAAGGATAAAAACCAAGGAAATGAAAACAAGCAGTGAAAACCTGCGCCCCTAACCTTAGAGAAAGGAAATGGAAGAGGTCAGGGGTTTGAGCATGTCTTCTTTTTAGCAAGCCTTTGGGAAGTGTTGAGAAGCCCCCTTTGTGTGTTTGTAGGGGACTCTTGAGAATATGGCCTGGCGGCTGGCGGATGGCGTCATGCAGTGCTCATTCAGAAGAAACATCACCCTTCCTGGGGTGAAGGACAGATTTGTGCTAAACGAAAGCTACTACATATTCCTAGCAGAAGGTGCAGCTCACAATGGTAAGCACTTGGCTTAAATCTACCTTTGCACACTATTTCTCTCCCGTCCACTCCCCTCTCCTTGGCAGACAGGACTACAGTTGCTCATTTTAAGGTGTTCTTTTTGACTTTGTGTTACGTTTCTGCCTTTGTTGCTCTGAAAACCACACAGAATGTCAGCCAGGTTACAAGGCAGCATTGCTTATGATTTCAGTGGCCCCTGCTCTGTGCAATGAACTTGGGCCAGAACTGTAAGTGCCTTGTAAGAAGTATGTACGGTATGTATGTGTTTGGCCTTTGCTGGGTGTAGTGACTCGGCTGTTCCTAGGAACAGTGCCTTTGGGTTGTTGCAAGAAAGGCCAGCCTGAGTGGGACAGTCTATCCAATCTGGATCTGGTCTCCTTAGACATGAGCTTCTCTAGGAGGCAGGGAAGAGGCAGAGCATCAACCCTGGCAGCAGAATCAAGGTAGAAGGGGGTTGTGCCTGTTTGCTTCTCTGCTGTGTCATTTTCTATCTGGCATCTTCCTAAGTACAACGGAAACTGTGTGATCCCAGTATTATTTAGGAATATGAATGATTAGTTTTAGTTTTATTTTGTTTGTTTGTCTTTGTTTTGTCTTGTATTGAGACAGTCTTGCTATGTAGCCCTGACTGGCCTGAAACTCTCTGTAGACCAGGCTGGCCTTGAACTAATAGAGGTTCGCCTAGTTCTGTCTACCAAGGGCAGAGATTAAAGGCATGTGCCACCCTGTTCAGCCTCATCTTCGTTTTCTTAAAAAGTATCTTCAGTATGAGCACCTTTGCCACCTTGTTTATTTCTAACATTCGTTCCAACACAACACTTCTTTTATCAAGTGGAGCCAACGTGGGAGCTTGAGGCAGGAACTGAAGCAGACCATGGAGGAACGCTGTTTACTGGCTTGCTTCCTCTGCCCTGCTCAGCTGCTTATATACCCCAGGACCACCTGTGTAGGGATGGCACTGCCCACAGCGGGCTGGGCCCTGCCACACCAACCATTAATCAAGCAAAAGACCTATTGACATGTCTAAAGTCCAACTGAACTGAGGTTTCTTCCTTCCAGGCGACTCTAGTTTATATCAAGTTGATAAAAAACTAACCAGCACAGTTACATTTTGTTGTTTTCACTAAGCCACAAGTAAAATGATCACCTCGATACCTTGTTGGCTTGTATTCAGGTGTTTTGATGTGTCTTCATTGTTACCATTTCTAGGAAGACTGGTGATTTTAGTTTTTATTTCCTATTTAAACCAATAGTTTAAAAAAAATCCTGTTAAAAGTATCTGGCAAGACCTTATTCCCTCTTTTTTTTTTTTTTTTTTTTTTTTTTAAATTTGTTATACAGGTTATTTATCCTTCATATATTTTTTAAAGTTAATTTAGTTAATTCAATTAGTGTGTGTGCATAAGTGTGTGTGTGTGTGTGTGTGTGTGTGTGTGTGTGTGTGTGTATGTGTGTGTGCATGGGTATACACAGTTGCTCTTGGTTAGAGGACAGCTTTGCTGAGTCAGTTCTTCCAGATTATCAGGTTTGCAATATAAGCACTTGTGCCTGCTGAGATATCTCACAAGCCCTGTCCTTTTAAAATTACTGTGATATAGGCTGTTGCCTGATTTCTATTATTTGTTTTTGACAAAAGTTTATATATCGATTATATCAAGTTTCTTATTATTTTTGTACTTGCATAGTTTTTAAATATATGTATGCTCTATAATTTATTCTATTGTAGTGATGGGCATTTAGTTTATTTTCATTTAAAACAACATAAATTGTTGCTATAAATACTTGTGTGCATATATTTTTGGTTCAAAATCATTATGCAGAAGAGGAGGCAGAAAGATTGTAGGAGCCAGAGGAGATGGATGACTCCAATAAAACAGCATCCTTTAGACACACAGGGCTGATGCACGTATGAACTCAGAGACTGTGACATCTCGAACAGGACCTGCACATGTTCAAACCAGACGACAACATCTCAGCAAGGAAAAGGGGAGGTGGACATGGAGCCTTATTTTTTAACCAAGCTAATTGTAATTGATACCTGCTGGGAAAGGAGAAATAGATTTTCTCTGATGCAGTGTCACTGATTATATCAACCAGATGTCAGGGTTTAAAATTTTTTCTTCCTGTAGCATAAACATACATACACATATACACATACCTATATATATATATATATATACACACACATACACACATATATATGTACGTACTTGGAATAATCTCTAGCAAGAAAAGAAAAAAATAAGGCCAGACATGGTAACATATGCCGCTCTTTTTTAAATTTATTTATTTATTTTTATTAATTACAGTTTATTCACTTTGTATCCCAGCTGTGGCCCCCTCCCTAGTCCCCTCCCAACCCTACCCACCCTTCCTCTCCTCCTCCCATGCCCCTCCCCCAGTCCACTGATAGGGGAGGTCCTCCTCCCCTTCCTTCTGACCCTAGCCTATCAGGCCTCATCAGGACTGGCTGCTTTGTCTTCCTCTGTGGCATGATCAGGCTGTGCCCCCCTCAGGAGGAGGTGATCAAGGAGCCAGCTACTGAGTTCATGTCAGAGACAGTCCCTGTTCCCCTGACTAGGGAACCCTTTTGGACACTGAGCTGCCATGGGCTACATCTTTTTTGAGACAGGATTTCTCTGTGTGTAGCCCTGGCTGCCCTGGGACTCACTCTGTAGACCAGGCTGGCCTCAGCCTGCCTCTGCCTCCCCAGTTCTGGGATTAAAGGCATGTGCCACCAACACATCTCTCTTATCCTTTTACGTATCTTGCCTGCTTGTGTGCCTCTGCACCATAGTGTTCCTGCTACCCTGAAAGGTTTGAAGAGCATGTCAGATTCCCAGATCCTGAGCAAATGCTCTTAACCACTGAGCCAAGTCTCCAGCCCTTTCCTTCATTTCTCTTTGTCATTTAAACCGAGTCCTATATCATAAAAATGCCTTTCTCAGTTGTCTGCCTATTTTCTGCCCAGGCCCGGAATCTGTTAGAATGCAGGCATGGTTAGAGGTGGGGAGCTTTAAGACACATCTGTTAGTATTCAAGAATTACACTGGGTATTTTCAGTGGCTTGTCATCAGCCATTATTTTGACATTGTTTAACCTGTTAATAGCACACATTGTTTTTTGTCACTGCAAACTCTTCTATTCCTAGTCCCCGTTTTGATTCACCTTGCTGTTGGCTAAATTCTTTTAATTTTCAGGAAAGCCACATGTTCTCACAGATATCTTTATGTAGCTCTTACATGGGAATGCCAACTTTTCCTATTTGACTATTTTTCATTACTGTAAAGCATTTTCTTTCTATTCTGTGTCCATGTCTCAGGCCGAATTTTTAGGCACTCCCGGCAACCTTTGATAACATATGAAAAATATGATGTGACAGGCGTTTCAAAGAATGTAGGAGGATCCCACTCCTTACCCCTTTTGAAGGCTCATGGTAAGTTCATGGAGCACCTTTATTACGTTTTGTGGAATACGCTAACAAACAAGCAGGTGTTGGCTGGATCGGGAACGGCGGCAGGTGTCACTTAGCAAATTTTCATGACTCTTATCTACGAACATCAACATTTTCAGGTAGACTGCCCATCTCAATATTTGCCAATTTTTATTAAAAGTGGAAAGGAAATTTAATTCACTGGTGTTAATACCGGTGACCCATTAAAATCAGCCATGGAAACATCTAAATTCATCCATCTATAGCTAAAACATTGTTCTAGTTACTCCTATCTACAGCTAGGGTTGGGTATTACTGGGTTAGTTAATTTAATGTTTCTGAATCCTTGCTTGTTGTTTTTTTATTAAAATAAATGCAAATTAAAAAGTGGTCTGTAGTTCCTGCTGTTGAGTTGTAACAGCAGTTTAGTTTGGCAAACGCAGTTGTGCCCTTGGATCCTTCTGACGTGTTATAATTTGAGCGTAGAAAGCACTCAGTGCTTAGGCTATGGGCATTTGGGTGACGAGTGTCACGGAGCTGGGAGAGTAGCTGCTTGAACAAAAGGCTCTCAGATGCTTTGAGTCTAAAAAGTTGATTCCCCTCTCGAAGTACCCTGGCTTACTGTTGAAAAGGATTCAAAAGTAGGGAAGCAGTGCGAACTGTACCGTTACAAAATATTAACCTCTCAGGCGTTTTCTTACCGTGTTCCCTTCACATCCTTCAGCGCTCTCCATGGCTTCTTATGATTCCCAGCGCAGCTCACCTTGGAAGCCACTGCCCTGTCTTCAGCTGGACTCCGCTTCTGCTGTGCCTCCAGCTGGGCAGGAAGTAGATTTGGAGGTCACGTGTCTTTTTGTCTTTCGTTTGTTGTTTGGAGTAAGATTACGGAGAGGAGAGCTGCAGACATGCTGTTAGAAGGATCGTTAGGAACACAGTTTCAGTAGGCAGCTGCTTCCCCGTTTGTCCAAATGGGAGGAATAAGACCATAAATAAGACCGTAATAAGACCCATAAGACCGTGGCAAAGGCCAGTTTGACTAATACATGTAAAGCCTGCTAGGGGCAACGACCTTGCTGGTTGTTATCAGCAACAGTGACGGTGAACTAAGACCTAATGATGTAAAGTGGGTATTTTTTGGGGGAGGGGATCATATTTCGATCCCCCTAATGTACTTGGCTGGCTGTTTGAGCACTTGGCTTGACCACGGATGCAGTACCTTACTACTGTGTAACTTGAACCGCTGCTTCCTTCCCTCCTGTAGGTGCCTTGATGTTTGTGGCGTGGATGACCACAGTTAGCATAGGAGTGCTCGTTGCCCGGTTCTTCAGATCTGTTTGGTCGAAAGCTTTCTTCCTTGGTGAAGCGGCTTGGTTTCAGGTAGGCTGCAGAAAAGGCTTAAAGCAGTTTCCGTGTCACTTGGACGTTATGGCATGAGACTTTTGTGCTTTTGGTTTTTATGTTATTTACTTGGTGTGCTTGTGTGCTTGTGTGTGTGTGTGTGTGTGTGTGTGTGTGTGTGTGTGTGTGTGTGGAACAGTGTTTGTGTGGAAGTCAGAGGACAACTTTTGGGAGTCAGTTTTGTTCTACCATGTGGTTCTTAGGATAGAACTCAGGTCATCATGCTTGCCTGCTAAGCCATCTTGCTGGCCCACGTGTGCTTTCATTTTTCATTCCTCAGCTACTGTAGGTTTTAGATCCCCTTAATTTCCTAACTAACTGAGAGCCGATGCAAGATTACTTACAAAAGCATGGCTTTTCAAGGAGCGGGATGAACTAGGGGACTTATCAGGGCCAAAGGACTCTTCCTTACCCCTTGGTTTGTAGTGGGAGGAGCTGAGAAAGATTCACTCACTGCACTATGTGAGTTTGAGTCACGGAGCGCTGGAAAACAGAAACACAGGATGGTGTTCACTGCATGTCTGTCCTCTGCTGGATGTGCCCGTGAGAGATGGATTCTCCTTACCTAACAGTCAAGATCATCTGATTCTGTGTGGGGAGAGAAACTGGAAGTGCTCTTTTCCACGCTGAGCCTTCCTGGGGATGGAAAGATGGGGTCCTTTGGAACCCAGTGAGGCTCGACAAGAACCTTTCACAGGAAGACAGGCAGAGCAGCTTCATTTTCAAGGACTGTAGATCGTGCATATGTGTGTATGTAGTGGTCCATCAGGAAGTATGTGCCATGAGAGTGCGGATGCCTGTATCTAGGAAAAGTGTTCTTAAATGTGTGGTATTAGGAAAACTGGAGGAGTTGTTGCTTCATTTCTCTTCTTGGTTGACAGGGTTATTTATTCTTCTTTAAAACACTTTCTGGAAATTCTTGTTATGATGATGATGATGATGATGATGATGATGATGATGATGATGATGTATGGGTGTTTTGCTTGCATGTGAGTCTGTGTATCACCTGTGTTCCTGAAGAGGCCAGAAGAGGGCATCAGATCCCTTAGGACTGGAGTTATAGTAGTGGTGAGCTAAGTTTTCCTTAGCTTAATGTTCTACGACACTTTATTTCTGCTGTTGCCACACAAGTGGAATGTCTGCCTTCGGTGACTCCCCCGCGGTCGCCCGCTGCGACACCAGCCGTCTCTTATGAAGTTAGCCAGGGCAGGCTGTTAGCCATCCTCTCACCTTGCCATCTCCCCTTGCAGGTGCATCGGCTGCTCATGCTTGCTACATCTGTGCTCACCTGCATTGCGATTGTTATGCCTTTTGTGTACAGAGGGGGCTGGAGTCAGGTAAGTATGCCTTCAGCCAGATGCTTCCGTGTAAGTCTGTTCTGATGTCAAAGCAGATTGCTGTTTTAAAGGCGGATAATGAGGGATTTCTGTGTCTATCCTTCCTTTTCTCCATTTTTTTTTTTTTTTTTTTTGAGTTATCTGATGACTTCTCCTGGTTGGGGATCAGGAATGAAAGGAGACTATGAATGCAGATTACTTGGTACTTAAATGTATTTTCAGGCTGCATTATATTTTACACATTCCTTTCAGAATGTGTGTTTTCCTTATAGAATGTTGAAAATTGAAAGTATGATGTCTAAGATTTGTTTTTGTTGTTTTACGGGTATGTATGTATGTGAATCTATGTAACTCTAGCACAAGGGGCAAGCACAGCGGTTGTGAGCTGCCTGATGTGGGTGCTGGGAACGGAACTTGGGTCCTCTGGAAGAGAGTGATCACTCCTAACTGCTGAGCCATCTCTCCAGCTCAAGTGTGATGTTTAAGAAACACGACCAATTAGATCTCATGATTATCATTAAGCTAACAGAAATTACATCTCTGCTATATGACCAATAGTGCTAAGTACCTTATATATACAATTTTAAATAAATGAATTAGAATATAATGTTCACATCACTTCCCTCCTTTCCTTCCCTTTCTTTCATTCAACTCTTCCATATCTCCTCCCTCCAACTCTTTACGTGTTCCCCCCTCTCTCACACACACATACACACACCACAAATGTAAGTATATAACTATATCCTGCTGCGTCCATTTGGTGTTGATCATGTGTGTATGTCTCCAGGGCTGATGCTCTATATTGGATAACCAACTAGGGGACTCATCCCGGGGAGAGACTAATGCTCCCTCGTACAGCAGTTATGATTTGCCTGTAGTTCTTTGTCTGAGAGTTGGGAGTTCATAAGAACATTTACCCCCTTCTCTGTTAGCATGCCTCCTAGTGGCACTGTTCCAGCCGTAGGCAGCCCTGTTATGGAGGTGTCATGAGGTATAGTTTCTATGCCATTTCTAGAACACGTAATTTCACAGCAGACTTCTTGGTCTTCTGGCTCTTACTATCATGCCCTCATCTGCAGTATATATGGTTTTAAATTAGATTTAAATGGACAGGAAGGGCCGTGACTGTTTTAACGATGTCCTTTGTTCAGCGTGCAGGCTACCACGCATACCTCGGCTGTACAGTGATGACCTTAGCTGTCCTTCAGCCTCTGCTGGCCACCTTCAGACCACCTTTACACGACCCAAGGTATGGGCAGCTCTGACATACAAACACTTAGTGTGTGTCATTCAGTGGGCAACTGACTCTTCTTCAAAGCAGAAACACTTTGCTTTTTTGTAGAATGCAGTGATGGATTGCATTTACAGTTATGGATTTTAAAACGTGTTGCCGATACTCAATTCCCCAGCAATAGAGAAATCGCATGCTTCGCCATCTCCTGGGGATTAATTATTATTCCATCACTTTAAAGACTACTGACTGGTTCTTTATTTTGGTAGGAGGCAAGTGTTTAACTGGACTCACTGGAGTGTGGGCACAGCGGCTAGGATAATAGCAGGTAAGTAACTGCAAGGCCACTTACTCATACGTAATTGCTGGCTGTTTACACTGCAAGGCGTGATTTGGCTTAAATGATTTCAGATGCATTAGTAGTCGGAGCAATTGGCTGTTGAGGAGAAATCAGCCCGGAGTATTGAAATCTAGAAAGTAATTTCTACAAGTAACCATTTAAGTCATTATTTAAGCTTAAGGTTTTAAAAAAGCATCTTTAAAACTGCTTCATCCCCTCCCCTTGTCATTTCCCCACATTTGCCTTTGCAAGTAAATGAGGTTATGATAGTGACCCATGAAGCAGGTCAAGTTAAGGTCCCTTGGGTTGAGGTGGGTGAAATGAGCTTCGGACAAGCCCTCCAACCCCAGGCCATTTCCCTACTGTTTGTACTTGTGGGGCAGGTGGTTTCCAGAAGGCAGGCGGTGTTATCTGACACACACTTTCTTTCAGTACCAGGGACTGGACCCAGGGCCTCATATACGGTAGGCAAGCGCACTTCCACTGTACATCCCCAGGCCTTTTCGTAGTTTTTATTTTCACACCCGGTCTCACCAGTTTGCCTTGACCTCACTCTGTAGCTTGCACAGTCCTTGAACTTGTGATTTTCCTGCTTCAGCCTCCCAAACAGCTGGGCATGTAAGCCCGAGCCAGGCACATTTTCCATTTAACCCCTAGGGAGGCACGAGTCACGTGTTCATTTCTATTGCTTGTGGGATGAAGTGTGGGACCTTCTCCCCCCCCTTTTTTTTGCAGGCTTACATTTCTGGAAAGGTTAGGTATATCTGTTGTTATCGGTGTCGGGTATTGAACCCAGGGCTTTGCGCCTGCTGGCTAGTGCTCTACCCATGATCCACACATCCTTAGTTTGTGCGAGCTGTCTTAGCAACTGATAGGTCGAAATGTGCTCTCTTGTCTTATAACGTCTTACAATACAGAAGACCAGATTATCTTAGCCCTAAAGATTATTGTTTTTATAAATGTTTAATATATATAAGACATTAAATACACATTTATATTAACTATAATAAAACATTATATATGTATATATAATATATAGTTGTGTATATATATTATATATGTACATATATATGTATATATGTTTGCCTTTCGAGACAGTGTTTCTCTGTGTAGCCTTGGCTATTTGGAACTCATTCTGTAGACCAGGCTGCCTCAAACTCAGAGATCCACCTGCCTATGCCTTCCGAGTACTGGGATTAAAGGTGTGCACCATCATTGTCCAGCTGTTTAGTATGTTTTAGTTGATGTAATGTGCACCATTTCTATTTTCACTGGGCACTGAGTTCAAGCACTTTCTTTTTTTTTTTTCTGTTCTACACAGTGGCAGCAATGTTCCTAGGAATGGATTTACCAGGACTGAAACTTCCCGGTCCACAGAAGACCTATGTGATGATGGGGTTTGTGGTCTGGCACATCGCCACCGAGGTGGTTCTGGAGATACACGCTTACCGGCTCTCCCGAAAAGGTAACCCACTTGGGATGCCCTATTGTGGGGCTGGAGAGATGGGGCATGCTGTGCAAGCATGAGGATCTGAGTTCAAATCTCCAGCACCCGAGTAAAAAGCCAGGTATGGATGTGTGTGTCTGTAAACCTTCGTGCTGTGAGGGAATGGAGACAGGAGGCTTGCCGGGATTGGCTGGCTGCCAACCTAGCTCCAAGTTCAGTGAGAGACCTTGAGTGAAGGAGATAAGGCAGAGAGTCCCCGTGTGTGTTTGTATGCTCGTACACACACACACACACACACACACACACACACACACACACACACACATATGCATGCACAGATGCACGCAAGCGCACACACATTCCACGTTCAGAAAGTTTGCAACATTTACTAGACTGAAATGGCCAACTCTGTATCCTGGAAAACTGAGGAATGCCAGGACTCAGGTTTTATCTTATTTTTCGAGACAACTAGTTTACTTGAGTGTCGCCATTCTCATAAGCGTGCGTTGTTCTTGGCAGTTGAAATACTGGATGACGACAGAATTCAGATCCTTCAGTCGCTGACAGTCGCGGAAGCAGAGGTGAGAGTCCCTTGTTCCGGACACGGGCCCTCATGATGGTGCTTTCCGCTAAATCTCAGCTTTTCTTTCAGGGCCATGTCTTTAAGAAGGTGGTGCTGGCGGTTTACGTGTGTGGGAACGTGACCTTCCTCGTGGTATTCCTCTCTGCCATCAACCACGTATGAGCACGCTGAGACTTTATCTATTTATTTATTTTTTTGTGGGCCTGGGTCACGGTCACCGCCAGAACAGGAAGGGAGACCTGAAGCTGGTCCTGAGTGGCCGCAGCGTGTTTTAATCAGGAAGACCCGTGGACGTCACTCTGGAGGAATTCTCAAGTCTGCCTTTTCCAGCTCCCGCTCAGTCAAGCCTTGACCGGACCCCTGTACCCGAGGTGACATGGCTCTCAACATCTGGATTTAAAACAGTGAATGAAACAAAGGAAGATAATTATCTCAGGCAAAGGATAGATGGAGACTGCATCTTTGGGAATGAGACAGGTTCTGTGTAGCCCAGGCTGGCCGCCAGCTGGCTGTGTAACCAAGGATTACCCTGAAGCTCCGATCCGCTTCCTGGGTGGTGGGATGACAGGTGTATGCCACTATCTGGTTTTAAGGGGACGGTAACTTTCATGCCAATGCTGCTGTGGGACTTTAAGGAATATGTTTGTGTTGACTAGTTTATTTAAGACTTCTTAGTTTTTTTTTTAAAGTGTTGTTTTCACACACACACATAGATACACACATACATATGCTCACACACACACACACACACACACACACACAAGAAAACCTGGAAAACAACGTGTTTTCCAGTCCAGGATTTGGGACTTTTTTTTCATTGTTTGTATTCCAGTGCTTCTGGTTAAAGGTAGAAGTGTGCTTGATTTATTCACTGGACATTTCGCTAACATTTAATTATATCATGGATATGATATTTCCTCCTTTTAGCAGTGAAATGCAAGTACGCACCTCCTAATTAGAGATCTCATCTATTTCTTCATCCTAGGAGAGCTGAAAGGACGTGTTGTGTCATTTCGGCTCTGATGTCAGTTCTTACAGGAGCTTTAAAGAACAAAGCTGTGAACTTCACCTTTGCTAAGACTCACCCTTGTGAGTGCATCCAGGGTGTCCAACACAAGAGAAGGGTGTTCTCATCTCTTGTGAGGATAAAATAACACGGATGGCTCCCTCTGGAAGACATCCCTGGTGCTCTAGTGACAGGAGGTGCTGTTTTCCTTCCCACTCAGTCATTTTGTCTCAATGTTTGCTATGGGGACTTACAGCCAGTGGGTGGCGCTGTAACACCGGAGGACTCATTTGCTCTGTTTGCATTAAGTGTTTTTATTATGGGGCTATTTTTCTTACGTTCTACGTATGGCTCTTGATTTTTTTTTTTCCTTCTTCTTTTTGGGTTGGGGTAATAGTTGCAGGAAACTTAAATTAATGACTGCTATTATTACTTTCTGATTTAATATTTTGTTCTCTTTGATGATTTATAATGACTTATTTTCTTTGATATTCTTCCAACCATGTAGCAAATGAAGATAATTTTCTTAGGCAAAGTAAGCAAACAAAATTGGACATTAAAAAAAATAAAACAATCGTGAGGATATATTTTACTTCTTTGGATATTCCTTTGGATTATGACATAATTTCTGGTTGGCCCCAGAACCCTATTTTTATCTATGAGCAAATGACCTCAGCTTCATGTTTTTATTTCTAATCAGTAAATTGGAAACGTTCTATTTTTCTCTACGTCTTAGTTGGAACTAGCTTAGGGTTCAGGTGGCAATTCCTTGTGTTTGTGTTCAGCGAACGCCGTGTTACAGTTTATTCTACCCCTGGGGAATGTCTTTATTTCAGAAGAAGGGTTGGCAATGCAGTTCAGTAGCACGAGGCTTGAGTGGCACGTGTGAGGCCTGGCTCCATCCTAGCGCAGGGGGAACGACGGGGGAACAGGTTAAATCTACACGCAAACACGTTCT
The DNA here is from genome assembly GCF_907164565.1 of Psammomys obesus. Lineage (NCBI taxonomy): Eukaryota > Metazoa > Chordata > Mammalia > Rodentia > Muridae > Psammomys > Psammomys obesus. The sequence continues at coordinate 4,932,760 of NW_026596095.1, forward strand.
TTCAGTTTTTCCACTCTAAGCTGCTAAAGGCTAAAGCGTGCCTTAATAAATCATGCTTGATATCTGACAAGGAAAAATTCTTTTCAGGAAAAGGTGGAATTTGCTTGGGTTCAGTTTCCAGACAGGTGATCTTCCTGGATTTCTAATGCTGAAGCCAGTATTATAATGTGTTCTTGCCAAAGAAATATTTTTTATTAACTCAGAATTTCATATAATGTATTTTGATCATATCCGCCTCAGCCTTTCTCAGATTTCTACTGCTTCCCTACTCACAAACTGCATTTTTTTTTTTTTTTTTTTTTACTTTTTTGATAATTTGTACTGTCTATACACTCCAGGGTTTTGGGCCATTCCCTGGGGAGCAAGGTCCATTTATCACAAGCCACCCCCCCAAAGAAAACTGACTCCCTCCCATGAGAAGCCATCAACTGTCTATCGGTTCTCAGGTCCATGGAGCTCGAGGACCCTTCCCACTCGGTGCTAGAATGTGGTTGCATCTTGGGCAGGTGTTGTGCAGGCGACCCCCCAGTGGCCGTGAGCTTGGGAGCGGAGCTGTCCTGTCTGCTCCTCAAGAAACCGTTTCCCTCCTTTTCTTTCTCCCCAGCCCCTGGCTCTTACAGTCTTTGTGCCCCTTCCTCTGAGTTGGTCCCTGAGCCCCAGGAAAGGGTGTGATACAAACGTCCCACTTGGGGCTGATCACCCCACAGACACTTATTCTGTGTTTCAGCCATCTGCGGGTTTCTGCAGAGCATGTTCTTTTTTATGGAGTGATATTTGCTCTGGTGAGCTCTGGTGCGCTCCTCCGTCGGCTGGTGCGGGGAACTCTGTGCCACTTAATCGTAGCATGCCCTTTGTTTCCCTTAGGAACACTACAGTTCCTCTCCCTGTGCTCGGTTTCCAGACATTACAAATGCTGCTATTTGCCCTTCAGGTTTTCTTCTTGTTTCTGTAATAAACTCTCTGGATAAAAAGTATATTTATATATCTAAAAAGTATATATACATATCTATCTGGATAATGAAATGATTTTGTGTGTGTGTGTGTGTTTCGTCATATTGTCAAAACAGTAAAATCATGTTTTCTTAAAGAAGGGATAGTCTGTAAAATAGAGATCAATATGTTTTTCACAAAATAAAAATATAGTCTAGAAAGTCATGGTTAGGCTAGCGTGCATAAATGGAGTCGTCTGTTGTTGTTTCTCTTGGCTTCTGGTTTGAGGATCTCAAAGCAGGACACAGGTGGCATGTAAGTTGTTATTGAATACGGGAATCACATTCGTGTTAGCACTTCTCAGTTTATGTCAGGATTTGGAGCTGTAGGTGAACCCTTCCCATATCTGGCTCCATAGGAGGCCGTGGGAAGGATAACACAGCAGATGCCAACTAGGAAGCCGAGGGGGCCGTGTGGCTCTTGGCTGGAAGTCTATTTATGTATTCTAGTAAAGCAAGGGGAAACAAAGGACAAAGGCCCTTGTTCAAGATAATCCATTATTAATGGAACGAGAGAAGCGATTCTTTTAAGTTCTTTATAAACTGGATCGGCCCTCTCCCAGCTCCTGTGTCCTCCTTCCTTCCTTGTCTAACCCCTGCCACACTCGTTCCTGTGTCCACAACATTGGCGCTCACCCACCTTACTGCCTTTCTGTTCTCATCATAGCCAGGGCTGGCTGATTTGTTTTGCTTACAGTTCGTTCTTCTTCCTGGTGCCTCGTTGTCCTGTTTCCAACTCTGTTCATTCCTTGTCCTGCATCTTTGTAAGTGGGTGGTAGATGCCACTGTAAATTAGAAAGGGCCAGGAGCTGGGAAGCCTGAATAGCCACATTTACTTCTGAGTTCTGTGCTTGTGGCAATGGCTTCTGTCTCCTGGGAATCCTCTTTGTCATCTTCTAAAACTGTCCCACTAAACTTCATGAGGACTGAGTGAAGTGATGCCAGCCAAAGGCGCTTCCCTTGTGCATGTTTCTGGCAAGCTCCCCGCCGCTTGATGACAGTGTTAAACAGTAACAGTTTTGCATATGAAATGTGTTTTTTTTTTTTAATTATAAGAATGTATGATGGTTGCCTTGAAAATACTGTGCCAGATGAAACAGTCCAGACACAAAGGACAGTTCTTAAATGATTCTCCTGTCATGGGACCCAGTAGGTCAAATATGTGGAGAACCAAGGCAGAATGCAGGTCAGTGGGTGGCCAGGGGATGGGATTGGTTATTTAATGAATATAAAGTCTGCGGTGGTTGTAAAATGTCTTGGATGTATCTAGTGAGCTGAACTCTGCACTGAAACACGACTGAAATGGGAGTAAACAAATGGAAACTGAGGAAAATGTTCATTGCAGCACTGTTCATATCAAATGTCTGCTGACAGAGGACTGTGTTGTAGACAGCACATGAAGTGGAATATTGTTCAGCCGTACAAAGGAATAAGGCACTGACCCCTGCTGTAATGCGAATGAACCTTCAAAATACTATGCTAAGTGAAAGAAGCCAGAGACAAAGGTTGTCTGTTGTCTGGGTCCACATATATGGACTATTCAGAACAGCCAAGTCAGTAGAAACCAAAAGGGCATTGGTGCCTGCTAGGGGCTAGGTGGAGAGAGGGACGGGGAGGTGACTCCTCAGTGGGTGTGCACTTTTTTTTGATCTGACAAAAACATCTTGGAGTTTGATAGAGGCACAAGATGCCTGCTCGCATCTCTGGTTGACCGCTCATAAGAAAGGAATTGGTGCAGGTCTATGGTGACTTTATACATGGTGGTGAACGACCGAACACTTCTCCCTGTGATGCAGTACAGGAAAGAGAGCGTCTGGTCTCTCCACTTTGTATTGCATAGTCGAGGCCAAAGCAAGAGCACGTAGATGCCATCACCTTCTGTGTAGAGAGACCCAAAGGACCCACCCACCAACCAACTGGTGGCATCCAGAAAGCTGGAAGGGTACACAGCGATGCACAGAAATCAACAGCGTCTCCAGATGTTAGGCATAATCATGAGATCTGAGACACCCAGTTCACTTCACAATAACATCAAAAAACCTAAGAATAAACTTAAGAAAAGAAATGCAAGGCTGCATGGAAAACTAGAAAGCATCTCCAGAAACAATCAAAGAGAATCCAGTGGAATGGAAATAGACTTTGTGTTTTAGATCAGAAAACATAGCAATATGGCATTTTTTTCCCCCCAAAAATATTACAGAGCCAACACAGTTATGGCCAGGCTGCCGTGACTTTTTATAGAAATTTCTCTTCTTATAGAAATTGGTAAAACTGAGCCTGAACTTAAAAGAAAAAAAAAAAACATTTTATATAAGTATCTTAGTGTGTTAGTATGTGACTGTGAATGTGGGTGTCCAGCTATTGAATGCCCCTGGAACTGGAGTTACAGGCAGTGAACTGTGATGTGGGAATCAAATTCAGGTCCTCTGAAAGAGCAATAGGCACTCTTAACCGCTGAGCCATGGTTATGGCGCCTTACCCTAAACTTTCGATTTCTTTGTTTTTATACCCCAACCGAGGACAATGCATGGAGAGGACCTAAAACCCCAGCTCAGATGTAGCCCATAGACTCAGTCTCTGAGTGAGGTCACTAGTAAGGAGAGCAGGTGCTTTCTCTGGCATGAATTCAGTTACAGGCTCTCTGATCACCTCCCCCTGTTGGGTACAGCCTTGCCAGGCCACAGAGGAAGACAATGCAACCAGTCCTCATGAGACTTGATAGGCTAGGGTCTTATAGAAGGGGAGGAGGACCTCCTATATCAGTAGACTAGGGGAAGGGCATAGGGGGAGAAGAGGGAGGGAGGGTGGGATTGGGAGGAGATGAGGGAGGGGGCCACAGCTGGGATACAAGTTGAATACACTGTAATAAATGATAATAAAAATATTATCAATTGTTTTCTGTGTGGGTGTTTTTCCTGCTTGTATGTCTGTGTACCATGTGCATACCTGGGCAGAAGAGGACATTGGTTTTTCCCTGGAACTGGAATTATAAACAATTGTTAGCTCCTGTGTGGCTGCTGGGAATTGAACACGGATCTTTTACAATAGCAACCAGTCCTCTTAATTGCTGCCATGTCTTTCACTCACACGAACATTTTTAACAAGGCACCAAGGCAATATGAAGCATGATTATTTGACATTTTCAACAAACGTGCTGGCAAAGACATATCCATGTGCAGCAGGATGACTTTAGACCTTTGCCTCACAGGAGAGACGAAGATTCATTCAAATTTGATCACAGACCTTACATGAAAACACAAGACTAATTTTCCTAGCTTTGGATTAAACATTAATTTCTTAGATGTAACATCAATAGCATAAAAGATGAAAGAAGAGAAAACTGAAATAGAAAGCTTTTCTGCTTCAAATGACCGTATCAAGACTAAATACTAGGTAGGTATTGTGGCTCATGCCTGGAATTCCAGCATTTGGGAGGCTTAAGTTTATGTTTCTAGCTTCTTCAAAACCCACAGCTCCAGTTAAATATATCTATGAAAAATATGTAGTAGGTAAGTATCCTACAAAATACCTAGGCAGTAATTTTCAAAATTGGCAGATTAATCAAAAACAGGTGAAGTTTGTACCAATGGCCATAGACAAGAGGTAGCCAAGGGCACATAGTAACTAGAGACAATGGATGGGAATCTGAGGTATAAAAGGTTATTATACAAGCACTAAGGTTATCTGAAAGAACTATGGGACCCTAGTAACAGTGCACTAGGCAGTACTATCTGCCCCCATAGGCTCATAGGGAGCGGCTTCTTAGAGTGGGTTTGGTCTTGCTGGAGGAAGTATATCCTGGGGGTGGTGGGCTTTGGGCTTTTTTCAGAAGCCCAAACCATGCCCAGTGTCTCTCTCTTCCTGCTGCTTGTGTGTCCAGATGTAGAACCCTCAGCTCCTTCTCCAGCACCATGTCTGCTTTTATGCCATCATGCTTCCCACTGTGATGATAACAGACTAAATCTCTGAACTGTCAGCCAGCCCCACTTAAATGTTTACCTTTACAAGCGTCGCCATGCTCATGGTGTCTCTGTCTCTTCGCAGTAATAGAAACCCTAACTAAGACAACAACTGAATACCTCTAGGGAAAAAAATTATCTCTCTTGTTTTTAAAATGTATTTTTTTTTTTTTAATTTCTTGAGACAATTTCACAAGGCAGCCCAGGATAGCCTTGAACCTGTGATTCCCCCTGTCTTGCTTTCCTGAGTGCTAGGACTACAGGCTCACGGCACCATACCTGGCTTACTTTACCTCTTGTCTCATTTGCCCTTCACTAAACATTTACTTCTCTAACTTAAGTACTAAACCTTTGAAACCTCAAGGTGTACAGTGAGGGGTGCTGTGGGGTTAGCTTTAAATACGTGACCCCTCAGCCAAAATTGACCATGGCCGGGACACTTGACACGGTTCCGTGACTGCCCTACTAAGTCCTCAGACAACCTTGCAGGGCATGTGACCTTGACTGACAACTGACCTCATTTTAGAGATAAGAAACCAAGTCCAGGGAAGTTGTTTGCGTGAGTGCTGACGGCGACTGTGGTAGACGCTGTTGGCATCAGTGCTGTGACCCCAGTGGACTGACTGAGCTTGTGTCACCTCCCTGTATTTGAAACTCAGAAGTGAGGCAGAGTCAGTCCTTACAGTAACTACCCTCGGTGAGGGAGGGGAGATGTGGGCCAGTTTTCCAGCATTCTTAATACAGACACTTTTAGATGTGTTCAGTGCAGCGTTGGGGTCAGTCTTGCCGCCTGAAGCACTGTCTTGATTTCGCGCTATAACATGGGCGTTCTGGCCTATGTTTTTCTGCTTTGGGGATCATTCCTCAGAGAAATCACTAGTTCCAGGAGGACTGTCCAGTCACTGGCCAGATGACAATGAATGTGGTAAGTGAATGGTGACCGCCATTGGCAGGCTGTATTATGACAGTTTCCAAGAATCACAGCTGCACTGAATTGGGATGGTGGGGACAAAAACCAGAAGAGTTAGAGTTAGTTAGTAGCTTTGAAATTGACTGGTTGGGAAAAATGTATTGCCATATCCTGATCTGTATCCTGAAGCTGGCCCCTTTTTGATAATTGTCTCAGAACCCTTGAAGAAAAAGAATTCAGGCAAGACCAGCCAACTATTGGGTCCTGCCAGGAAGCCAAAGAGGTTCCAAAGCATACCTAGCGTCATGTGCTGCAGACTGTGTTTAAAATAAAACTCATACCGCAAGCTTGAAAGTGGCAGGGCTACAAAAGGGTAATTTGCCAGGTTACTCCTGCTAAAACCAGAACCATGAGAAGCACAGAATAAGGTGCTTTCTGAGAGTAAACCTTCAGACTGCCCAGAATCATCCAGGCCAGCAGAGGAACTCTGTACTGCCAGAGAACAGATGGCCTTTGAAAGACAACTTACCTGAAACAGATGTTTCACCGGCGAATGCTTGTCTCTTCGAGGACCTGCTGGCCTTACCTAACATTACCTCTAGGGTAATAATTAAGAGAAAGCCTTACCATACAGCATCCAGCAGGGAAAGTCAGGGTCTGTCCTGGACTGGGAGGCCAGTCGCTCAACTTGGAGGACCTGGGTACTGTATGGTGGCCTAGGGAAAGATACGTGGAAACAGTCTTTAAAAAAAAAAAGTTTATTTTTATGTGTATGAGTGTTTTGCCTGCATCTTTGTCTGTGTATCACATACATACAGTACCTACAGAGGCTGGGAGGGAACTTTTATTCCCCTGGGACTGGAGTTACAGAGCACTGTTAGCCATCATGTGGGTGCTGGGAATTAAACCTGGGTCCTCTGGAAGAGGAGCCAGTTCTCCTAACTGTTGATCCATGTCTCCAGTCCCGTGTGGGATCCATCGAGAGGATGTTAGATAATGGACAGGATAATCACTGACACAGAGTTATTCTCTTTCAAGTCATGATTGAATAAACACCTTGGGAAAATACCTATGAATGACATGTTATATGTGCTCATTGTTTGTTTGTTTGTTTTGTGTGTGTGTACAGATACACATTCATGTGTGTATGTGGAGGCTGGAATCTAGAATGTCATCCTCAGGAACACCGTCTATCTCCTTTGAGAAAGGTCTTCCATGGACTGGGGCTCCTCAGTTAGGTCGTTCTGGCTGACCAATGAGCTCCAGGATGCTCCTGTCTCTCCCGCCCCAACACTGCCATGCTTGGTAGTCTTACATGGGCTCTGGGGATTGAAGTCAGGCTTGCAGGTCAAACGCTTTCACCAATGGAGTTGACCCCTTGTTAACCTCCCCTCCTAGTTTTAATATGAAGATTCTGACTTAGTCATCTAGACCAGATTTGTGCCCTTTGAGAATATGGAAGTTCTTTCCTGGTGCAGTTAAGCTGCAGTCATTTACCTCACCTTGAGCTGAGTTAAAGAGATGACGGAGCCTGAGAAAGAATGAGTGTACATATGGAAGGCCACGTGCATTCACAAGGTCGCCAACCTGAGCACACTCTCCGAACAAGCAGAATTGTACGTACGCACGCCTTTTGGATGTGTGCAATGGTTTGCAGTCTCAATGGAGCCAACTAAATTGATCTTCCGCAGTTACCTTAAGGTGTCACTGGTATTTAGAGAGTTTGTGTCCACGTGGAAGGTTGGTATATCTGGCACCTATGTGTGATCTCTATGTCAGCAGCATTAAACACCCGTTAAGACAGTGAAGGTATTTTAAATAGCTTTATTCTTAAATTTAACAAGCTCTTATTAGAAATGCTTTGGTATCAATACAATAAAAATATACTTGTTTCCCCGACCCTGCTGAGTCATGTCAAGTAACTGGAAAAGTTAGCATTTGCCATTCCCAGCTTCTTTCCCCCCACAAATAATGACTACTATTTATTTATGTGGCTTACTATGGGTATAATTATAGATATATATTTTTGGACTTTAGGAACAGGAAATGAAAGTATTCAGAAGAGAAAATTTCAGGCATTTCTTGGCTTCTTCTTCCTCAAAGGCTATTCAGGTGGGCACTACAGCTCTCAGATCACCTTTTTTCCCAGTTTGGCCATTCTTATCCTTAAAGCTGTAGATTAAAGTAAAAAAAAAAAAAAGCAAGTTATAAACGAATCAAAATTTTTGCTCTAAATGACCATTTCATAGAAGGCAGGAAAGTTGAGAACATACCTCAGGTGGTTTTATCCAACAGCGTGAGCATTGTTTTAGTAGCATAAAAAGATAGTAGAAATAATGAGCTATGGTTAACTTAGGGCAGGAGGAGTAGGTTCAGAACTAGGAGGAACCTATGTCTACAAAGGTCAGAAAAATGAGCAGATCAAACACAGTACAGGTGGATGGAACATACTTTTGCTATCAGCTTAAATATATATATTCCTTTAGTCAATGTCTATCTTTTGTGCACATCCTTAACCATGTACCACTGAACAAAGAAAAGATACTAAGACTTAAGCTATATTTAGTGATTGGATTTAAAAAAAAATCATTAAGTTTGGTTGTCCAAAGTCTCTCTGACCTTTGGATATGCAATGACATGAATAAATTTATGTATGAAATGATGTGAACTAATAGTTAAAGATGAATGTGTGGTTATGCTTTTGGATGGAAGATGTACCTTTGTGCTCTGCTGCTGATTAAGTGTTGACTGTAGAAAACATTTTAAAAGATGTAGGCGCAGAATTTATAATAGTCCCTTGGTGTTCTTGTATCATGCCTTAATATTTAGGGCCTCTGAGTATAGCTGCCTCAGTCATGTCCCAAAAGTTGTTAAGATGCTTTCAAGGCACTGAGCAAATCATTATATTAATTATGTAATATTACATTTGTGTGTAAAATGGCTCGAGAAGCAGCCGTTTAGCTAATTGCCCAATTTTGTTTTAATGAAACAATAAAAGGGTAGACATGTCCTTTTCCCCCCCTCCATCTCTATGTCACACATTAGTTACCTATTACACAGAGAAATGATCCTATCTCCAAAAGGCCTCTCACAAAAATATGAGAAGGGATGGGAAGCTGCTACTGTTGTTAAGTCATTTTCATCCCTATGCAACCTCTGTGAGATAGTTTCATGTCAAGGGAGGTAAAAAGCATGGCTTTCCCTCACGTGAATAAGAACAACGACTTCTAACAGCAAGACCAAGATCACTCCTTTGTATTCAGGATGTGCTGAGAGAATTTCCTTTGCTCAGTCAGCTGCATGGGCAGGCTCTGTTCTGGGGCCTCTGAGCAGGAGCCTGCAGTCCTGCAGTAGAACAGACAAGGCTTCAGGAAGGGCTGCTCTTGGGTTTGGCCCCTTGCATTACCAGTGACGAGAGAAAGCAGGGATAAGAGATTGTTTAAAGGTTCGTTTTAAGGCAGGGATAAAATCCTGTTCCCTACAGTTATGCTTTATCTTGAGAGTCCGTACACAGAGTCCACCCTGTGTCCCAGGACACACAATGACATCAGCTAGCACCAACATTTCTTTCTCTCCTTTCTTCAAACCTGTGGCAATAGTCCTAATTCCACGCGGAGGTGTGGAGCTAGGTCAATGCCTAGGCAATGCAAGGAGCAGCTCCCAGACACCGAGCCCTTAGTTCTCCTCTTGACCCCGCTTTTCTGCTCTTCTCTCCTCCCAGTTGTCTTTTCCTACAACCACTCAGACAGTTTTAGCTGCTTAAACTTGGTGGGAGACAAATTTGTGTTTTACTCTCAATCCCCCTTGACTCCCGCCAGTAGTTTCCACATCAAGGGTGTGTAAATTCTCCGGGAGCTAAGGTTTTTTCTACCTCTCCATCCTGAAGTACCGATTGCTATCTCTAAGATCATGGAATTGAGCTGAAACAAGAATAGATAATGTGAGGTCTACCAAAGGAAGCTAGCTGTGCACTTGTTTGGGGGGGGGGGTACTGGGAGCTCATGAAAAGCTTGATGAAGCCATACAATAGCAGACATATCAGCACCATCCCATGCTTATACAAGCAGATAGACAGAAGATTACCTCAATTTTCTGTCATGATTCACAGTGTTCAAAATTTTACTAAAATATACTGTATTCAGACTATCCATGCTGGACGAGTTTTCTCCTTATACAGTTTTTTTTTTTTTTTGTTTTTTTTTTTTTTAGTTAAAAATTGCTTGTGTGTGGGTCTGATACACACACTGAGTGAATGGCATGCACAGGAGGCTAAACAGGACATCAGGCGTCCTCATCTATTACTCCATGCCTTGTTGCCTTGGGACAGGGTCTCTGCCTGATGCAGAAGCTCACAGTTCTGGCTCAGCTGTGTGACCAGTGAACTCCTGAGGTCTGTTCCAGCAATGGTGTGGTTACAGGCATGCACACACAACTGGCTTTCTATATGGGTAGTTGGAATTCAAACTCGCATCCTTATTTTGTAGACCAAGGCTCTTACCCACCAAGCTGTCTTCTCCATTCCTATATTTATAACAAATGAAAAGAGCCTTGCAATTTTTAATTATTGTGTCTACCAGAACCATTAGTATTTAACAGGATATCTGTACTATAATAAAAGAATTGACTTAACTTGTGGGTCTTTAAGTATTGTAGCATTTCTCTCTCTCTCTCCCTCCTCTCTGTCTATGTATGTATGCATGTGTGTGTGTGATATTGAAAAGCACAATGTACAATGTGCTTGTGAAATTGAAGTACATAGGTAGCTATGTTCTTAACATACATAGATGGCCCCTGAAAGCATATGATGCTATGATTGACTTATTTTTAAAACTCATTCAAACTAACACCTCCCCTCTGTAACTTATGTGATGAATTGGAAGGTGACGATGTAAAATAATAGCACAATGAAAAGTGAGGAGTTTGGAGCATTCTCTTTACAAGATACTTAGTCTGCTAGCTCAAGACTTTGTATTGTTACTTTGTCTGGAATAGGTTTTCCTGTTTTCATAGTTTTAGTTCAGTAGCGTGATCAGTGTTGTCTGGAAATGTTGCTCACTTCCTGTCATTTTTTTTGGAGGTAAATGTGTTAACATGGTAAGGGGAGAAGGGGTAGAGGTGTATGGGAGGAGCTGGCTAATCGCAAAGATCAAAACAGGGAGGTTTTTTTTTTTTTTTTGTTTTTTTTGTGTGTGTGTGTGTGTGTGTGTGTGTGTGTGTGTGTGTGTGTGTTTTACAGCTGGCCATGCCAGTGCTGACCATAAATAGAACGATCCTTTTCTTTGTGTCTCATGCATTGTTTTAAGAATGAATTTCAAAGGAAACATTTGAGCAGCAAACAAAGCTCATTCTCCAAAAGGAAGGGAACTCAGCATCTACATTTTTTCCATATGGGGGAACATTACTTCGGAGGAAGATATATGACTGAATATTTCCCAAGAGGGTAGAAATTCTTCAGATGATTAAACTTACAATGGTTCACCCAGCTCGAGGTCTTAAAAGAATGGAAGAATGTCCCTATTATGGTGTTATTAGCAACACAAGATTGGGCTTATGGTTCGATGAAAGAAATATCTTTAATTGTATAGGTCCTGCCACACTTCTATAGAACTATCAGGTTCTACTTGCTGGGCTGGCTGGTACTTAGTTGTTATTGTTTTTTAATGATCATTCTTCACTTAGCGGCATTTAAAATTACTTTCCATTTCTAACATGTAGGACCTGTGCATTTGTATAATTTGACTTAGATTTTTAGCTAAGGTAAGCCCTGCTAATCCAATTGTTTTTGTCAGGTTCTTATTCATTTTTCTATAAATGATAATTATTTACTATATTTGAGTGATAACAAGGAATTTGAAATCAAAGAGCTGTCATTTGTAGAAAAAGTGTTACAGTGATACTTTTCATTCAATGTTAAAATAGCTAAAGAGATATAAAGCCATAAAAACGTCATAGAGAACGAGAAATGCATCTATATAGAAAATAGAAAAAAATAAATATGCCAAGTTGGAGAAGACTATGAAAAATTCAGTCATAGATGATGCAAGGTCAAATCACATTCTAAAGTGTAGAAAATTAAGAGCCAAAGATAATAAAACTACAAAACTATAGAGAAAAGAGATACAGCAAGTAATAAAACGCAAGGAAAATAGTGTCTTCTATTTCCTTGCAAAATTAAGGCTACTTGTTAACTTAGGTGTAAAATGTAAGTCACAGAGCGGCACAGGCAAGTAGTTGTCATTGATATCCTGCAGGGGAAATATTATTTTGATGATGAGCACATTAATTAGCAACCCCAAGTAGGGTTATTCACCTACAGAATTGCTCCCTCACAGAAGACACGTTTCCAGTAACTAAAGGCAGTCAATGCAATATTGACACAAAGCAAGACGGCGTTTTCACTTCCGTTATCTTTTGAAGTGACTTACTTTGCTCTGCTGATAATAATTTGGATTAGCAGTAATAAAAGCTGTCATTGCCTATTAGTTTATGAGGTGATCACAGGTGCTGAAAGTCAGAGCGCTCCTCAACACAGAGAAGACTGTCACATGAGTAAACAGCAGTGGCATGCCTTGCTGTTTCTATTACCTGTCAAAGAAGGATCCTCAGTCCCATCTCCAGCTGTCGGAACACCCGAGGGAGAGTGCCGGGCAGGGTTGCCCAAGCGTTCCTCTTGCTCTTTCAGAGATATGGAATTTTTGTGAGGAGAGTTATGGTTTGTGTTTTCATGAGGACTAACTTCCGTTCTCTTTCGAGGGAGTGGGGTTGGTTTGACTGGCTGGTAAACCTGACTACAGGGAGCTACGGGATGGTAGGATGGCTTCTCCGCTTGTCCTTCATCCTCCTCCCCCTCATCATCAATCACAACCAGCTCAGCGTGGATGACCCCATCGTACCCCGTCAAAAGCTTCTTTTCTTCCTCATTCTCATCTGCCTGCTGATACCCCATGAAAATCATCGTTACAGGTTCGGTGTCATCCACATCAGAAGGCAGAGAATGAACGATGCTGTATCTGACATCTTCTGCCTCCTCCTGGCAAGTGGGTGAAGAACTCTTGGGTCCTGACTTCCCAGGGCTTGCTCTGCTGGGGCTCAGTCCCGTCCTTGGAGAAACCTCATGTTCATTCTGCCTGATGCTGGATTCTTCCCAAGGGGTCGCCGTCCTCATCTGCCGGCTGTGGACCATCTCTTCCACTTGCTGAACCATTGATCGGGGCCGAGGTGTTGGCTGAGTAGGGCTGGTGTGAGCGGGACCGTTGCTTCTCCCCTCTGAAAGCCCATCGTCCATATTGTGTGTGGATTCGATTGCATGGTTACCCAGTCCGTTGGCTTTCACTGTTATCCTTTCTTGAAAGTTTGGTCCAGGGCTTACTCTCTCTCTCTGTGGGGTAATAGGCCTGCAAAACGGATTGGCGTACACAGGCTCATGGTACTCTGTGGGTGACTTAGAGTTCCTCTCGGAGGCTTGTCTTAGGAGGTCCTCCACTTCAACAGGTGCGAGGCCATCAGTGCCGTTGTAGGTTGTGTTCTGATTGGAGCTGACTGCGTAGACTGACTTCTGTCCATCGTCATACACCTTTATTCCCGTACTTTTAAAGTCATCCGAAGGGAGTGGTATTGAGGACAGAACGACGCTCTCCCCGGTTTTCAAATCTTTCTCAACTTTAATTTCCATGGCATACAAAGCTGTTAAAAGACAAATTGGACACACGCTTTAGCACCAATTTCTCTTTTAAACTAATTTGTTTACTTTACAAATGTCTTTATATGACATTTGAAAACCTCTAACCCAGTGGTGGTGGCGGTGGCGCATGCCTTTAACCCCAGCACTTAGGGAGGCAGAGGCAGGTGAATCTCCCTGAGTTTGAGGACAGCTTGGTCTACAGAGCAAGTTCCGGACAGCCAGTGCTACGTAGAGGAACCCTGTCTCAAACAAAACAAAACAAAACAAAACAACAACAAAAACAAACTCCACACCTCAACCCCCTTCTGATTTGGGTGCTGGAGAGATAGCTTGAAGGCCTGAGTTACATTCCTGGCACCCATGTTAGGAGGCTCAAAACCTCCTCTAACTCCATCTCCAGGGGATCTGAACCCCTCAGATCCCAGATAGCACCTGTATGGAAGCCGTGCACATAAATTCATGCAGGCACACGCATAAAATACATCTTTAATTTTTTTTTCTGGTTTTGCCAATTTGTTTTCTAACATCTGACACTGTGTAACATGGTGTCTCAGAAAGTTGTGGATATAAACATGGTTTTGTGTTGGTCCTAGGTGTGGGATGTGGGACTGATTCAGATGGTCCACAGCAGCAGACTGTTTGCTCCGTGCCAGCTCTTTGCCAGCTGCCGATAGTTTAAGTCTGAGGACTCTGGAGGGAGAGAAAATGCCATGCCCAGAGAGTATGGAGGTAAGAGAAAGATCAAGGCTGCTCTTGCTTCCCTCCTGTAGCTCCTGGTTGCTGTCGTGAGACAAGAAGTTGGAGATCTCCTGAAACAAGGATTCGATTGGCTCCAAGGAACCCGAGAACCTTAACTAGCAGGAAGCAGCTAAGAAAGAGACTGTACCCCCTCTCCCACTAACCCTTTTTCCTACCTGGTGTTGGGATGCTGGAAGGGTTTGGGGGGACTAGGGAGAAAGAGATATAAGAAATGTAAACAAAAGAAAAAAAAGTACAGAAAGTGTAGCATTTTGGAAAAATAATTTGAAGGTGCGAGTAAGAGAAATAGAGCCATATCGCTGGTGTTTTCACAGAGAACCAAAAGGTATCCTTTTCCAATCAATAAAAGTGACCAGCGAGACTGAGACACTCTTGTTTGCCTATGAAGAAGAATGTCTTCCTTCTTAGGAAGAGCAGTTACACTGTGGGCTGCGGCAGGTGAAGCGTCTAGGGGTGTAATTCATTAAGCTACATCCTTGTTGGAAGCTCAGCTGCCTGCTGAAACTGTAAAGCGTTCTAAGGTCTATCACAGCGTAGAGGGAGCTTAGATATGGCATTAGTAACGAGGAGACTGGAGGCCCAGAATGGCATTTTTTTCTCTTTTAAAAAACTATTTTATTGTATGAGTGTGGGTATTTTGCCTGCATGCCATGTGTATGTGTGGTACCCGTGGAGGCTAGAAAAGAGCTTCAGACCCTCTGGAACTGGGGTTATAGACATTTCTGAGCTGCCATGTGGCTGCTGGGGGTTGAACCCGCGTCATCTGCGAGCCACCTCCCTGTTATCTTCCTATTTTAACACCACCTTCGGGCAGATGAAGGGCTTAAACAAGAGCAATGGCAACTGCACTGAGGCAATGGAACTGGAGATGACGGGTCAGCGCGCGTTCCTGTGTTTGCGCATGCGCGTGTGTGATGTCTGTCTCAGGACCCAGGCAAGAGCCCCGTGGGTGGAATTCTAACAGCTGAAGGGAACGGCAGTCTTCGTAGAATTAGCATGGCCAGTGCTTGCTTTGGCATATTTTCCCATTTTCTTTTAGCTCCTCTTGTATTCCTTGCCTCCTCTGCTGCTTGATGGGGTGTGGTTTTCCCTGGGTACCCGGGTAAGCCTGCAATACCCCTACTCATCTTCTCCCTGCCTCACATCTTTACCTCATTCTTCTGCATTGCACTCCCTAAATGGTTAATTTAGTGACTGCCTACCACGGGTCTAAGTGAACTTGGTGTGTAGTAGTTATTCATTAAATATCTGTGGAGTGAACAAAGAACCACCACCTGCAGATGGAGTCTAGCTTTTCCTTCAATTCTAAAATTCAAAGCTCTCCTCTATTCCCACACCTTCATTTTCCTTTAAAGTATTAGCTTTATGAAAATCATTATCCCATGACGATAAATATACCAAGGGGATATCTTCACTTAAAAATATTTTAGTAACAATATCTACCGGATGAAGTTTCTGAGCAGAGAAGTTTTAAAACAGCTCTTGTTTGTTCCGGGCCTTATTTTACTTGTTCCTTCTTCTTTCGGTAGGGAGCAAAATGTACGGAGCAGATATTTTACTCTTATTATCCCTAACTTGTCCCACAGCCCTGGAAAACTTTGAAAAAATGGACCTATGCCTAAAGTGGAAACATGAGCAAGCTGTGAAGACTTAGTATAAAATCTGAAATTGAGAGGGCCGGGGATATGGGTCAGTGGGTAAAAAACGTTTGCTGCCTGAGGCCTTGAGTTCAACCCCCGGAGCCAACATTTAAAAATATCACATGTCGTGGCATGCACCTAGTCTTAGGTGAGGTGGGGGGCAGAGACAGGAAAACTGGCCTGAAACGTATGGGCCAGCTAGCCTGCAGTATGCTGTACATGGGTGACACAAGAGAAACTTTGCCTCAAACGAAGGAGGAAGCGAGAACTGACCATTAAAAATTGTCCTGTGTATAAATCCCACGGCAGGTGCGCGCCCGAGTTTACACACACTCTGTACATAAACGCACTAATCTTAAGAGGAACCTGAAATTGTTGGATGTTGGTCCTCAAATACCTTTTCTGTTCTGTTCGTCATCGTCTTGTCCTTCATTTCTTTCCTTTCTTAACCTGGAGGGTACGTAGGAACTTGGAAGGTCAGGGATATTCGCGTAGATGTCTTCAATCGACTCTGTAAAGTTGATATGAATTCCAAATACACGTCAGATATTTCTAATAGTGGAACAAAGCCAGCGACCTTATGAAAATTATCTGGCTTCAACATGAAACAGGCTGCTTAAAAAACATACCTTCTGGGATTTCTTCCTTTTCCACCTTTACAGACTGTAAGATAAAAAAATTTCTATGATGAACTTAGCTTAAAAACTAAAAAATGTAAAGCAGCAAAGACTTATGGAGTATATAGTACTTGTGGATTCCTTTGGGAGGGAAACAGAGCTTAACGCCTAGTTACACTCACTCTTATTATGTCTTCAGTAGTCCTCTCGATCGATTTTAGCCTCTTTAGAATCGCCTCTTCGTTGGCTGAGATTTCCAGTTCAGCCTTTTCAAGATCTTGGATTTCTTTCTCAAGCCTGACAATAAAAGGGATACCTATCTTAATGCTCAAGGCCTCAGATGCTTCTGCCTCAGATGCAGACTTAGGATCCACACATCCTCCAAGCATGCAGCATCCTACTAAGCCTCACAGCTCCCTACCAAGTGCCACAAATAACGCATAGAAGGTTCCTGATGCTTGAACATTTTTCAATCCAATTCTGCTTATGTTTATTTACATAGGTACTTCCCAGGTATAAAGGCTCGTTTTGATCGTCAGTTGGACTGAAGCATCCCCAGGGCATTAACGGAGCATACCTTTGGGCGTGCGTGTGTGTACGTGTGTGCATGCGTGCTATTTCCAGGGACATTTAACTGAGATGAGGAGCCCCACCATAGCAAGGATTGAGGACACAGACTGAATAGAGATGGAAAAAGGATAGAGCTAGCAACATTCCCCACCCCTGCTCTGTTTTTTTTTTCATTTTTAAAATTTTTATTTCTGATTTTTACTAACAGTGATGTGTTCTTTCTTTAATTTTAATTTTTTTATTATTAGTTATATTTTGTTAACTCTGTATCCCAGCTGTATCCTGCTCCCTCATTCCCTCCCAACCCCACCCTTCCTCCCTCATCTCCTCCCTGCCCCTTTCCAAGTCCACTGCTTGGGAAGGATCTCCTCCCCATTCATCTGACCCTGGATACAGAAATTGTGGTATTTTTACACAATGGAATACTACTCAGCAATCAAAAATGAGGAAATCATGAAATTTGCAGGCAAATGATGGGATCTAGAAAAGATCATTTTGAGTGAGGTATCCCAGAAGGAGAAAGACACACATGGTATATACTCACTTATAAAGACCTACAAGTTATGATAAACATAATGAAATCTATACACCTAAAGAAGATAATCAAGAAAGCAGACACGGGGTAAGGTGATCAATCCTCACTTAGAAAGACAAATGGGATGGACATTGGATGTAGGAGAAAACAAGTAACAGGACAGGAGCCTACCGCAGAGGGCCCCTGAAAGACTCTACCTAGCAGTGTATCAAAGCAGATGCCAAGATTCATAACCAAACCTTCGGCAGACTGCTCTGTTTCCAGTGTGACGAGCTGCTGCACGTTGCTCCTGATGCTATGCCCTCCCTGCCACGCCGGACCCTATCTCCTCAAAACGTGGGTTCCTGGGTTCCGACAAATCCTCTTTGTTTTAAGTTGCTCCTTTGTCATGGGGATGAGAAAGCTCACTAGCCATTTAGTGAAACTTTTGGCTTTGGCCTCCTTTTCTTTGCTGCAAGGACTGATGTTGCTTCCACACAAACCAGAAAAGTTTATTTCATCAAGAGACCCCTTGGGCTGAATGTGGCGGCGCAGACTTGATGACAGGGCTCTGGAGGCTGAGGCGGGAAGACTGAGGGTTTGAAGCTAGCCTGAGCTACAAACCACATTGTTTCAAAATGAGAGAGGGAGAGAGGGGTCGATGGAGGGAGGTCAGGAGGGAAGGAGAGAGACAGAGATTGATTAACCCAACGAAATGGTACTTTTGTAGTTACAGAGTTATTTAATTTTTTCTTATTCAATTCTGAATATATTTGGGAAAATAGTTATTATTAAAATTGACTTCATTGATCACAGTTATTTAACAGGTAAAATTCTTTGCACTTTTTTTTTAATGACTGGGTCTCACTATGTAGCTCTCACTGTACTGTTGTACTGGAAGTTGCCGTGTAGGCCAAGCTGGCCTAGGATTTACAGAGATCCACTTGCCTCAGCCTCCTGAGTGCTGGGATTAAGAGAGTGCCACCTCCCTTGTTTGCATGTTCTAAGCTTAAAAATCACACTGTTTAAAGCTCCTTGAGCACTGTGCTATTTTCTGAGTAGGGCAAAGAGATCGAGAACCAGACAAAGTTATAATATAATGGTCTCAATTGTTCCTGTTACAGACTGCATTTTCTGTGGTGTGACGGTAGATGGGGGCAGGGTGTGGGCTTATATAGCCTGATAACACACACACACACACACACACACACACACACACACACACACACACACA
>NW_026596095.1:4951642-5023093 GCF_907164565.1 Psammomys obesus
ACACACACACACACACACACACACACACACACACACACACACACACAATGGCGAAGAGATACACTTGAAAAGGGACTGTTACACATACTCTGAACTTACACCAGCATTCAGATGCGTTCCGGGAACTGTGCTGTGCATGATGCCACAGACCCTGACATTTGCAGTTACTAAGGCTGGCCCTTCCAGCCATGAAACACGGGGACTCTGTGCCAGACAGTCTGGACCCAGAAGTCAGCTGCCTCAGAGGATGGTTGATGTGATGTAGCAGCTGATCCAAGACTATCCACTTGTGGATAGCCCAGTCAGTTAACATAATCGTCAGTTCTCTTGGCTTCCTTCTCGGAGATGGCCGTGGGCACTGTTGCTCCAGAACCTTGGGCAATTGTCACACTAATAAAAATCCCAGAGTTGGATTGTCGTGGCTGTTCTATTCCTGGCTTTAACTCCAGGTTCTGATACTGTTGCTGCTTTTGGCCATTTGTAGGCCACATGTAGCTGAGGAGGTTTTCTTTTTTTAAAAAAAATGCATTTATTTTTATTAATTACAATGTATTCATTTTGTATTCCAGCTGTAGCCTCCTCCCTTGTCCCCTTCCACCCCACCCTTCCTTTTTCTTCTCCTCCCATGCCCCTCCCCCAGCCCACTGATAGGGGAGGTTCTTGAAGGAGGTTTTCTTGAACACCATACAATGTCAAATGAATTAAAGCACTCCTGGTTTCTTAGGATATCCCTGTCATAAAAAAATAATCTCCTCCTCCCATCACCATGTAACCCACTCAGACACTAAAGTGCCATGGACCACATCTGCGAAGGGGTCCTAGGCCACCTCCATGCCAGGTACTTGGTTGGGGTATGAGTCTCTGGGAAGACCCCTGTGTTCAAATTTTCTGGTTCTGTTTGCTTGGGGTTTTAAAATTGTCTTTTTCTTCTATTTTTCCCCCTTTCCAATATACATTTGTGTGCACCTATGTGCCAACACCTCCCCATTCAGTGGTCTGTTTTAAAGGTTAAATAATATAATGTTTACCTTAGGGACTGAGGCTAAATCTCTTCCAAATAAACATTTTGAAAAGAAAAAAAGAAATTAGCTATTATAAATGAGGTATTGAGGGTCTAGGGAGATGGCTCAGTGGTTAAGAGCACTTGTTGCTCTTGCAGAGGACCTGGGTTAGCTTGCCTCATCCAAATGGTGGCTCAAAACCATTCATAATAACTCTTCTTCAAGGGAATCTAATGACCTCTTCTGACCTCTTTGAGTACTAAGCATGTGCTTAGCACACATCTATACATGCAAGCTAACACACACATACACATTAAATAAAGAAAGTAAATCTAAAAAAACCCTGAGATATTGAGAAGCTATATACATGTGCATATATTACATGAACATACATGTATTTAGAGCTATATATCCTTGTATCGGTAGATGTGTGCATATACATATTGGCATATATGCACAATACACATAAGAGTTAATTTTTTAAAGAAGAAAATCAAATAGGGATACTGCTGGGGCTCACACCAACCATCACCTGACTGCGTTTCAGTGGGTGGCTTAGAATTTCCTTAAGTGCTGCTCTCTGGTCTTTAGAAAGTATAACCTTTCAGAAAGGGAATTCAGCTCCTTGAATTGCTGATTCAGTTTGTTGAGAGGCAGGCAACAGAGGAAAAAAGAAATCTCCTTTCTATGCCCCTGGGCTGTGAGTTGGGACCTGATGGATGAGTCAGTATCTCTTTTAACTTCTGAGAGATGGTGGTCAGTCATCATGCGCCAATTTAGATAAGTAGAGTACGAGGGAAAGCATTCTTGATGGTATCCATTATTGGAGGTTTTCTTCTTCTTGCCTATTTGCTCAGGGGGAAAAAAGGGCTATTTCTAAGAGCTCCCTATGTGAAAACAGGTGGCTTCCATTTCATCTCTGTGGTGGTAATAACCTCCCTTAATGATTGGGAGATAATATCCTCAATCCAATTCCAACAAGAAAACTTTTTTTTTTTTGTCTTAGAGAAAAAGACTGTACCTACATTCTGGATATGTCAAGAAGAGATTATTTCAGAAGACAATTTTTTTTCACAGCTAAGGGTCCATTTATCTCTTTCAGTTTTTGGTGGCATTAACAGGGACTAATGGTTTGATGGAGTTCATGATTAGGTGCCAAACAGACTGGATTTCATGGGGAAAAAATAACTACCAATTCAATTCAAAAGTTTACAGCCGAAACCTTTCGGTACTGGACATGTTAGTGGTTAGAAAAATGTTCAACAAGTGCTCTCTACTGTCATAGTACTAACTGTGGCCTAATTGGTTCTCATAGCCACCTGTGGGCAGCTTTCTGGGTCCATTGAACATATGAGCAAACAAGGCTCCTACAAAGGCAACTGCTCTGGAGGCTCATATAGGCAGTCTGAGGCTGGATGGAATTTAAAAGCAGATCTCTGCCTGCTCTTCCCCAATTAGCCACAGTGGAAATAAGTCTTAAAATTGAAAATTGATTTCTGTGAACTTGGATGTAACATTCATCTTGATTGGCAGCGTAGAAGAGATGTGTCAGTGTTCGTGGTGACAAAGTGAAGAGTGAGGTAGCCCCAGCTACCCATACTTCCTCACTCATTGGACTTGTGACAGATGACCCACCCCTTCTCAGCAGAGGGACGAAGAGAAAAGACTACCTTGTCTTTATTAAGGACATCTTAAGCCCCCATCTTAAGCCCCCATCTTAAGCGTTTTCCTTAAAAAAATACCCAGGAAACCATAACACCTTCCCAGCTTTGTCAACTTTGATAAACTATTTGTGGTAGAGTTAGTAAAATCTGACACAAAGATTATCCTAATCTGAGTTTTCCTCTTCCTTTTTTTTTCCTTGCTATGTAGCTCTGCCTGGCCTGAACTCCCGTATAGACCAAGCTGGCCTATAATCCTCCAGCTTCCATTTTCCAGTACTAGGATTACAGAGGTGCACCACTATGCTTGGTTTGAACATATTTTGATAACCTTATTACCCCATCCCCCAATCCATTTCCTTTTCTTTTTATTTTAATACTTTTCCCTATGCCTCGATGGATATCTGGAGGTAGACTAGATTTCCCATTCTTTCGTGTATTGAGATGGTGTTCATGACTAGCTTTTTTTTTTTTTCTTCCTTTTTTTCCCAGTAGGATATCAGCAAGTGTCTGGATATTTCAGATCATATTCTTAAAATAGAGCAGGTTGCACTCCATTTATCTTTCCTGCAGAACCTGAAATGCCTCGGTGAGATGGCTTTGAGCATACTGCCAAGCATATACAAAGGAACAAATGAAAAGGAGCAGGGTGTCTCCACGCTCTCGGAACACTGGTGTCCTCTCTTTTTGAATGTTTACCAGTTAAGATTTTTCAGTGTGAGATAAATGAGACCTTTTATTTCATACTAAACAGCACTTAGGTAGACTCCTTTAGACCAAGAGAACTAATATACTGACAATGTTAGAACTAATGTACTAACCATTGTATAACTTCATGGGTAAGAAATAAAGATGGGACAGATTTTGAGCTTCGGTCACTGAACTGCAGAATTCTTCAGTATATTTGGCATTTTCAGGTAATGAACTAGCAGAGAAAAACAAGACTTTTCTACTAGTGATGGTCTATATGGACAGCCCATATATTTTTGCTTAGCTATTTTTTAATTAGGAAAAATTAATATGTCAAATATTAATGGTTAAAATTTCTGATGGAAAAAGAACATTTTTAAAATTAATTAATTAATTAATTATTATTATTATTTTTTTTCATGAGACAGGGTTTCTCTGCATAGCCCTGGCTGTCCTGGAACTGCCTCTGTATACCAGGCTGGCCTAAAACTCACAGATATCTGCCTGCCTTTGCTTCCTGAGTGCAGGGATTAAAGGTGTGCTCTACCACCAGCTAATTTATTATTATTTTTTTAAATCAAAACTTACAAGTGAATCACTTTGGAAACTCAGTGGATGTTATTGTTAACACATAATTGATAACCTTAGTCAGATAATCTTCACTGGAAACATGCATTACTACTAATAGGTGAAAGGTTAAACATATTGTGATGCCAATAAAACTGAGAATACGCTCAAGGCACAATGGTTCATGCTGGTAATCCTAGCACCCAGGAAGAGAAGCAGGAATATTATTATAAATTCAGGGCCAACCTGGGCTATAATGTGAGACCCTCATCTCAAAAAGAAGCAAACAAAAATAAAAATTGATGGTATGCAATCGAATCAAAGAGACATTTAAAAATGTGTTTTATTTTTAACACTTAAGTGCTAATCATTTTCACCAAATATTTAACATCTTTACTGAGAATGTGATTCCATGTCATATTTATTTGTTTTGCCTACCTAACATGAAGGCATGTCAAAAGGATGACGCACATGGCATGGACATGTAGGTAAAAGCCATGAACTGCTGAAGGCCCGCTCACCAGTGTAACAGTCACGTGTTATGAGTCAGAGAGTGAAAGAGCACTCAGAATAGCACACATGCCTTTTGTCCGGAGCTGGCTCTGTTGTCTCTAATCCTGAGTGTTTAAGAATAGGGCAGGAAACACACTGCACCTTTCAGATGGCTAGAAGCTAAGAGGCGAGGCAATGCGTGGAAACAAATGTCAGTCTGTGCTAAATAATTTATAATCATATGCAGACAGCTTGTGCAAGGGTGGGCCTGGGCTCCTACTAGAGCTCTGTAAATAGTCAGAGCTGTTGGATGGGCTGATGAGACTGTCATGGTTGGCCATGGCTGCCCAGACAGGTGACCTTAGAATAGAGTGAGTTCATAGAGAAGTCCACCTGCTCAAGCAGAGTAAGGCTTTGCATATTAAGAGTGTCCTTTGAGAACAACAGAACCAAAAAATATGTGCCTGAGGGTTTTTTCTGAGACTGATACTGCAACCAAGGGTCATTCATGGCGATAACCTAGAACCCCTGCACAGAGGTAGTCTGTGGCAGCTCAATCTCCAAATGGGATTCCTAGTAAGAGGTACAAGGGCTGTCTCTGAAATGAATTCAGTGGCTGGCTCTTTGATCACTTCCCCCTGAGCAGAGAGCAGCCTTAACAGGCCACAGAGGAAGACTATGAAAAACAGTCCTGATGAAACCTGATAGGCTAGAGTCAAATGGAAGGGGAGAAGGTCCTCCACTATCAGCAAACTGGGGAAGGGGCAGGGAGGACATGAGGAATGGAGGGACGGAGAGCGGGATTGGGAGGGGACGAGGGTGGGGCTACAGCTGGGATACAAAGTGAATAAATTGTAAAAAATAAAAATTATATTAAAAAAAGCTGCATGTCCAGCACTAGCTAGCCAAAACAAAAATAACTCAATGGTATCATTAAAAAAAAAAGAGTGTCCTTTGTCATGGGTTATAAGAAACAAAACTGGTTTTTAGAGAGTCATCTGCACTGTGTGCAGGTTAGTAGAGAAGTCATCTTCAAACGAATGCCAATAAACACACATTGTAGGCTGGTGCCGCAAAAGGGAATTGGTTAGGTTGGGGCTTCTCAAATGATCTGGCAGGACACAAGTGGACTGTGTAGATAGATTTTAATTAAGGCATGTGGAGAATACAGTAGCACTTGCCAAACACTTAACAGGAGCAAAATAATTGTGATAATAATTCGATTTGATCTCTGCCTAGGTGTCCTGACTTTCCCAGCTGACTTTCAAGTACTGTTGTGGCCAGAACACTGTAAATTAACTCAAGATTGCCCAGCCATAATTCAGCTAACCTTTTCTCCCCAACTGTTAAAAATTTAGAGGCAGTATCGGATGAGTGCCGACCCCTGACACTATGAACGATGCTCTGCTAAGCTTGCAGACAGGAGCCTGTCAGAGGCTCTACTTAGCAGCACCTTAAAACAGATGCTGAGACTCACAGCCATCCTTTGGGTGATGCGTAGGGAGTCAGGGGGAATAGTGGGAGGAAAGAGAAAAGGACCCAGAAGTGACAGGAGCTTCACAAGGAAAACAACAGAGCCAACTAACCAGGGCCCAGAGGGTTTGGTGAGACTGAAGCATCAACCATGCATTGGACCTAGGCCCCCTACAAAGATGTAGCAGATGGGCAGCTTAGGCTTCGTGTGGGTCCTCTAGGAAGGGAAGTGGGGACTGCATCAGCTAAGGACTCACTTGCCAGCTCTTAGATCACTTCCCCTGGTGGGACTGCCTTGCCAGGCCACAGGGGAAGAGGAAAAGTTCAGCCTTGATGCAACCTGATGAGCTGAGGTGGATGGTGGGGAAAGGGAACTGCCCTTTTCTGAGGAAAAGAGGAGTGGGAGGAGGAAGGAGAGAGGGTGGCACTTGGAGGGGAGGAGGGAGGGAGCTATAAGGATGCAAACTGAATAAAATAAACAAGATTAAAGGGAAAAGAAAATTAGAGGAGGGTCAGGCACAGTGGCTTTTAATCTCAGCACTAGGGAAATGGAGGTAGGTGGGTCTCTGAGATTTCAGGGCCAGTGTGAAACATAGTGAGTGCCAGAAACAGCTATATATCTTTAAAAAAAAAAAGAGCTATGGTAGGGTGGGGAGAAAACTATTTCTAGTAAAGAAGCCATTTGAGACTATTCAATGGCCTGGAAAATGATTTTAAGGGATCTACACAGCCATTGACTTTATTCACTCAGAAATGACCACTGCCTCTGAGCCCTGTAATCCTTAACATTTGTCCCTAATGATGTTCCAGAATAGCTTCTATATTTTCTACTCTCTTCAATTTTACATTGTTTCTTGGTATTAATTGTTTATTTTTTTTCTTCTTTCTTTTTTTTTTTTTTCTTTCCGGGTAGCCTTGGCTGTCCTGGGCTCACTTTGTAGACCAGGCTAGCTTCAAACTCACAAAGATCCACCCACCCTCTGCCTTCCTGAGTCCTGGCTCTAAAGATGTGTGTCACCATGCCCAGCTGTGTTAATTGTACTTACTGACTTCAAGAAGAGGGTTTTATTATTTGAAGACCAGCAAGTATAAGTTCCAATCCTATTATAACATTTGATAACAAAGCGGGGGCCAGTTCATTGTGGGTGATCAAAGGGACTCAGCAATACTTCTGTTTGCAGAGAAAGGATGCTTTGCAAAGGATGAATGTGTGTAGTTCTTCTTCAAGTTGGTAAATATTCCCTGGAAATAGCAAAGTCTGGTCCCCATGACAACACAGATCCTCCAATGCAATGTCTCTCATTTTTCTATAAGATTTTATTTTCTATAATCGAGACTTAGAGGTTGGATCCTTGAACTCAATTTACCTCCTTTTTTTTCTGTGTTTTCTTACATCGTCTGAGCCAAAAATCCATACATTCTGGCAAAGGTTATTAAATTTGTGTTTTAAGGCATGGGATGCGATTTGGGATGAGAAAATAAATGTAAAAATACTTTGAAAAGTTTAAGGATCTAAAGAGAGACAAACACAAATGAAAGTGTCCTCTGGAGGTGGGGGGCTTTGGCTCTGGAGTCAACTTCAGAAGAGTGGATGGCAAATTCAGTGAAATGACTCAAGGAACCGTGGGCCTCCAGTCAGCCTTCTCACGGTCTGGCTGTTACCACATTTACAACATTCTGTTCTTTCCTGCCTTAACTAGGCAGAGACTGCCTTCAGAGGATGGTTCAAAATAGTGCTTGGGGCGCTGGCATCATTGGTTGGAGTGTTGTGCATGGAAGGACCCTTAGATGTTGGAATAATCTGCCTGTCAACCTAACATGGTGGTGGGTATTTTTTCTGGGTCAGTTAACATTCAATCTCTGTTTCTAATGACATGAGATGAGATTGCTAGGTATGGGCACGAGAGAAGGCATGGGGCTGGGCTGAGAAAATAAAAAAGCATGAAGAGAGAGAAAGAAAGTTAAGAGGACAAGTGTTTAAAAAAAAAAACAAACAAACATGCCACCAGCAAAACCCTGGGCACTGCTACCATATGACTTTATCTTGACCCAAAGATACTTGTGTGGTTATTATTTTGGTTTTGAAAGAGGCCCGAGCCCCCCCCCCCTTTCAGTTCATTACTATCCAGATTATTCACTTTTCTGTTTTAAGTCTATCCATTCACCTATCAACTCATTTATCAGCTACTTCCCCTATTAATATATTAACCTATATATTCAGAACTATTCTTAGTACACAAAGGAGTGTGTCTGTGGAGGTATGTTGCGTACTTGGTGGAATGGGCAGCCTTTGTTTCCTTTTTTTGTTTGTTGGAAGTTTGGTTTTCACTTAGCTTCTTTTGGTTAAGTTAAAACTGAGGCTCCTGAATTAAAAATAATCAGCCTATCTGGAAAATTAAAAATAACAACAGATGAGCTATTACAAATCTGGTAAACCAATTAGTCAAATATGGAGAGTGAAAAACACGCTTGGAACGATCTTGACTCATGTAATTGCCTCAGAATAACTTCTTAAGTGTTCCTAGGCAACAGAACTTTTAGAAGAGACGAGCAGCGGGTTTCTCCCCCTCTTTTTCATTCTCTTCTCTCCTATGTTGTCACAGAGAACAGCTTGACTCTGTCCCTGCTATATGGTGTTAGATACTTATTTGGGTCACAATAGGAAGGCAAAGACATTTAGAATATGCTATTTTCATCCAAATCTCTTGCTTAATTGATGAGGTGCTAGTTTTGTGAAGGTACAAGTGCAGTACAGGTACCCTATTAGGTAAATAAGGTCATTCAGCAACAAAGAAGTACTGAACCTTCCATTGGACATCAACAGCTTGGGCTGCTTTTTGAAAGCGAGTCTTGCTTCCAATCTTCTGAGTTAACCAACTGGATTCCTGTTACATGTATTCAGCAGAATGTATTGTCTCATATTCTGTCTCCCTTTGTGCAGGGATGTTTTGAGTTCTGTGGAACACAGCTTCAGCTGTTGTCACAGCCCACTTCTTGGCTTTTCTTATGACGTAGAGGCACACAGAAATCCAAGATTTCACATGTACCTTTGCCCAACTCTACGCAGAAAACAGCTTCTAATTATTTGAGCACCAACCAAAGCTTATTAACAGAAGGCAAAAGGTCAGAATGGGCCTTGGGAATGTGAAAAAAAAAAAAAAAAAAGCTTAGGGAACATTTAATCATAAGTAGCTTAGCTTATCCTTCTCAAAGGGAATGTGATGTGTTTGCATCATTCTCCGTGGCAGTTAACCTTTTACATTTTATGCTTATGACATTTCTGCCAGGCACTCTATACATGCCAATTAAAGTCAGAGGTCTTTGGATACCATTCAAGAGGTAAAAAGTCTCTGGAGAGAAGCTTGATTGAAGGGCAGGTACAGGAAAGGACCCAGGTTGGTAATGGAAATTTGCTGGGAACACAGCTTCTGTACAGGCTTCTTGAGTGTGCCTGAGATGTCCCTAATTTCCTGTTCAGTGTGGGGTGCAGGACGGCAGTGAAATGTCAGAGTAGGGTCTCTATACCAGCCCGTATGGTGTGCTTGGCTGTCTGGACCAAGAGGTCAGAGCACCCATGTCAACAATCATGAAGGATGTGGTTCAGAGGTCAGAGGTCCTAAGATTAAATAAGGATCATTTAAGAGGCAAACAGAAACTCTGAGCAGAGCAGTTTAGAACCTGTCTTATGTTGCTTTTTCTGGGGCACAGTGGCTCCTCCAGTAGGCATCAGGGAACCAGGCAGAGAACTATCTCAGCATATGTTCTCGGGCTATATTGTGATTCAGGGTTGAAAACCATGGAAACCCACTTAGTTTGTGCAATGTTGTTTCTCTTTGGAAGAAAAAAACCCCACAAAGATGAGTAAAAGATGTGGTTCCCTTAAAGGTTTCGGGTGAGTTAGGGAACCCATGAGCCATTTCACCTCTGTTAAATGCTCAGGTGACTGTCTACAAAAGGAGATGCCTTTAAGGGTGAAACCAAGGCTTGCATCGGAAATAAAAAAAAAAAAAAAAAAAGCTAAATCAGAGTTTTCAGGACTTTTGTAAAATGTTTCTGCAGGATTGGAGGCACCGTTCTGTTTTATGGCAAGGAATTTGAATTCAGATTAAAATCCGAGCTGTTAGCTTTTTAGCAGTGCAATGGAGGTGAGTTAGCCCTTATCAATGTTAATTTTTCTGTTCGTTGATTATCCACAGGTGGTTGTGATATTTAATGACATATCTGTATCAAGTGTTTAGCATGGTGTTTGGTACATAGTAAGTGTCAGAGAGAAACTAAGTTCTCTTAACACTTTAGCGTTTAAACGAGAGGGAATATTCATCAGTGGAACTCTGTTACACAAAGGAAAAAAATTGTACTGAAATAAGTGAGAGAATGAGGACAAATGATAAGCCCACTTGGACAAAGTGCTAGGCAATATTCTAATTTTGCTAAATTTTTCTTAATTAAAAATAATTTTTTTTGAGATAGGGTCTTATGTTGCCAAGACTGGCCCCCAACTGAGAATGGTCAAGTCCTGGGGTTATAGGTAAGCAGCACTGTGCTCAGCCTTATGTAGACCTTTTTCCAAGTAACGTATGTTCTCTCTCTCTCTGTGTGTCTGTGTGTGTGTGTGTGTGTGTGTGTGTGTGTGTGTGCATGTGCGTGAGTGTTTATGAATGCCAGAGGTTAATGTTGGGATGTTTTCCCTAGATCTTCCTTTGTGTTTTGAACGTGGTCTCTGAAACTAGAGTTTGTTGGTTAGGTTCACTGGCCAGCAAGGGCCCCTCCCTATCCATCAGTGTCAGCCCCTACAGACACAGTTACAGGGTTGGGCTGCATGCCTGGCTTACTCCATGGGTGCTGAGGATCTGAGCGCAGGTCATGATGTTTGCTGTGAGGGCTAATCTTGGTTGTCAACTTGACACACTTGGGTAGGGGACCCTCAGTTGAGGTATTTCCCCCGTTAGACTGATCTGTGGGGAATTTTATTTACTGTTAATTGATAGGAAGTGTGCTTGGGCTTTGTAAGGAAGGTAGCTGAGCAAGCTAGGGGAGGCAGGCTAGTGAGCAGCATTCCTCCACAGTCTCTGTTTCAGTTCCTACCTCTAGGTTTCTGCGCTGGTTTCTCCCAATGATGGACTGTAATTTCTAAGTACTTCAAGTTGCTTTTGGTGATGGAATTAAACTAGAACACAGAAATGACATTAGCCAGCTCCCTAACCCTCTGATTTATACTTTAAATGAAGAATAATATCGTATATATGTATATGTATATATATATATACACACATATATATATCTGATTTATACTTTAAATGAAGAATAATATCATATATATATATGATATACATATATATATATATATATATATGTATATCACCTACCATATGCCAGGGAAATCACTGTTTTCCCAAGAGTCCTGTCTGTGGTGGCTCCAATTGCCCCAACTTACAAGCAATGGAACTGAGGCTGAGAGAGGTGAAAAAAGACGAGCTAAGTTCACATTCTGTGTGTGGCGGAAGAGATCTAGACACCAAAGATGCGCTGTCATAAAACCATGAGCATAGAAGGAATGAACACTTCACGGAGAGGGCCTGGCCCCGTTGCGAACTCTGAGGTAATGGCATCATTTCTATTTTGATGTTCCCATTTAACTTTTATCCCTTTGTTAAGGGGCCTGGCAGAGAAGCAAATGTCACTCCCAAGCAGGCACCTAGGTGATAAATCACAGGCAGCACTTGGAGTCTTTCTCTGCTCAGGGAAGGAGATACGGCATTGCTCAGTTTCACTACATCAGTTGGCTTTGGAGAACTAGCAGGAACCTTCTGATTTCATTGGTAATGAAAGCTTCTTATGTACCATGGTAGTTAGGTAGGTGGAAGAGCGAATTGAAAATATGCACCCTGATTATTTAGCAGCTTTAGAAAGATCTGAGAAAAAAACAAACAAACAAAAACTATTCCACAGCCAGGTAAAGCTGCTTGGCAACATGATTTTGCAGTGCTGGGCACTTGTGGGGCTGCTGAAATGTAGACAAGGCACAGATAATATTCACACTCATGTTTTGTTTCAGGACATTTTGTTCTTGTACATTTTTAAAAAACCAGATAAACACTCCTCTAAAGGCCAGCAAAGATGTAGATTCTTTAGGAATCCCTTGGACATGCATCTCTTTAGGATAGTTCCTTGAAAAAGCTGTTTGCTAGTTGTTCTAGGTACTAGCCCATATCAGCTGTATCATTACTTCCAAACATTTGTACTTAAAGTTTTTTTTCTCTCTCTCTCTCTCTGCAGAATGGGGGAGAGAGAGAGAGCTTTAGAGAGGGGTCTGTTCCTCATGGGCCCCGTGGCTGGGCACAAAGTCCCTTACATTTTTTGAGCCCATTCCCTTATCTATGACATGGAGTTATTAAGTGTTTTCTTTTTAGGATTCCTGTGACTGTTAAAAGGGGCAAATGTTTCATAAATTGTACAAAGCCCTTTTTGAAAAATGATGACTGGGCTGGAGAGATGGCCCAGAGGTTAGGACCACTGGCTGCTCTTCCAGAGGTCCTTAGTTCAATTCCCAGCAACCAGCTAGTGGTTCACAACCACCTATAGTAAGATCTGGTTCCCCTTCTGGTGTGCAGCCACACATGCAGGCAGAACACTGTATACATAAAAACTAAATAAAAAAAAAGAAAAATATTATTATTATTAATATCTGTGAACTAAATTCTCCTGGTGCTCCTTAAGAAGTTCTGATGGCTTAACAGCCTCCTAAAAGTCTAAAATTAACTTACAGTGAGATGCTGAAAACTGGACATTTGAGTGACAATTTGATAAAGCGAAGAGAGGGAGTTGGGCAGCATTTGGAGAAATACCAAAGGGACAGAACATGGCTAAAGACTTTCCATGAGAGCTAATACCTTTCCGTGAGAGACCTTTTGAGTCCCCAAAGGTTGCTGTGTGACATTTTGTAGGCACTGAGAGGGTTCGATGAGGGAATACCACCTGTCTGGCTGCCTTTTTTTCCCCCCAGATCTCTTTGCAAAAGTGATGGATGATGTCTTTCTCTAAAGGTTATTAAGACCAAATGGGGACAGCATATCCTCTATACCTCATTAAACATCTCTTCTCTCTTTAAAATTCTTGCTCAGACAGGGGCTCTGTCTAGACAGCCACTATCAGTGCGGCTAGAAGCTCTGTGCTTCTTGGAGCATTCAGGCAAGGCTGAAAGGCAATCAGAGAATCCTAGTAAATACTCTGGGATTATACAGAATTGCTGCCTCGACCTGTCTGGGGATCTTGACTGTACGCAGCCACTTCTGTTATCATGAGGTGCGAGAGGAGTTGTAGGTGTTCAATATGAGGAAGGGCTCAAATAGGAGGTTCTGAGGTGCAGCCAGGAGGTGTCAGCATGGCAGGGAAGGTTTGCAGGGATTAGCCTGAGAGTCATTAGAGATAAGGGTTCTGTCTGTGTTGGGGAATAGAGAAAGAAATTGTGAGCTTAAGCTGGATGCGCTCTGGGTACAAAGCTTGAGCTAAAAGGAGGCCTCGTAAGGGATGGAGTGTTGCTGTCTCTTGGTTTTTAGAAAATTTTTATTATCTACTCTTTGGAAGCACACTGAGCAGTTAGTTTTGGGGGTGACAAAACTAAAAATCTCAATTACATTATCTTCGGAGAGTTGTTCATTTGAAACTATCTAAGTAAGGCAGCATAGCCAACAGTCTAACCTATTAAATATAAGCTGCATGTAAATGAGCAAGTGCAGTGGACGTCATCAGAAAAAAAAAAAAGAAAAGAAAAAAAAAGGCTTTTCTCCAGAATTGTTCACAGTAGAACTCAAACGGCATGCCTCCTGCCCATGCTTTTCCCACAGTTCTCACTTTAGAGAGGTCCCAGAAGTTCCCAATATTTCAAGGAGGGGTAGACTTTAATTTATTGTCATGATTAAGCCATGAGAAGTTCCATCTTTTGGGGATCAGGGAGAGAGCTTAGTAGATAAAGCGCTTGGTGCGTAAACAAGCGCTGAAAGCCTGAGTTCAGGTCCCCAGCATCTATTTAAAAACTGGGCATGATGGTACACACTTGTGATTCAGGCATCTTGCTGGGCAGCAGTCTAGTTGATGCTCTGAGAGCCAAGTTCTGTGAGACACCCTGTCTTAAAAACAAACATACGGGTAGACAAACTACCTTCTAATTGGATTTAAGGCCTGTTCCATGGGGGGGGGGGGACACCCATGCCTGGTACTGTAAATCTGGCCAAGAGCTCGTGGTTGGGGAGCTCACAGTCCTTAGGGTTGAACCAACGATTATTATTCTATTAAATTTGACATTTTGAATTGCCTTCAAAATGTGAATCTCTCTACCTAGAGCTGAGTACAGATCTCAGACTATATCAGAGAAACTTATTTGTAATGCGGATAATGATTAATGCAGACAGCGAGAACTGGTCAAGGGGCAGAGAATATGTGTTCTTGAAGAACTAAGCCACAAACACCACATCTCTATCCCCTTCCCAAGGCCAGGGACCATCAAGAAAGAGTATGTGCTTATGTCAACTTACCCAAGCTGAAGTCACCTGAGATGAGGGAACAGGGAGCCTCAATTAAGAAAATATCTCCATAAGATCAGGCTGTAGAGAAGTCTGGAGGGCATTTTCTTAATCAGTAATTGATAGGGAGAACCTATTACATTGTGGGTGGTGCCATCCCAGGCTGGTGGTCCTAGGCTGTATAAGAAAGCAGGCTGACCAAGCTACAGGAAGCAAGCCAGTAGGCAGCACCTATTCATGGCCTCTTTATCAGCTCCTGCCTCCAGGTTCCTGACCTCATTGAGTTCCTGTCTTGACTTCCTTCTATGATGAATAATGTTGTAGTCTTTCCTCCACAGTCAAACCCTTACCTCCCCAAGTTGCTTTGGTTGTGGTGTTTCATCACAGCCGTAGAAACACTGACCAAGACAGAGGGGAGTGAAAGATTGTTAAGAGCCAGATGTCTGGGAGGATTGAAGTTAAGCGGTGTCTTCTGGACATGACAGGATCAGTGTGCTCATGAGCACATAGCAGCTGTGATTGCCTGTGTGGAGCCGAGGAAGCCCAGAGTGAATATGTAAGGAGAAGATGGAAAGCTGAGTGACTGTGTGCCGTTGATATGGAAACACCCACATCACGGACCAAAAAGTGGAAGTTTCTGGTTTCTTTGGAAACTCAGTTATGTCATGTGAACATGTTTTTTGTTTTGGTCCCAAGTGTGGGATGTGGGAATGTTTTGGCCCAGAGGAAAACAACGCCAGTGGTGAGAGGGTACATGATGTTGGTCAGCTGAAACCTACCTCATGCAAGGGGCATAATTTTTGTGAGCTGCAAAACATACTTGGGTGTACTCTGAGGATTAAATAGAAACCCACAAATGGTGAGACAACTGTTTCTGCGTCTCTACAATTTTGCATCGCTACGGTTCACATCCTTGGATGGTCTTCACAGAGAGAAATGCTCCAGAGAACTTCTCAGGCTGCCTTGGTGGAGTTTTGCTGTTTCAGCGGACTCATGCCACTTAGGCTGAGTTTAGCCCCTGCGTTCAGCTGCTGCTGCTGCTGAGTGTTGCTCCTGGTGCTTTGCTGTTTGACTAGGTTGCTAGTGTTCTGATGACTGAGGTCAGTATGTCCCCAAAGGATCGGATGACCCTCATCAACAGGAAGCAGATAAAAGAGGTCTACGCCCCTTTCCCTACTAATCTCCTGCCTAAGGGTTAGGGAGGGAGGTAGAGGCATTTAAGAACCTTAAATAAAGTAGATGTTTGGAAAATCTAAGCCTACAGACCAATCAATGCCTTAGACCTATGGAAAATTGGTAAAGCCTTGTTCATACAGGCCAGGCTTAGAATGGAAGAGCTTTTCTCTGGTCCAGATTGGAGTGTTTACAAACGATTGATCAGTGTGTGCAAAACCTAGTAACTGAAGCATCCTCTTCTTGGATGTTTACAGCCTGATACTGCTTCCCTACAGACACCTCCTACCAAGACAAGCTAATCCGCTCTCTGAGATTCAAGGTCGTTGTGGCAGTTGGTACTGCTCCTTCAGAACACACATAACCTTCCTGACCACAGCCATTCTGTATGTGTATCTGTCCTTTCTCCATTCCCTCAACACCCCAATCAGGTTCCAAGAACCAAGACATGTTGGATACAGCAGCTGATACACAAGAGAGTCAACATTCTAGCACAGAATGGAAAAGGGCCCATGAGCTCACATCCCTCACTGGGGAACTGTGGGTGATTGATAGTTTCTGTGAGAGGAAAAACCAGTTTTCTATAAAGGTGTAGCTTCTGGCAGGCTGACCACATTTCAGTGGAGATCCTCACACCCAGGAAAACATACATCAGAGCCCATGGCTTATTTAAAAAAAAAAAAAAAAAAGACACGACATTCAGGGGGTAGGAAGGACTTGGTGGTGATTATGATCAAAATACTTTGTATGACATTCTGAAAAAAAGTCAATAATAATATTTTAAAATAAGGGAAGAAGCAACTGAAAGAAGACTTGTCAACACGCACATCTGGTTTGTGTATGTGTAAGCATGCCTGTGCTCTTATATACACATGCACACACACATATAAAAGGAAAAATGCCATCTATCTTCTGTGTATAATTAAAAATAACTTTTGGCTCCCATCTCTTACACATTTCTCCCATGATATCTATTTTGCGGCGTCACTAATAATCCCATCTTCTATTTGCACTTTCCAGTTCTTTTCATGAGCCCCGGCTCACTCTTAGGGAAGGAGACTGATTTGGGAAATGCCCTGTGAGGGCTGTACCTGAGGATGCTTTGCTCTAGAACCTGGGTCTGGTGCTGGTCTTGCTGATTTTGCTTCTTCATCTCTTCCTGTTCTTTTCCAGTGCCGATTCCATCCAGGAGCCATTTCTCCCTCAAGGCTTTTTTCTGATGTCAGAAAATATAGACACGTGTTCTTATACTCGCCAACAATTACCCGAATCTCATATTGCTTACAAGTCTCATGGATGGCAGCAGTGGGAATATTAAAGAGGCATTATTTTTTTCCCACTGATTTAGCTCAATGCATATGGCATTTTCCCTTCTTTGTAAACTTCCTGGCCCCTTTCTTCTTTAAAAAGAAGCTAAGTCAGTATTTCAATAACTACAAATAACTTATAATCATGTAAAAACCTGTGAAAACAAGGAGGTCTGCAGGTTATAGACAGATACAGAGAACATGAGTTAGAGGCCACTCGAAGAAGCAGGGGCCCTGCGTATCATGTTTTGTTGACCCTTTCGGAATTTTCGCTCACTTCATCTCGGCAACACAAACCACAAGAGCTGTTTTTGTTATTCTGTTCTGTGGCCATAGAGTCTTTTCCCAGTTAATCTGGACCTTTATAATAGCTGGTTAGCTGTTTACAAAACTGTTCTCTCTCCAGACCTTGTGAATAATAATAATAATACAGGCCTGCATTTGACTCCTGGGATTTACGACACCAAGAAAACTGCACAGATCAGCATTACCTGGATCTTTAACTTATTTTTATTGATGGGATTTGAGAATTGCTAATGTGCAGGAAAGTAAAGAAGATCTTTACTTTCTTGTATCTGTCAACAAGTTCAATTATCTCTTGTTGCCTTCAGATTTCATGAATTGTAATAGTTGGGTACAGTAGAAAGACTCATTTTTTCCTGTTATCCTTCCTCTATAAATTTGGTGTTTTCCTTATATGAAACCTGTAGATTCTTTCCTGAAACTAGTTTCTAGACATCCAAATCTCACTTGACTACACATACACATATGTGCTGGAACATGTGGAGGTCAGAGGTCACTGCTGGCGTCTTCCTCTCTCACTCTCAACCTTGGTAATTTTGAAATTCCATTTTCCTTATTTATTTTGTGTGCAGGGGTGGTGAGCATGCCCTGAGTGCTAGTGTCCACGGAGGTTGGAGGACAACCTGTCTTCTCTCCCCCGACCCTGTGGGTCCCAGGATGGAATGTAGGTCAGCAGGCTTGGCAGTAAGCAGCTTTCCCCAGTAAGTCATCTTGCTGGCTCCCTACCTTATTTTTGAGACAGGATTTGGCTCACTGATTAGCCAGACTGGTTGACGGCAAGCCCCTGTCTTCACTTTCTCAGAGCTAGGATTAGAGGTGATATTGGTGTGCCTGGATCTTTATGTGTGTGCTGGGGATCTCAGCGTAGATTCCTGTGCTTCTGTGGCAAACAATTAACCAAGGGAATCATCTTCTCTGCCCTGTAAGTCTTATTTAGATGCAGATGCATTCTTATACTTCACCAAGTTCTTGTCTTTATGAATCATCCATAAGGACAGTGTTACTCGCTTGCCTGTTGATCTAAGAAACACCCAGATGGCGCTGTAGGATGACCCTAAGCCAGAAGAGCCAGACAGTGATCTTGTGACACTGTCAGGTTAACTATTTCATGACAGTGATGTTCAGAATCAAAAGCTGTATGAGCATCTGCTGTTGCTCACTGGTAGACTGCTTGCCTGGTGTGTATGAGGCCCTGGCTTTAATGTCATTGTCACTAAGGCAGATAAGAGAACCAAAATCTCTAGTAACTAAATGAAAACACAAGTGATACAGTGACATGCAAGCCATACTCATCAGTTTTTATAGAAAGGTCTCCTGAAGTGTTACTACATTGCACTCAGCAATTACAGTAGACTTGGGATACATCAGTTTTTCTTACTATGGGTTTAATGGACTTATAGAAAAGAAAAAAAAATGTCTATAGCCACTGTAATTTCTTTTTACTGATGGGTGCTGTTATAGCAAGAAGGTCCACAGTCCACACATCTCAGAGTTGTTTGATTGGGATGTTAATACATGTCCTTGGAAATCTGCGCATGCATTGTGGGTCTAGGCATCAGGAATGAATGATCACAATGAGTACCCCAAGAAGTCTGAACTCTGTGTGTATGTGTGCATGTATGTGTATGTGTGTGTGCATGTACAGGAGGAGAAGCTTGCAAACATCTATGTGTATGCTGTTTAATGTATGCCACTATGGTGTAATGAACTGGTTTGCAATCAGGGAAGCAATATAGGGTCATGGGACCTGGGACAACTGGACGAAAAAGAAAATAGATAATCTGGTAACTATAGACACCAATTGAACTTTCATAACACGGTGAAATAGCGTAAGATTGATTTTAAAAATACTTTTGCACATTTTTAAGCCTGGTTTTGGAATTGGGCCTGGTTTCTGTTGGAAGAGCCAATGATTTCTGCAAACTTAGAAGAATGTTGAAATAGCCACTCTTTGCCCTCATTCCCTGTGTAGTCAATGCCCCCTGAATAGTGTTCAGTACAGGACAAATGCTGTTATGAGTCATATGTCACTAATTTTAAAGGTACAGAGCAAGCTTTGTTATATTTTTTAGGTCCTGTGTAGTACCTTGAAAGTAGCAGGTGCTTCGTTCATGTTTGAAAGGTCCTATGTATACCTCTGTAAAACCTACTTATCATCTAAGGCTCCACTTAAACTCCACATCTTTATAGAAATCTTATTTGACCACCTCCGTTAACACAGTCAATGTTTATAGTCTAAATAAAAACACTACCATTTAACTTGTCTTTTAAAATTTACCCTTTAATTTATCAAATCAGGACATGTTATTTCTTTCTCCCCCTCATCTTCTCCCTTTTGGGTCCTTGAAGGAAAGTGGAGAACACCTTCGAAGAGAAAAAAATGAAAATCTATTGCGTTAGGCACAGGCAGGCCTCGGGACAGAGTGCACGACTAGCAAGAGGGCATGGGTAGGTTTCCAGCAGCTCATTTGTAAACTGCAGGAGACAGTCTGTACAACAGTGGACAACAGTCCAAAGCTTTGTGAATGCATTGATTGCATTAGAAGATGCTCCTTGGTTCCAGAAAGCACATTGATAGGAAAGATTATAGATGGTTGTTGGGATTGTTTGACATGAACTGCTATGAGGCCACCTTGGAAATGGATCTTTGAATGAGTCAGCCTTTTCATGTGTGAAACTTTCTTCCTCAAACAAGCTGAGGGGATATTTAAATTCTTTCTGTTACTGTGAGCTTAGCAGTTACGTGGCCTTCCATACTGTAAGGCTAACAGTCCTTTAGTGCCAGAGATGTATCAATTCCAAATTATTGTGTATGTGTATGTTTGGGAGGAGAGAGAGAGAGAAATAAAGAGAGAGAGAGAAAAGGAAGGAGGAGGAGGGATGGAGGAAGGGAGAGGAGAGAGAGAGGAAAAACAAATAATTCTGGATCTCTTTCAAACATTATTCGAGAATTGACTGACTTCATCCAAATTGCTAAGTTTTGCTCTTATTTCATTGATTTTTCTGGGTGTACATGTTGTATTTCTTGAGTGTGTCTACTATGCAACATAAATTCAGTGTGACAGTTTGTAAGGCTAGCAGGTTAACTATGACTTTCAGCCATCCATCAAACAGTGGAAACGTCACCTTCCATGGGAGCACAGGAGGGCAGAGGCTAACCAGAATCCTGAATGATGTTCCTTTTCAGAGATCAATACTTTTTCCATTAGAAAAATGGATTTAGCTGAATCTGGCAAGTTTAAGTTTGTGGATCTTATGACTGCATGCCATTGTTCATTGAGAGAATTCATTCGATCTATTGATAGCAGCCCTGCCAGATAAGAACAGTTTCCTGCTTGGGCCTATTCACAAGGAGCTCCTGTTTGTCCTTTACTTGGCTCCTCTGACTAAAACTATGTAATAAAATGTTGAAACCCAATGTGCTTTAATTACAAAATGACCACGCCCTGTGGAAGATGTAGAGTCTGAGTTTTCAAACGGGGGTTTATTTATGGTTATGATCTCATGTTCTGTCAAAACAAAATAAAATAGAAACCCAACCATATGCAAACAACATCGGACTCATTGCAGGGAGCTTTGGAACACAGGCATCCTTGACCAGGCGAGACACTGTCTGCTCTGCAGCCCCTGGGGAAGGACTGGCCTTTCATTGATTTCAAAGGGGACTTCCTAGCTGGCTCCACTCCCCAGGGGTGTCAGGCAAGGCCGCTCCAGGGCCAAATTCTCAAGGTTACTGAGGAAGATTTGGAAATTCTTCATTAAATCACAGAAGCAACAAAACCACATTTCCAGCTTTCCCCAGGTTTGCCAAAAGGTATTAATCCCATTTGCAAATATTAGTGGCTTTCTGGCCTCCTCTCCGGTGATTAGAATGGTGGCTCCTCTGACCTGGGAAGCCTTTCTCTCCTAAAGCATCTTTACTGTGGATGGCCTTGTAAGTGGTGCCAGGCTATCTGAACACAAAACCACTGAAAGAAAATGGAAGTCAGATATTACCTTTAGATGTTGGTGTTTCAATTTTTCTTCCTCTATTTTCAGACGCTTCTGTGAGATTTCTTCCTGTATTTTTCTTTTATCCTGAAGTCAAAGAAGAGTTCGAGCGTAATTAATTTTAGAAGTTTACAAAGGTATGTGAACTGGAGGTCATTATTGCCTGAAGGGGTAGACACCCTTCAGATACAATGATGAGAAGCCTCCCTGGAAACTTGTGTTTTACAACAAAGGAGAGAAAGGTTGGTGCTGATAGTGTGGGGATGGTGGTGGGGAGTGACAGAAAAGATTCAGCTTAAGGAAAATAACACAAGAGTGTGTTTTAATGAGGAGGACAAGCTTCACTATCTTTCTTTCTCTTCACCCTGTTTCTCCCCTCCTCATTAGGCTGGTGAAAGAGAGTTAGGAGTGAAGTAATGAAAAAAAGTGAGGTTTAAGGAGGGAGCTTTAAGGGGTTGAATCTTTGAGCCAATCAAACAGCAACCTTACCACAGCAGAAGAGCAGAGCCATTACTGCTTAGAGGTTCTGTTTTCTGGAAAACAGCATCACACTGCCTGCGCTTGGTTTCTGACTCTTCTATTAATCTGTTCCATGTCACTAGACAAAATCCCACGGTAACTAAATGACCTTGTCTGTGAAATAGGGTAACTGAAAGCATCTGTCTGATAAAATATGAACACCGGGCATGTTTGCTGTCAGTGCTCAAGAGTGTCTGTTTAGCAACATTCAATAAACAAACAAATAAATAAACAAATAAATTAGCATTCATATAGAAGGCAACTGGCTCCTGCTGAAAGCATTTCCCCTGATCCTAACTGACTTAAAAGATGCACTGGATAAAATCTATACATTTGAGTAGTTAAATTAAAGGGAAAAAAATCATATTTTCTCATTAAAAAAGAAAGGAAAAAACCAACAACCCTGAGGTGATATTATTATCCATCTTAACTCTACTTTCCTTTGGTCTTAACTCTGCTTTCACACGAAAAGTTTTCAGTGCATAAAATTTTGTTGCCAAAAAAGGCACCTGAAAAAATTCTGAGGCCTAGTCAGGAGCTCATGCAGAAGGAAGATTATGAAAATATTTGGCAGCTTTATTGAAACAAGTACACAGCTTCCTGATGTGGTCCCTTTGAAGATTAAAAACTCTCCTTTTTTGATGTGTAAGTTCAGGTGCATTTGTTGAAGATAAACAACACACTGTTCCCCAGCTGTTAGGCTGGGTTTCCCTTTGTGTGTAGGAAGGATATGTGACTTCATCAACATTACTTTTTTAATTTTTATAAACAGTTCTTTTGGGGGAAAAAAAACATAACTAAGCAACAAACAAGCTTGAGCCTTCAGAATCACTTTAAAAAATTTTAGGTTTTGTTTGTTTATTTGTTTTGGCTCGGGGCAGGAATGCAATCTCGTCTT
The DNA here is from genome assembly GCF_907164565.1 of Psammomys obesus. NCBI lineage: Eukaryota > Metazoa > Chordata > Mammalia > Rodentia > Muridae > Psammomys > Psammomys obesus. The sequence continues at coordinate 4,974,236 of NW_026596095.1, forward strand.
CGGTCACAAAATTCTGTAAATCTCTGTGGCCCAATTCTCTATTGTGAGTGAGCAAATATTAGTAGCATTTTGTTTGTGCCAAACATCTTGTTAAGTGCCTCTTAGGCACTATTTCACTTAATAAGTTATAATAACAAAGTCATGCCGTGGTAATTTTCTCTTTTACAAAAGGGGAAATGGAAGCTTTTCATATCTGGAGTCAGGATTTGAATCCACACAACTTGCAACCAGCTCTTAATCAGATCGCTGCAGCATTTTTCTGAAGGGGGAAACTCCTTAGGCTAGCAGCACTGTCTCTCTTCTGCTCTCTGCCTTCTGAAGCCCTCAGGTTCGGAGGCAGCCTCAGGACAGAGAGTCAGGTGTGGGCCCCACCCTTAGGTCAGTTCCCTGGGGGCGATGCGCTCCCCCGCTTCTCCAGCAGCCCCAGGTAGGGGCGCCAGGACCTGTGCTCCAGTGACCGCCCAAGGAGCCAGCGATAGCTCCCTACTCCTGTTGGCTGCCAGTTTCTGCTGATTTTCTCTTGGGGTTAGTAATCAAGTAGTGGAAAGGGTGGCTAGAGGTGGGACTTTTAAACGTTTTGGTAACGTGGAGATTATACGAGCGTTGTTTAGGAATATCAGTGTTTTGTCACTTGGCCGTAATGTGATGCCTGTCTCCCCTCAGTCGAGGCAGGTGGGAAGGGTAATTTTATAATGTTATAGGCATGTTCCTATTTTAAGATAAGAGTGTCTTTTTTTCTCCTTATCAGGTATTAATGAGCAGTAGATTATTATTCCTTTGCTAAGCTTGATAGTAATATATAAGCGTTACTGAAAAGTACTCTGGGAATAATTTAGTTTCAATACTACCAAATTACCTGTGAGTCGACCTTAAGTTTTATATGGAAGCCTACTGCTCTGTGCCAGTGGTTAGCAGCCAGCTAGACCCTCTCCAACCTAGCAGGAAACAGAGATGCGCAGTACCAGCGATCCCAGGATGAGACTTGTCATGCCGGGCATTTATTATTGTACCTATTCCGAGTGACTCTGATTGTTGACTACTTCATCAGTGTTAGACTTTTTGTTCAATTAGACTTGTTCACTGAGCAGCTGCCTGGATTTTTGGCTGCTTTACTTAGCTCATTTCAGCAGCTGAGAGCCACAAATCCCAATTCTGTAAAAGACTACCTCTTATCTTGAAAATTAATCTCCTCACCTTGTGCAACTGAAAGTCATGATATCCACGTACTATACAAAGGTGTTACCCAATCTTGTACTTCTTAAAAGTAAGCGTAATACTGAAGAATATGTTGTGGAGATGTTGTTGATTAATTATTGATCAGTAATATTCATGTATGATTGGTTCTTCCAAGCAGGATTTATAGTAAGTTATTTTATTATTAATTTATCCGATACTTAGATGCTGATGTACAAATGTAATATTCATATCAGTAGGAGTTTTACAGTGTTTGGAAACTTTTGAGGTCCTGGCAAGATGGTTCGGAGGGCAAAAGTATTTGGTGTGCAAACCTGATGATCTGAGTTTGATCTCCAGAAACCACATTTAAAAACAAACAAACAAACAAAAACACAGCAACAAAACTTAGGCTGGGCACAGTGGTGCTCTCCTTTAATCCCAGCACAGAGGCAGGCATTTCTGTGGGTTTGAGGCAGGTCTAGTCTAAATGGTGAGTTTCAGGACAGGACAGCCAGGTTTACTCAGCAAACAAAACAAAACAAAACAAAACAAAACAAAACAAAACAAAACCCCGCTTAAAAAAAAAAGTCATAATAGGTAGAATGGCACATGTCTTTAATCCTAGCATTCAGGATGCAGAAGCAGGCAGATTTCTGTGAGTGTGAGCACAGCTTGGTCAGCATAACGAGCTATTTTCTAGCCAGGGATATAAAGTGAGACCTTGTCGTAAAAAAAAAAAAAAAAAAAAAAAAAAAGCCAGAGACAAGAGAGACCTTTGTTTTAACAAGATGGAAGGAGAGGACTGATTCCTGAAATTTGTTTTCTGATATGTGTGGTTGCCTTCATTCACACATGACACACACATTATAATAAATAAATAAATAAATAAATAAATAAATAAATGAATGAATGAATAAATGATCTAGAAGTAGATACTTTTTCTAAGATGCTTACAGTCTCATGAAGAAAAAATAATTTCTGCAAGAAACTGCAGTCTGAGAAATACAGTGACAGTTGTTAGGCAAAACGAAGATCGCATGCATGAATTTGAGAAGAAGGGAGAGGTTGCTTCTAGCTGCCATGATTAGGAGAGGCTCTCGGACAGCGTCTGAGTGGGTGAGGTGGGTGGTGGCTGGGGACTAGAGAATGGTGAGAAAGGTCACTCAGGTCAAAAGTCCAGTGGGAGCCACAGTCTGAAATGGGAACATTGGTCGTTATTTGGAACAGCAAACATAGCCTCTCAATTGCTATATAGAGAGCAGCATGTAATACACTAAGAATAAATAACAGGCCAAGAACAGATTGCTAATGTTGACTCTTGAACTGCTGTGACAAGGGACTTGGAACTTATTTATTTTTGGGATAGTAAGCAATGAAGAGTTTTCAGGGAGAAAAGAACAATTAAAACTTTGTTTTTAGAAGTTGAGCACAGCCTCATGGTGTAGTCGGGGAGACGTTGAAAGGAGAAGCCTGGTTAGACTATTCCAACAACAGAAAGCCCGTGAGTGCTGGAACTGAAGAAGCAGAATGAATGGATTCTGAGAAATATGAGGGAGGGGGAGGCAGAGATCACATGAGATAAAGTGCTAAGTCAGGGAGAAGAGCAGATTCATTCACAGAAACCGGACTTTCGGGTGGAGGGAAAACTTTGGGATTCCTATTGAGCTGGAGGTGCCCTTGGGACTACTTGGGGGAGCTAGGTGTTAGACTTTTAGCTAGAGGTATAGGTGGGGAGCTTTGGGTGAGAGCATAATTTCTCCTGGAGAGAACTGAAGGGCTCCAGCAGGCAGAAGTGAGTATGGCAGACGTGGTGCCAGCAGTTCCTGCCTTTTACCCTTCTCCACAGTCCCTTCTCCTAAACTGTTAGATTATATTTTTAAAGCTAGCCGCTTTGTAAGGTCTATTTCCTAATTTGGCCACTTTCTTCTCCTAAGACTGACCACCAAGGTCCAACTATCAAAGTACCAAAATCCAGCAATCAAAGTCCCCTTTGGGCTCATCTAGTTAATGTGCCCAATTAAACATCCCATCCTAACATAGGATTTCCCTTTTCCCTTTGTAAAGTGCCATTTGCCTATGGGCATGTCTGTCTCCTCTGTCCAGAAGCAGTCCTTTGTCCTTCTGGGGCTAATATCCCTTCCCCTTCTCCCTTGCCCCATTTCTCCCTTCCCCCTTGTCTCATATTCCTTGCCCTTCGTCTTTCTGGGGCAAATAAAGGTCCTATGTGCTAAGAACTTCCTTTCAAGAAGGAAGGGTGAGGAAGATCCTCCATGAAGCTACTTGGCCTCGGGAATAGAAACTTTCAAGTGGAAGTTTTAGATTCAGTCAGATATTATTTATAATGAAACTTGATGAATTGGGCTGTGTGACTAAAAGAAGCAATTGGAAATATAAACACTTTACAAGAAACAAGAAGTCATAACAATAACTGTGCTGTGATGTTGCAAGTTGTAAGAGATTTATTGCTAACATGGTCCAAATGCTTCATTTTACAAGTAAGAGTTTACCTTAAGTAGTAAAGCAACTCGCTTAATAAGCTTTTTCTTAATAAGAAAGATCTCATGAATTCCCAGTCCTGAGCTCCATTCACTTCTCTGCGCTCTCTCCACAAAACAAGGGAAAAGCATGAGGTAAATTTAGGTTAAAGTAAAGAGAGAGAGGTGCCCTTTGATTGTACTAACTACAGTATCCTTCTTGGACAGAAAGAGAGCGTTGGGGCTGTTTTCCTAAACCAACTGAAGAAACTGGAAGGGGCAGGTTAGAACAAGGGCAGAATCCGATTAGTCAAATGTGATTCATTTTCCTAGAAGCCGAGTCGCTTGTGACCTGTTTGATTTTATTTTCCTCAGTAGCATCAGAAGCTTTTTTTTTTTTTTTTTTCTTCTTCAGTTTTTTGAGACAGAGTTTCTCTGTGTAGCCTAGGCTGTCCTGGGCTCACTTTGTAGACCAGTCTGGCCTTCAGTTCATAGAGATCTGTCTGCCTCTGCCTCCCAGAGTGCTGGGATTACAGGTATATGCCCATGGGCTTGGCTGAAGTTGCTTATTTAAACTTAAATACTACCAACAGGCAGAGCTGCCTGGAGGTGTGTAACGATAGTCTTGAGAGTAAAGCATATGCAAACACACACGTCTTAAAAACAAATTCTGACTCCATAAAGAAGTTTACTCAATTTTAACGAAAGTAGCCTTAAAGGATTCTTGGAAAAAGTTATTTAAAACATTCTCCAGAGGGGTGGTAGAACAGCACAGTGGCCTACACACCCAGCCTGCAAGGCTCCCGTACCAGCCCCGGAAAAGAGGAAAAGAATTCTTTGAAAAGGAGCACTATGGAAGACAGATCACGAGACGTGGATAACTTGTAAATATCTAAACACGATGAAAAATCATCTCAGAAATGAAGAGAAGAAAGCTCTGAATCAAACAAAACTAGTCAGATTAAGTAGCTGAATATCTAGCTGGGACCTTCCCAATGACCTCACATTACCAAAAATAAAGATAAAATAGTGGGAACTTTTTTTTTTTCCGCCTAGGTATAGTTTATATCTTTTGAATTGGTTACATTAAAAAAATTATTTATTACAATTTGTTCATTTTGTATCCCAGCTGTAGCCCCTCCCTCCCTCTTCTCCTCCCATGCCCCTTCCCCAGTCCACTGATAGGGGAGGTCCTCCTCCCCTTCCACCTGACCCTAGCCCATCAGGTCTCATCAGGACTGGCTGCTTTGTCTTCTTCTGTGGTCTGGTAAGGCTTTCTCCCCCCCCCCCCCCCCCCCCCCCCAGCTCAGGGGAGGAGATCAAAGAGCCAGTCACTGAGTTCATGCCAGAGACAGCCCCTGCTCCCCTTACTAGGGAACTTACTTGGAGACTGAGCTGCCATGGGCTACAATGAGCGGGGGTTCTAGGTTATTTCCATGCATCTCCATGAATGGTCCTTGTTTGGATTATCAGTCTCAGAAAAGACCCCTAGGCCCAGATATTTTGGTTCTGTTGCTCTTCTTGTGCAGCGCCCATCCCCTCCAGGTCTTTCTCTCTCCCCTTTCTTTCATAAGATTCCCTGCACTCTGCCCAAAGTTTGGCAATGAGTCTTAGCATCTGTTTTAATACCCTGCCGGGCAGAGTCTTTCAAAGGCTCCTGTCCTGGGTAGGAACCATTTTTAATAGTATAAATACTGCAAAAATTCTGATGACATAAAGATGGGAAACACAGAACAGGCGTGTGTGTGTGTGTGTGTGTGTGTGTGTGTGTGTGTTGCATTACGCTGATTATAAAACAGAGGTAGTAAAACTACTGATGCTATATCCATTGTCACACCTATTAGGATGACAGATAAAATAAGACTGTTCCACTCATGGTTTGTTTTCATATTTTTAACTTAAGAGAAAAGTCTTGATCCTAGAAAGGGCACAACATGAGGACATAAGGAGAAGCTGCCGCTTGAGCGGAGGTGGGTCCTCTGACAGCAACACTAGGTTTCCATCTCTGGTGGGCTTCACTTCAGAGGGAAGGAAAATGCATAAACATGATTATAAAAATGGCGCAAACTCCTCAGAATATTGGACAAAGTAAAAGATATCAAATGACACAAAATGGCAAATGCTCCACTTTTTGGAAGAAATAAAAAGGTGATTTATAAGTATTTAAAGACCGATACATTTATTGGCTATTCCCTGACAACATTGTAGAATGAGTTTTATTTAGACAAGGGATGTCCAGGAGGCAGGATTTGATCCTGCACAGTCAAGGGTGAGGCTGCAGCTCAATGTTACTGTTTACCTAGTATGTGTAAGGTGTTGGTTCATCCTCAGCTCAAAACAAAACAAACCCAAATATTTGAAACTCACTTTTTTCTCCTGTGTGATCTAATTATTCCAAGATCCAGAGATAACGAGGATTATGACAGTCCAAATAATGGCTAACACTGACTAAGTGTTTGTGTCAGAAACCACTAAGTGCACACAAACACACAATCACATTAATTTATTTAGTCTTCCTCAGATCTCTGTGAGAATGAGACAATGCTTATTTCTCTCATGCATGTGAAAGAACGCAGGGACCAACACACCTAGCTCATAGGATTGCAGTATTTCGTGGTTTCCCTGTGGCCTTAAACAGACCCTCATTGTTATGGTGCGGATACGAAGTGTTCCCTCTGGGTTCCTGTGGTGATTGCTCAGCCCTCAGTCAGTCCTGTGGTGCTGAGGTGGGAGGTGATGGGAGCTTTAGGAGGTGGGAACTTGCTAGGTCAGTGGTTCTCAGCCTTCCTAATGCCAAGGCCCTTTAATAGAGTCCCACATGTTGTGGTGACAGCCATAAACTTATTCTTGTTGCTAATTCACAACTGTAATTTTGCTACTGTTATGAGTCATAATGAAAATATCTATGCTTTCCAATGGTCTTTGGCCACCCCTGTGAAAGGGTCGTTCGACTCCCAAGGGGTTTGCAACCCACAGGCTGAGAACCACGGAGCTAGAGGAAGCACGCTGCTGAGGGTAGTGCCTGAGAAGACTGCTTGTGTTCTCAGTCCTTTTCTCTCTGCTCCTCTGCTGCATACTGATGCCATCACTCTGCCCAAGTGCATGGGGCCAAGGACCAGAAAACTGCACCGCTGAAACTGTGAGCTGTGATAAATCGTTCTTCTCCTGGTTGATCTCTATAGTTGTGAGCCACCATATCGGTGCTGGGAATCCAACCCAAGTCTTCCAGAAGAGCAGCCAGTGCTCTGGACTGCTGAGCCATCTTCCCAGGCCCTGTACTTTCTTTCTCATGTCAGCCATGGCAATAGGGTTCTGGGTTATCACTACTATTTACAGGACAAGTTCAAAAGCTCCACTTTTCTAAACCTCATTGTATTCTGCAAATTAAATATCTTTCCCTAGTCTTACAGTACATTCTAAGTCTTTAGGGCTCTGCTCTTTTACTCCTCTGTCTAACCTTTCTGGTTTATGCTAATGAACAGTGACATCTCAAATATGGACAGGTAACAAACACAAACAAGTCCCTGAATTATTACGAGGCTTTGGTAAAATTGGCTGGGTCTTCAGTGGGGAAAAATATAATCTTTTAGGAGGCCATGTGATTAGCTTGTCTCTCCCCTTCACAGCTCATTGTATTCACTCATTTATTATTAGTATTATTATTACTGTATATCAGCTATTGTTGAGTTAACTGCTGGAGTAGCAGAAAGATACAAAGATTTAATCAGTCCTGGCAGGAGGGAAATGACTACAATGGGTGTGAGGTGGGGAGGAGGTAATGGAGGTTAGAACAGTATATATCCTGAGAATTGACTTTTGAGCCTTCAAACCTTTGTAAAACAGTACCAAGTATTTCTGAAATGGCACTAGACTCTCTTGGGCTGCTTCTACTCATGGCTCACCAAGGAAGGCAGGGAAAGACTACAGGTGGAAGAGCAATAATTTGTGTTAGAAAACATGGTTCAAGCCGGGTGGTGGTGGTGCACACCTTTAATCTCAGCACTTGGGAGGCAGAGGCAGTAGAATATCTATGAGTTCGAGATCAGCCTGCTCTACAGAGCTAGTTCTAAGACAGCCAAAGCTACATAGAGAAACCCTGTCACAGAAAGAGAGAAAGAAAGAAAGAAAAAAGAAAGAAAAAAAACATGATTCAGTGAGAATTCACCAAGTATTTTTCTTGCTCCACCCAAAACATTCATCACAAATATCGTTTGAGACTTGGAGATGGGAAAGTGAAACTCTGTTTCAATGTTAACACTGAAATATGCAATATTTGTTTAGACTGTAGTTAAACGCTAAGACTGGAGTTTGTTTTAGTCATATTTTCTAAAGAAACATATTTTTCTTTAGACCATCCAGTGAGGTCAAGAAAATCCTGTCAGTAGAAGTTCTAGCAGAGTAACTTTATCATTCAGTAGCACATTGGAAAAATCTTCCCACTATCAAAAGACATTTTCCCTAATGAGCTATCAAAATCACTGTGCCTCATCCCATGACCTTCTATATAGGTGGGCTGTTAGGTTTGGCAAAGAAACAGGGCCTGGCACACCATGTGAACAAACCTCTCCTTCTCTGGAAAAAACATGTGATCTTGGTACGCAGAGCCTCATTGTTTGAACATTCTGGCATAGGGTCTCTTTAGATTGCTGTGTCTTCACACTCATGAAAAACTGGAAGTTGTCTTTGTAGCAAGGGCTGAACTCAGAGGTATGCTTAACCATGGTACATTACACACTCCTGTCAACTCCGAGTCTTCAAACCTCTACACGATCCAGTGGCCCGGACACAATTAAGAGATGTACAACTAGTTAATAACCAGTTTGGCTAGCTCCGAGTTTTACTGTTTCCTCTGTAGAATGAACAGGGAGGTGGATATGCTGGGCCTGGAATACACAAATGGGAATGGCTTCTTGGCCATGTGGCCTGTGAAGTCGCAAGAGACAGTGTGCCCAGAGGGGGCCAGCTCTGACTCTAACATTTTGGTGTCACTACCTTGACATCTCAAATATTGGGTCCTTGCATTTTGGTTGTGTACTGGGACCCTCACATACCAACAGGAAGTCCTGCTTTTGGGTGATCAGTTACTTTACTGACTATTAGATGAGTCTCAAATATTGACAAAAACAACAATATGAGTGGGAGTGCCCAGGGACAGGGACTATGAACTAAAGAGCTATTGGGAATTAGTTATTATGTTATGATTTTAATATGCTTTTCGTTTTAATTGGGAGATTTCCTCTGTTTTATGCAAGATCTTTTTGCCTCCTAAATTCCTATATTACAAGTCATGAAAATATTCACTGGGAGTGGAAAGAAATAGGGAGTGGGTCCAGGGAAATGTGAGAGAGCCTTATTGTTTTGCGTCATGGGCAGCTTTGGCCCGAAAATCTGGCTCCGATGCTGAGATTGCAATGTCAGGCCTTTCTGTGGCCCCTTGCCAAATGGAGGGAGGCCTCGGCAGGTGCTCTGGCTCCAGAGTCCTCCTGGGGTTTAACTTTTGACGGAGCCCACCTCCTTCATGCCTGTGCCCAGGTGTTACCCTCTTTGGGAGGCCCACCCGCCCAAACCACTCTGCTCCACTCACAGCTGTAGCCCCCTTCCATCTTCATGCCTGATGTCCCAGAGTCTTCTCATAAAACTTCAATTTAAATACGTAAAACTCAATACATAATCATAAATTGAATACAGGTGTGAGCAAATGAGTTGCTAGGCACATCCTTAACCATCAGAGTTAAACCTTTAAGTGAGAAGAGGCATACCAGCTAACTTGTTAGCTCTCTAATCCTTGTAACCTCTTCTAATCAGGTATGTTCTCTGCAAACTGACATTATTAGCTCTCAGAATTCATCAGGACATTTCCCAGAAATACCCTGTGTTCACCCTATGATCTCCAGATAGTTAAGATCTAGTTTGAGTACTGCTATATTAGGTGATGTATTTTCCAACCTTCCTGGAGGAATGAAGACGCAGCAATGTGTTCCCCGTGGAAGGACATGCAGACTGATTGCGTGTTACTTATGTAAGGGGGATCTCCTCTGTTCTCTAGGAACACACCTGGACTTGTTTTCGTTCTTCCCTGTGGACTCTGTTTAAGTCCAGAGAGTAGCTCTGTAGAGATCTCCTTGTCAGTGTGACCTGCTGTCCTCCACACCTCTCAATGTACTGGAGAAATTGGTATCACCATTTCTAGTAACACTGAATCATCAGCTTCAAGCTGGGTGTGTTGGCAAATGCCAGTATTCCCACCACCTGGAGGCAGAAGCAGGCAGATATCTATGAGTTTAGGGCCAGCCTGGTCTACATGGTGAGTTCCAAGCCATCTAGGGCAAAATAGTGGGACCTCATTAAAAAAGATTTAAAATAAGGTTGTTTATTTTTTTTGTTAAATGTGTACTAATTTGAAAATAGCTGCAAGAGACTTATGATGTTCAAACTCAGTGTAAAGTTGCACTGTTTTCAAATTGCAGTTAGAAACAAAACTTGTTGACTAGAGTTTTTTGGTCATCGATTTACCAAATGAAGAGATACCACAGGGGCAGAGCAATGAAGGCAGAATGTGAATGAAGGTTATTAACTAACTGAACCTATTTGGAGCACCCAGACTGAAGCACCCTTCTTTAAATAATTCTTTCTGAGCATTTTCATAATTTAGCTTTTATTGTGTTTACATCTTTGAGAAAATTTATGACTAATCTTAAAATGAAATTTACCGATAGGAGAAACTAATGGCATCATCACAGGGATAAAATATTTTTAGAATAATATTGTCACTTGGTTCAGCCAAATTATATGCAGATGGATATTTTTCAATTATTTGCGGTAAAAAGAATAGCTATTTAGTCACTTAAAATCCTGTGGAGTAAGTACAATAATGAAGTTTATTTTTATTGCTTATAAGCTAGAGGATCATAATTCAATTAAAAATATCAAACAGCTCTTTCAGTGTCCAAGTTTGTTGTTTTTTATGTCCTTCCATAATGAAGTCTGTGTGTGGCTGTGCCTTGGTGTCTTAGGGAATTGACGTCTGATGCTGTCGTTGACATATAAAAAATTATTTCAGTGTAGGAGAGCAGTTAAATGATTATCTCTGAGTTTTTGTCTAGACCAGAGTCCTGTAATTTTAATGCCTTTCAAAAGTGAGACAGTTCTTGAATTTCCCTGTGTACTGTGTATTTTCTTTTCCTAGGAAGAAGGAATAGTTGGGTGGCTTCCTGGGCAAGGCCAGGGTGGAGAAAGCTGGCATTTCCCAGGGTGTCCAGGGGGAGAGCCATTGTGTTGTTTCCATGGACACAGCACTGCTCCATTTCCCCTCTAGGTGGTGACAAATGTGGCTGTGCCCCGTGAGGTAAGGTGTAGGCTAATGGAAATTCATTCCTATAAACTTTTGCCAGTTTTTACCCTCCAGGCTTTAAGCAAGAATTTTACTTTCAAGCTAAATTCTGTGACCTTACTTCAAAGACTTAATTAACTCTAATGGGATACGTTTAGGCTCATGGGATAATTTTAAAAGTTTATTATTTTTAATAATAAAAATACCTCTATATTCAGGAAACTAACTACCTACTCAATTCCCTTTAAGGCATTTTGACCTTGTTCTATCTTTAATTGCATTTGAACCCCCAATGAAAACTCTCTGGCTTTCTGAATAACTGTATGCAGGCATCTGTTTGGACCATGCACTATTTCACTAAATGGTCTAAGCCACAAACCATGTATAATGAGACCTTAAGATGTTTCTCAGCTCAATAGCACACATGCAAAAGAAAGTCCACCTGTGTGCTTCACTGAGTACATTGTTTCATTTGGTTCTTCAGGAGACAGAAGCTATGGGGAGAAAAATGGAACCTAGTTCTGAGCAACTCACAGGGTGCAGTGAAGTAACCTTTAGCCAACAGCTGTAATGGGAAAGGGCCATGCCAAGAACAACAGAGCACAGTGCCGCTCCTGTCCCTTCAAGAAGGACAGCTGAAGCTGTGGCTGGATTTAACAACAAAACAAATAAAAAAAATTCCAGGCCAACTATTTTTTTTTTAATGAATGGGAAAATATAGCAATTAGAATTCAGAAATTAAAAAGTACTGTCTATAGAAAGGTGACCAGTCTTTTCAGTGGACTCTTGGCCCCTTTTCACTGGTGAAGAAAATATTTTTTATTTATTGAATCCCTTCTGGGTAGGAAGAAAACCCCCACTATATTCACTTCGTTTAAAAAAAAAAACTAAAGTAGAATTAGCTTAATTATAAAAATTTGAAGAGCAAAGAGTTGACTAATATCCTACCTACCTTGATTTAGTATCAGTTTTTCAAAAAGTATTTACTGCTGTTTTGACAGTTAATTTTAATGGCAGAAAATGTGACACAGAGGGGTGTGGATTTGCGAAGTTGCTTTTCCTCCAAAAATGCTATCAAAAGTTACAGCTAAATGATGAGAGATGGCTGGGTCTCGGACTTCCAGGTTACTGTCAGATACGACATTGCAGAAGCAAATGAGAAAGCATGGTATCATTTAAGAGAAGTAATTTATTTCTTGCTTTGATTCTTTCCCAGAACAAACATAAAATGTACTACGTTGCTTCCCGGCCTTAGGGAAATATTTTCCAAATCCATCTCATGCATGGCATTCCTTTATTGAGATCTTACTCAGGCTACGTCTGCACTGGAAAACTGATCTCTGAGAATTACTGCAACGCGTGCCTTCCCTACTTTTTTGCCGTTTAACACTTCATTTGAGTATATACCAAGCTTTGCAGTAATTTGCTTAGGTTTCCTGGAATATACTCTGATACTATGAATTTTAAAAAGTTTCAGATTTTCCTCCTTTTCGTTTCCCCTTTAAAGAGAAATGAACTTTTGGGGGTTACAGTCATTGCTTTGAAAAGTTTTCCAGTTGGGTATCTATTAATTTTTTTTTTTTTGTCAGATAGAAGGAACTTGAAAGAAAAACTACATTTCTAATGTTCACAAAAGGTGAAGGAGAGTTTACACACTACTTAAAATAAACAAAACAAAAGTCATTGCCGTTTAAAATGCAAACACCATCTGTAAACTCCAGAAACATTGCCCTTCACCTCAGGTTCTGAAGCTCCAGTGTCATGGAGGGTTACAAGGGTTAAGAGAAACAGACCCGAGTCCATGAAGGCTGACAGTTCTGTTTTTCCACTTGGGAGTACTGGGAGATAAGGACAGTTAGCAATGGTGCGGTTCGTCTAAGCAACCACCTTAACGACTTAAAACTGCGCAGACTTACTGTGATGGCCTGGAGCCTTCCCTTCACCAGCTCAGCTTCTTCCATTCTAGAAGTGAAGGACAGGCAGACGCTGACGGAAGTCCCAGGCTACCATAAATCAAGGTGCCTCCTTGGGGAGAGGAGCTGGAGGTGACAGAAGAGACACGAGAGAAATCCGCTCTTTGCACCAGGGAGAAAGGAGAGAGGATCCCGACTTGTCAGGAGCGTCTCTGAGCCGATGCACAGATGAGGCCAGACACATGTAATGAGGGTGTGCTGGGGAGGCAGACGCTGCGGCTGCTGGCACGAGTTGACTGACAAGTTTGAACGGCAGCCGCACAAGCCCTTTTCCTTTAGGGGCTGCCAGCTCTTTGTTGTACTGTGCACGGTTAGCGAGGCGCATTTTCTTATTAACTGTTCCTTACCCAAGTCATTATTTTCCAGGAGTGGCACAGGCAACTGCCGTGCTGAGTGTCGGAGCAGCCCGTGTTCCTGTGAGACTGTGTGTTTAAAGTTACCTCACTTAGTTTACCTCACTCTGGCCCTAGAGATCACACACACACACACACACACACACACACACACACACACACACGAGAGAGAGAGAGAGAGAGAGAGAGAGAGAGAGAGAGAGGGAGATTGGGGCAGAAGTGCCAAGTTACTTGTTTGTCATCCTCTCGTTCTCTCTGCTTGGCTTTAGGTAATCATGATGGCTCCTGTAGTTACCTAAAAATTTTCTTACAGTAGAGTTTTTGCATCAAGCTCAGCTCCTGGCTCAAAGTCCCACCCCCAGACTTCTGTCACAGGCCTTGGAATCTTAGGTCTTGCAAAAATCAGAGTTGTTAAGGTACTGATGTTACGAAGTTGGCTCTCTGGGGGTGCTTGGTGCCACCCTTGGATGTCTGGGGAATTTGACACCTATCTTGGACCCCATTCAAAAACGACAGTCTTCAATTTCGGGAAGGTGTCCATTTTGACCTCAGCAGTTATGCAAGAGAAAGGAGTGAACCTGTGAAAGTGTGCCCAGGAATTCTCTAACCCTGTCCCTACCCTTTAGAGGAAGGCAGTGAAGCCCCGTGAAGCTCAGGTCAAAGCAGAGAGCAGGAAGCTTAGCAATTGACTTTGTTTTCTTTTTCCTACCTATCCTTTAAGCACATTTTGATGTGGTGAAGACCAATTACCTCCACCACGTTATTATGTGTTTGGATGCCATCAGCCCTTTAATATCACCATTCAGCTGGAGAGGTGAAATGGACAAGCCTGACACTGAATACATGGCTTACGTCTCTTTGTGTTTGTGATATTTGTAATAGTAGTAGCTAATATTTGTCCATAGACAAACGCACTTCATCTTATTTATCTTAGAGGTGTTGAGTGATAGGTGCTATTATTCCTATTTTAAAATGAGGCAACAGGCTCGGGGAGATCATTTGCCACATGGCTAATAAGTAGCAAAGCCGGGATGGGAATGTCAGCTGTCTGAGTTTGTAAAAGCCATTCATTAAGCAATGCCCAAGGACACAGGGCAAAGAGACACAGGCTGAAGGTTAAATCAATCTGTACGGGGGAGGTGGACCCCAGAATCCTCCTCCATTAAGCTCCCAGGATGCTTACAGATGGATGGAAAAACTTTAGGCAGAAGCCTGTGTTATTCCATTCCAGAGAAACTTACAGACCTTAGTAAAATCAGATTGCTTCATACTTTTATTTGGATCTCGACAATGACAGAGGCCACACCCTGAGTCAGTCACCTGAAGAGGGATCTTATCACTTTCAAGAATCTGAAATCACAGAGGGCTTAGTATCTAGAATATATAAAGAACAGCAAAATTTAGACACCAGGGAAATAAAGTTGACAATTGATAAATGGGCCCATGATCTAAATGAAAGAAATACCATTCAAAATGAGAAATATAAATGGCCACCAAGTATTTGAAAAAGTTTTCAGCATCTCTTGCCATCAGAGAAACAGAAATTAAAGTACTGAGGGTGGCCACCATCAAGAAAAGTGACAACAAATCTGGTAAAGATGTGGGGAAGACAAAAACACATCTTATACTGCTGGTGGATGTGTAAACTAGTGTAGCCACAGTAGGTATAGTGTGGAAGGTTGTAAAATAAAAAAATAAGTAAATAAGTAAAGAAGTAAGTAAGTAAGTAAATAAATAAATAAATAAATAAATAAATGAATAACAGAACTACCATGTGACCCAGCTATTCCACTCCTACTCTGAAGACACCTCTATACTCATGCTTAATACAATTATTTTCATAGTAGCAAGGAAATGGAATCAGTTTACACATCTGTCAACAGATGAACGGATGAAGAAAATATGCCATTTTATTCAGCCATGAAGAAAAGCAAGGTTATGAAATTTGCAGGAAAATATGTGGAACTAGAAAAAAAAAACATTTTATGCAAAGTAACCCAGGCTCAGAAAGCCAAATAGTGTATGTTCTTTCTTTCACATGGGAATCACGGCCTCTAACTGTCAAACATCTGTAAATACAGATGGGAGTTAATATTGGTAAACTAGAGGAGATAGAAAGGGTCCTACTGTTTTAGCCACTGTTCTATGTCTGAGAAGAGACACCAAGGCCAAGGCAACTCATAACAGATTTATTGGGGGCTTGCTCACAGTTTCAGAGGGTGAGTTCATGACTATCATGAACAATCATGGTGGAGAGCATGGCAGCAGACAGGCTTGGTGCTAGAGTAGCAGCCAAGAGCTTACATCTTCTTCACAGGCTATAGGCAGATTGAGTAAGCATGGGACTAATGTGGGCTTTTGAAACCTCAATGCCTACTCCAAGTGGCACAGCTCCTCCAGCAAGGCCATGCCTCCTAATCCTTCCTAAAATAGTCCCACCAACTTGAGACCAAGCATTCAAGTATATGAGCCAATGGAGGCCATTCTTACTGAAGCCACCACAGGTCCCATATGACTAGGAAAAAGAGAGAGAGAGAGATAGGGAAGAAAATAAAGCTAAGTGGAATGGGAGTGGACAGAGATGGGTGCAGGGAGTGGGGAGGTGGGGAACAAATAAAAGTGAGTTAGGTTTGAAGACCTAGCATGGAAATATATTACTTTGTAAGCTAATTTAAAAAAATTAAGATAGAAATAGTTTAGGGAGCCAGAAAGCTGGCTCAGTGGCTAAGAGCCACTTATTGCTCTTCCAGAGGACCTGAGTTTGATTCCTAGTACCTATGTCAGGGGCACACAATCAGCTGTGACTGCAGATCCAGGAGATTTGACGCCATGGGCCTCTGCAAGGCACCTGCACTCATGTGCATTCCCTATACACTTGATTACAAATATATCTCAAAAAGAGTCTGAAGTCATACTTGAGAAATGTTGGCCTTTGTTCTTCCATGCTCAAGAGACATTTTAGAGCAGAGAATAAGAACCTGAATTTGGCAGGGATAAAATTTGATTTTTATTTGATGGACATTTAACTAAAAAAAAAAATCAAATTTTCAAAGCCATTGATTTTGTTTATCTGCAGATCCTGACTGTTAAGGACGAGGAAGCCAATGAATATCTCAGTCAAAATTCTGCATTTGCTTGCCAAAGCTAATGGGCAGTCATCCAATTAATAATCTGGATCTTTCCCTAAAATCAATTTATCACCCAAATCTCATTCCTGCTGTAGGAAAACGCAAAGATTTTTCTAGGGAGGTGGCTGCGGAGCACAAACAAGCAGAATTTAGGAGAAAGCAGAGCTGTGAGAGTTGATAGGTATTGTGTTTGTTCATTCACATAACGGAAATTGTTAAAACTGATAATATTTTAAAAGTACTTTTAGTCATTCATTCTGCATTCATTTATTGAGCCCATTGGGTATTACTGTGCTAGCAAGGTGTTTGGGATTCTTAAATAAACCAAAATCTTTTCTTCTCTAGAAATTTATATTATAGCAAGCAACAAAAACCAAAACATAACATGCAATATATAAGAAGATTGCATTATTCTGGGTCCTCTGAGGAACAAGTGCCAAGAAAGGCTACATGAACAAAACTTTATTATGAAAAATGAATATATGAGGAAAAATTGGGAGGTAAACAGAAAAGGCTAGAGCTGGAAGAGTTTGGGGATCTGAATGGAAGGGAGAGGGAAGGTTATATGGGAGCAGCTGATTCTGTAGTGTTGTTGAAGGGGTATTGGCCATGGCGCTTGAGAGTCCTGCAGCCAAGGTCAGTATCAGAGTGGTCCTGTGTCCTTGAGGAATAAGCTCATGTGAGTGTTTCCGCCATAGTCAATGACTGGCTGGGAGTCCTGGATAATAAGTCCCTGGGAAACATGGCTTAGATGCAAACACAGAGATGGGTTCAGAGAACAGCAAATGACACTCTTGATCATTCATGCTTTTATACTTGATGTTGAAGAGGGATTTTTTTTTTTCAAGAAATAGTGATAGTGCTGTAGAGAAAAGAGCATGGAAGAGAATGAAGATTTAAGTTTAGAACTGGGTAAGTCTGATAGTTTAGATAAGAGGGGAGCACTTGAATAAGACCTTAAGGGGAAGTAGGAGTTAGCCATGAAGGTACCAAGGGCAAGAACATATCAGGAAAAGTCCATGCAGAGGCCCCACCGTGAGCATGCTGTAGCATCAGTCTAGTGTCATCAGAGACGGGCACCAAGGGAATGGTAATGACAGATGGTGTAGGTGGGAGCATGACATTTCTCAATCCATGTAGTACCCTGTAAGCCATGGTAATGACTAGAGCTTTCACTCTGTGTGGAGTAAGCAGCCACCAATAATCTTCACCCAAAGATGGATGAAGAGAGAATAGGTAGGATACAATTGTGTGAGAGATATGGTTTGGTCCAAGGTGATAACAGTAAATGTGATGAGAATTGTTAGAATTGTGTACATGTTTTAATCTTTTGGGCACAATAAAAAAGATTCTAGGGATATAGGATGTGAGATGAGGAGAAGAATAACTTTAGGTTTCTTGATATGAGGAAATATAATATCACCCATCAATTGAGGCAGAGAAATTAGTGAAAAAAAATTTGTGGAGAGTAGTTGGGGTTGTGGGGGAGTGAATACGGATGACAAGAGCTTATGTTTTCACTAAGTCCTTAGTTATACCTAATTGAAGAAGCAATTGGCTATGAACTTTGGGATTAAAGAAAGATGGCTTGTGTGGATTTATGAAATTTGCAATACTCCTAGAAGTGTAAGTTGGATTGCAAGGTATGTAGAGTTATATTTCATAAAGCAGTATAGCCTAGTGAGCTAGCACCCATTAAATGTTAAGTATGTAGTTATGATCAGAGACCTTTGCAGAATAGCAATAGGGCTCTATCTGCTCTCAGCGATTTTATTAAAACAGTTTAACCAGACCTTCTGTTGTTTGTTAATCAATACAGATGAGAATGAAGTTAAAAGCTACACTCTATTGCCAATTTTAATTACCTTCCTCATCACCAGGACAAATACCTACCAGAAGCATCTTAAAAAAAGACAAGTGTATTTTGGCTCACGGTTCAAGGGGTCAACAGGGTAGGATGAGGTGTCTTGGTCTGGGGTGGCAGTAACTTGTCCTCAGGCTTGCAGCATCTTGAAGGATGAGGAAAGAGTATGGGCCAGAGGCAGGGATAAAGTATAACCCTTAAAAGCCAGTCCTCACTGACCCACTTCTGCTAGCCCTACCATTTGTTTCAAAGGATCCACAACCTCCCCAAACAACACCATCAACCAGGGATCAAGTTCTCAAACACATGAGCTTATGGGGAGCATTGCACATTCAGACTACAGTGTTGGCTGAGTTTTGTTAGGAGGTAGTGGTGTATAAGAGATTTGAAACAGTTCCTCTTGCTTACAAGGAATTTTACTGTCTGTTTGGAGAAGTAAAATAAGTGTTTGAAGAAATAAGTGAACAAGCAAAACAAAACAGAACAATAAGCTAACCACCATTATATCTTGCTGTAATGAAGTACTAGCTATCACACTGTTTGAGACCTTATTAACTTGTTTTGGCAATAATCTATGGTTTTGAAATTTCCATTGGGCCCCTTCCATAGAGCAAATGAGTAACAGCCACGGGTGGCACAAATAGTACATGCACACTGAATGGAAGAAGACAAAGATTCAAGGAGAAAGCTGGTCTTAAAAGGAGAAACTTTTAGGGTCAGAGGACTGAAAGGAGATTATCCCTCAAGCTGAGAGAAGTATTAGAAAGACTGACAGAAATACATATCTATACACAGAGGCCAGCGTTCATGGGAAGTGAATGAATGAAGTAGGAGAGGAAAGATCAGGTTCACATTTCAGGAGAGTAAAGTCGTCAGCTTTTCTCAGGACCCATAGGAAGAAGGAAAAATGAGGCAAGAAGAGCTATCAGAATGTAGGAAATAGATTCCCTGAGGACCCTGCCTCTTGGTGTGGGTCCCAGTCCCCCTAGCTCTTTTCCATGTCCTTTCAGCTTTTTCTTCTAGGCTATCTGCATTCCTTTGTGTCACCTCTGACCTGCGGAAGCACTCTCTACCAGGGACACCACCGCAACCACCACATTGTTGAAGATCCAGGATGGGTAACTGCAACCAAAGAATGAAACAATTACCCAGCAAAGACACCAAACCAAACAGCAACAAAACAAATATAATAACTGCCTGTCATAAAACAAGCATGCATAGCTAACCCCATATGCTTCCTGCAGAATCCAGTAACCCTATTGCAACAGGCCCTGAGAAAAGCAATTTAGCCGAAACATAAGACAAAGACTCCAAAATAGCAATCATGAATATGTTCAAGGATCTTAAAAGTGAGTCTAATCAATGCCTTAATGAAGATTATAAAAACACAAATAGTTAAATGAAATAATGAAAGCATTTCAAGACGTGAAAGTAAAATTTAACAACAACAACAAAAAAAAAACAGAATCATGAAAAAACAAACCCTCAGATGGAAATAAAACTGGAAATGAAAAATTTAGAAAGTCAAACAAAAACCTCAGATGTAAACCTCACCAACAAATTACAAGAATGGAAGAGAGAATCTCTGATCTTGAGGACAAGTTGGAAGAAATGTCGAAGCACACATCTACAGAACATTCCACCCAACACTAAAGAATATACTTTCTTCTCAGCAGCTCGTGGGAACTTCTCCAAAATTGACCTCATACTTGGAAACACAGCACATCTCAACAAACATAAGAAAATTGAAATAACACTCTGTATTCTATCTGAACACCATGAATTAAATATAGACATAAGCAACAATAGAAACAACAAGTGATGAGGCTGATTAACAACAAAAGAAACAAAACAGAAACAAACAAACAAGAACGCTGACAAACTCATGGCAACTGAACAACTGACAACTGAGTAAAAAAACCGAGTCAATAAAGAAATCAAGAAGGAAATTAATCTTTTTAGAATTGAATGAAAATAAAATATTATTTACCTTGAAGGTAAATTTACAGAGCTAGAAAAAAAATCATCCTGAGTGAGATAACCCAGGCCCCCAAAGACTAATAATGTATGTTTTCTCCTATATGTGGATGTTAGGGACTATGGGAGGGACAACTAATACTATATAGGCCATTTGAAAAAGTCATATGGAAACCTTCTATATGCCTTCTACTGGTTAAAGTTCCCGAAATATGTATATATTTGAAAATAATCCAAATGGAGTTACTAAATAGCAGGAAAGATAATGGTCTGACTGGACAGTTTATACCACCAGGCAGTTTATACTGCCTGCCTCTGCCTCCCAGAGGGCTGGGATTACAGGCGTGTGCCACCATGCCCGGCTGATCAAAATACTTTGTGTGAAATATTTTTCAGTAATGATGATGATATAGGAAATAGGCTGTAGGAATGATTGCCTATGGGAAAATACCAAAGCTGATGATCATTAAGTAAAATCCCTAGAATTCTTCCTAATCTTCACAGTCTTGACCCAGAAGCCAGGAAGGCATTGGCTTGGTTTAAACATCCCTTCCAAAATGCAGGGGAAATTTTAATTTCTGTTGTGCACTTTTGAGAGGTGGTTAGACTTGAGGGCACCTTTATGAGAGTATTATGCTAGTTAGGAAAAAAAAAAGTGTGTGTGTGTGTGTGTGCGCGCGCGCGTGTGGTCTCTCTCTTTCCTTCCCTTGTGCTTTATAACATAGCCAAATGACCCTCCAGATGCAACTCCTTGACCTTGAAATACTCAGTCTCCATAGCTATGAGCCAATAAACTTCTGTTGTTTATAATTTACAGTCTATGGTAGATGTTATGAAGTCGTGAAATAGAACGAATGTGGGTAAAGAGAACGGACAAAGCAGATAGGATCTGAATGCTTAGGTATACATAGAAATATAAATGTGAGTGTTAGGTAATTACACACATCGTAGGGTGGCCATTTCATCCTTTCTAGAATCTTTTTTTTTAATAATACGACAAACTATACATTTGTTCAACAACTTAATTTTTTTTTTTAAGCAATTAACCGTAGGTCTTTCTAGAATCTTTTAAACTAGGTCTTGTGTTAGGAAGTTGACTTCTAACTTTTTCAGACTTCTGGAGTCCAGAATTTGTGTAAGCCTAAGGATACAAGTTAATATTTTTTTTTTCTTCAGAGAAGATCTCAGTATCTGAACCCCGTTCAAGGGCTAGGCTCACCTTGAAGTTGTGACCGTCTTCCAGCGTGGCCCCCTGAGCGCTGGGAACATATTCATGTGCCACCACGCTCAGTGTTCACTGTAAGCTTTTTATTATATTTGAAAAAATTCCTTAGATTTTGCTTGGAATGGAGTAGCCTTAGTCCAGGCTGGCTTTGAACTTGTTATGGATCCTAGGCTAGTGTCCAGATCCTGATCCTCTGCCTCATCTGCCTACCCCTAGCATCACAGGCATGCTGCCACAGCTGGCTCATGGGCTTCCTCCTTACACTAACCTCCAGAAGGCTCACACTCAGACAGTACTGGCACATAGGTTTTCGTGTTAGTCTGTCCTTCCTCATTCTTCTCGACTCTTACTGTCTTACAGTCCCCAATGGTACCCTTCTCTAGTGGACCCCTCAAGATCAAGAACATGGCGCACTGTGACTAGGGGAACCACATGTGTTACAAGACATCTTGGAAACTGGTGTCTTTTCACTCCAGGACACACTGTGTTGTCAAGACCACAGTGTTATTTATTTCTTGGCTAGGTAATTTGACCTTGAAGGTTGAGAGGGTAAACAAACTTTGGTATGGTCCCACAGTGCAGATGCCCATCTTACTTACAGCGTCCACTATACTGTGTAAAGTCCACCTTCCCTCTCTTGTTTTTCCCTTGGCCACTCAACATCTGACTCTCTACTAGCCTTCTTTGCTAGTTCCTTTCTCTCTCTTAAAATTGCCTTGGGCTGATGCCTAGTTAATGGTGACATTTCTGTTGTATGTTCTCTATTTATTTTATACGGTTTACGCCAGTTAGATGCCGAGATATTCACATTCACTTAGAGTCCCAGCTTAGACTTCTGCCCTAGGCTTCAGACTCTTTTCTCTGTGTGGAGTTCATGCTCCCACATGGCTCTGTCATTTTTTTTCCCTTTTAACCATACATCTTTCTTGATGATCTCTTTTCAAAGAACTCTACCTTGGCCTCACAATAGAACACTTGAGGTCTTTCTGGTACTACCAACCCCAACACCCCACTTTATTTTCTGTCTTCACCACAGCCTTTATTGTTTTCTGCAACATCATGGAATGTGCTTTTGTTGTTATCTGTCTTCTTTATCTAGACTATAGCTTCCATATAATGAAGAGTTTTTGTCTGTATTCTAAATGATTCGGTAAGATTAACGGACAACCATTAATTGTCAAATGATGGTCACCTGATTCATTGGGCTTTTCAATATGTATCAAGCACTCTATAGGTCTACCTAGTTGACTGAGAGTGTATGGCATTCTGTTTTTAGCAGACACATTATAGTTGTGCTTGTGTAAGGTACACTATACTGTTTGTTTCTGTATACACTGCACAAGAATCAAATCAGGGTCATTAGCCCAGGCATTACCTCAATCATTTACCATTTCTTTGAGATGAAAAGATGAAAAATATTTTCTCTTGCTTATTTTGTAACACACATTATTGTTAATTATAGCCACCTTGCTGTGTACTAAAATTTCTATGGCCTGGGAAATTAATGCTCAAAAAGATTAAAGTACAAACAGGTTATAGATATGATAAACTATGAAATGAGAATTTAAATCTAGGAGCATCTGGTCCCAAAGTTCCATCTCAGTGGTATAATCCATTCCACTTCTAAGTTTACATAGTCATAATGAGATGCAATACCATGAGGTTAAACAACATATATCATGTACCTAGAATAATGCATTATGCATGACATGCAAATTACTCCATTTTAATGATTTGTGAATTAAACTTTTTAAGATCGGACACAACCCATAACCATCTTTCTTAGACATTTATTGGAAAACAGACTGTAACTATTCAGTAAAGGAGGTTTTCTGAAAGTATACTAATACACTAAAAATGACTACACTGTTAGAATACTGTGTGTGCCTAAGCAGCCTTACTTCTCTTTGAACATTACTAATTCCTTCAGACTAGGTTTCCTAGAGGTCAAACAACTGGTGGAAAAGGATATTTAATGAAACCAATTGTTTGACTGTGTAGAAATAAAAGGTGCAGCTGTTTTCACCCTACTATAAATAACCAACCACAGACAAAAAAAAAAAAAAAAAAAAAACAACTTATAAACAAGCAAAACTTATACAGCAATTTCCCCCATTAAGCTGCTAAGACAAGTGAAAATGTTTTCTTATTTATTTCTCTCCTCTTGTCTACGTAAATGAGATGTTAATATTTAGAATATTTGAGAGCTTCCATGAATTTACTATTCATGTACCGGATCCTTGTAAAGTGTGCACCGAAGAAGATGAAAAGGACCATCCTGGTCCGAATCTAACTGTATGTGTTTTGAGTGGGAGCATTCACTGAGGACCCTTTGCCTTACTCACTTTCCTTCCTTTGTTAGCAGGGAAGGAAGCTGCCCTTCCCTCAGCATTGTTTTGGGGCTTGGGTATTTTCCAAAATGCTGGTCCACTGTGATACCTTTTCACTTGATACTTTCATTTCTAGCCAGCCAATCCAATGTAACGTTTGAAATGTTTGGACCAAAAAATAAAGTTTCTGAGATAAAATGTAATTTGAATTGTGTTCATCATGTGGGATAGTTCATATTAAGCTGTCCTTGGTAAGGGCATCTCCATCCTTTCTACATTTTGTCATTGAGTTAGATCCCTACAGAACATCATGGGTTGATAATCTTCATCCTGTTCAAGAAGCTAACTTTCAGTGTGCCTCTCCATGAAAAAGTTGTTAAGTTTCTGTTTTATTTTTGGCTGAGTAATTACAAAAACTTAAATGAATGAAAACGTTAGAGTTTATAATTGAAAAAACTAAAATTTAAAACTTTAATAGCTAGATTGTTTCTGTGTTGACTTAGTTTTTAATTAAAAACATTGGTCTTTGGCTAGAGAGATGGCTCAATGAATAAGATACTTGCTGCTCTTCCCGAGGACCCAGGTTCAGTTCTCAGCACCCATATGGCAGCTCACAGCTCTGTATAACTCCAGTTCCAGGAAATCTGACACTCTCACACAGACACACATGCAAACAAAACACCAATGTATGTGTAAATAATGAATAAATAAGTGATTTAAAGTATTGCTATTTTATTACTTAACAAATATTAACTTTGGAAATCAACCTGGCACTTTCTCAGACAATTAGGAATAGCACTTTCTCAAGATCCAGCTATACCACTCCTAGGCATATATGCAAGGTGCTCCAAAAGTACACAACAAGGACATGTGCTCAACCATGTTTGTAGCAGCTTTATTCATAATAACCATAACCTGGAAACAACCCAGATGTCCATCAACGGAGGAATGAATACAGAAATTGTGGTATTTTTACACGATGGACTACTACTCAGCAATCAAAAAGGAGGAAATCATGAAATTTGCAGGCAAATGGTGGGATCTAGAAAAGATCATTCTGAGTGAGGTATCCCAGGAGAAAGACACATATGATATATACTCACTTCTAAGTGGGTACTAGGTCTATAAGATAGGCTAAACATACTGAAGTCTGTAACCTAAAGAAGATAAACAAGAAAGAGGACCCTTGGTAAGATGATCAACCCTCACTAGAAAGACAAATGGGATGGACATTGGATGTAGGAGAAAACAAGTAACAGGACAGGAGCCTACCACTGAGGGCCTCTGAAAGTCTCTTCCCAGCAGTGTATCAAAGCAGATACTGAGACTCATAACCAAACCTTTGGCAGAGTACAGGCAATCTTTTTTTTTTTTTAATGTGAATTTTATTTTATTTTATTATTATTTTTTAAAAGGTGTTTTATTTTTTATTTTTTATTCTTATCAGTTACATTTTATTAACTCTGTATCCCAGCTGTGTCCCAATCCCTCATTCCCTCCCAGTCCCTCCCTCCCTCCCTCATCTCCACCCTGCCCCTTGCTAAGTCCACTGATAGGGGGGACCTCCTCCCCATTCATCTGATCCTGTTTTATCAGGTATCTTCAGGACTGGCTGCAAAGCTCTCCTCTGTGGCCTTACAGGACTGCTCCTCCCTTGGGGGGTGGGGAGGCCAAAGAGCCAGTCATTGAGTTCCTGTTAGAAATAGTCCTTGTTCCCCTCACTATGGGAAACCAATTGGTTACTGAGCTACCACAGGCTACATCTGAGCAGAGGTTCTAGGTTACATTCATACATGGTCCTTGGTTGCATGTCAGTCTCAGAAAAGACCCTGTGCCCAGATATCTTTGGTCCTTGTGGAGCTCCTATCCTTTCCTCATCAGACTAACTCCCCTTCTTTCTTATGATTCCCTGTACTCTGCCAAAGGTTTGGTCATGAGTCTTTGCTTTGAAAACACTGCTAGTTAGAGTTTTTCAAATGCGCTCAGTAGACTCCTGTCAATGTTTAATGCGCATCCCATCTGTCTTTCAAAACGAGGATTGATAATCTTACCCCATGTCTGCTCTCTTGATTATCTTTTTTAGGTGTATAGATTTCATTATGCTTATCATATCTTATAGGTCTATATAAGTGAGTATATACCGTGTTTGTCTTTCTTCTTCTGGGATATTTCACTCAGGATGATCTTTTCTAGATCCCACCATTTGCCTGCAAATTTCATGATTTCCTCCTTTTTGATTGCTGAGTAGTATTCCATTGTGTAAAAATACCACAATTTCTGTACCCATTCCTCCGTTGATGGACATCTGGGTTGTTTCCAGGTTCTGGCTATTACAAATAAAGCTGCTATAAACATGGTTGAGCAAATATCCCTTTTGTGTACTTGAGCAAACTTTGGGTATATACCTAGCAGTGGTATAGCTGGGTCTTGAGGAAGCACTATTCCTAATTGTCTTAGAAAGCGCCAGATAGATTTCCAGAGTGGTTGTATCAGTTTACATTCCCACCAGCAGTGGAGGAGGGTTCCCCTTTCTCCACAACCTCTCCAGCATGTGTTGTCCCTTGAGTTTTTCATTTTGGCCATTCTGATGGGTGTAAGGTGATATCTCAGGGTCGTTTTGATTTGCATTTCCCTGATGGCTAATGAGGATGAGCATTTCTTTAAGTGTTTTTCTGCCAGTCGATATTCCTCTGTCGAGAATTCTCTGTTTAGCTCTGTTCCCCATTTTTTAATTGGATTACTTGGTTTGCTGCTTTTCAGCTTCTTTAGTTCTTTGTATATACTTGATATTAGTCCTCTGTCAGATAAAGGGTTAGTGAAGATTCTTTCCCAATCTGTAGGCAGGCGTTTCGTTTTGATGACAGTGTCCTTTGCTTTACAGAAGCTTTTCAGTTTCATGAGGTCCCATTTATTGATTGTTGCTTTTAGAGCCTGTGCTGTTGGTGTTCTGTTCAGGAAGTTGTCTCCTGTGCCAATGAGTTCTAGGCTGTTCCCCACTTTTTCTTCTAACAGATTTAGAGTATCTGGTTTTATGTTGAGGTCTTTGATCCACTTGGACTTTAGTTTTGTTCAGGGTGATAAATATAGATCTATTTTCATTTTTCTGCATGTGGACATCCAGTTGGACCAGCACCATTTGTTGAAGATGCTGTCTTTTTTCCATTGAATGGTTTTGGCTTCTTTGTCAAAAATCGAGTATTCATAGGTGTGTGGGTTTATTTCTGGGTCTTCTATGCAGTTCCATTGATCCTCCTTTCTGTTTTTATGCCAATACCATGCAGTTTTTATTACTATTGCTCTGTAGTACAACTTGAGATCGGGGATGGAGATACCTCCAGATGATCTGTTGTTGTACAGGATTGTTTTGGAGATTCTGGGTTTTTTGTTTTTCCATATGAAGCTGAGAATCTTTTTTTCAAGGTCTGTAAAGAATTGAGTTGGTATTTTGATGGGAATTGCATTGAATCTGTAGATTGCTTTTGGCAGAATGGCCATTTTCACAATGTTAATCCTACCAATGAGTACAGGCAATCTTATGAAAGAAGGGGGAGTTAGTACGACCTGGAGAGGACAGAAGCTCCACCAGGACCAAATATATCTGGGCACAGGGGTCTTTTGTGAGACTGTATCTCCAACCAAGGACCATGTATGGATATAACCTAGAACCCCTGCTTGGATGTAGCCCATGGTAGCTCATGGTACCCTAGTAAGGGGAACGGGGACTATTTCTGACATGAACTCAATGGCTGGCTCTTTGACTTCCCTCCCCCCACCCAAGGGAGGAAGAGTCCTGCTAGGCCACAGAGGAGGACTTTGCAGCCAGTTCTGAAGATACCTGATAAGCTAGGGTCAGATGAAAGGAAAGGAGGTCCTCCCTTATCAGTGGACTTGGAAAGGGTTAGGGAGGGAATAAGGGAGGGGGATGCAGCTGGGATACAAAGTTAATACACCGTAACTAATATTAAAAAAATAAAAATTTAATTAGAAATATTTAAAGAACTTTTTCATGTGTGCAAATGTTTGCCTGCATGTATGTCTATGTACCACATAGGCACCTGATACAGGCAGACTCTGGAATAAGGCATTGGAATTGCAGGTGGTTGTGAGTCAACATATGGGTTCTGAGAACTGAACCTGGGTCCTCTCCAAGTGATCTTAACAGCTGAACCATCTCTCCAGCCCTTTTGCTTTTGGTTTTGAAAAGTTATTTCTCTTTCATCTCCAGAAGTCTGTGATTTTAGTTTGAAGGGTAACTGAGTATACTTTTAAGCATTTGAGTAGCTGGAAGTTTTAGCTCTAGATTTGCAAAAATAATTATTGAGTGGAGTTCCTTCTATGTGCTTAAATATATTACATTCCCCTTTCATTTTTCCTGTAGCTTGAGTTACATTTGTTGATGGTATGGCAAAAACAACACCCTTGCATTTATACGAGCCAATAAATGCTACCGAAGGAACTGGAATAGATCTTTGAAGAGCTGTTTGCCCACAATCAAATTGTTGATTTTATGACTCTATTAGCTTCTCGAAATTGGACTCAGGGATTCTTTAAATAACTGTGTTCCCCAAGAAGTTTCATATAACATTTTTTCTAGCCCACATGTGAGCAATTTGGAAACTGGATACTGAAATGTGAAGGGACGGTA
The DNA here is from genome assembly GCF_907164565.1 of Psammomys obesus. NCBI lineage: Eukaryota > Metazoa > Chordata > Mammalia > Rodentia > Muridae > Psammomys > Psammomys obesus. Next base: position 5,002,711 of record NW_026596095.1, read on the forward strand.
CTGCTGAACAGAAGCTCACAATTCTGAATGCCAATCACTTCTTTCTTCTTTCTTCTTTCTGTACGTCACACACTTCATAAACCATCTACTGACTAAGTAATGGGATGTTGTGCACTACAGGCAAGGATAAATAAGACAGTGAACTCATTTTATTGAAGAAGATGGAGCCAGATGGAAAACAGCAAACACTGAAGAAAATGAAAATATCATTGAAATCAGAGGCAGCGTAGAGGTTCAGCCTACTACAGAGAACAGCTAGATTGTTTGAAAGTTTTAGATTTGTACAAATCAAAATTAATGACGAGAATGAGTCAGGATTGTCAATGGGGGAAGCAAAGGGGACATCCTATAGTCACAACCCTTGCTTTCTGAGATCTTCGTAGACAAGTTAATCTTGCCAGGTTCTGTAGAAGATGATGGATGACATCTTATGAAGTTGCTACATACAAGGTTATAAATGTCAGTTAGTTGTTGAAGACGTGGCTTTCAAAGTATGTCTTTCTGTGTAATATATCTGCATAGGCACTATGAATACACATGAATATATACACATACCTGATAAGAATGTTTTTCTCTACCTATTTTATAATGACACCCAAATCCCATATCAAAATCTCGCTTCTCTTCATATTTGTAAATGGAGATAGTTTTGGAATCTGCCAGGAATAACCAGTCTTTCATGAAGTTTTGCTATTGAGATTAAGTGAAGGCCGCACCTGGAGGTATATACCTTTAATTCCAGAACTCAGGAGGCAGAAGCAGGTAGGTCTCTGTGAGTTCAAGGCCAGCTAGGGCTATGTCATGAGACCTTGGCCAAAAGAAATAAGAGAATTTACAAAGACGTGGTCACGGAGCTTAACAGATACTTCAAAAGTGGCTACTTTATAATCACTATTGTTAGTGATTGTCATACCACACAATACAATACAAATCCTTTAAAATGTACATTAAGTTCTGGAAGTACACGTCCTGGTCAACAGTCAACTTGACACAGCTTAAAGTCTCTGAGAGGCGAGTCTCAACTGAGGAACTTCTTAGATCAGATTAGCGTGTGGGCATTTTTGTAGGAGATTGATGTCGATTTTTAGTTGATGTAGGAGGGTCCAGCCTACTGTGGGTGGCATCATCCCTAGACAGATGGTCCTGAACTATACATGAAAACTAGCTTTGTATAATCTGGCCTGTGAGCTCGCTAGCAAGCCACCTCTTCCACAGTTCCTGCTTCTTTAGCTGTGAAGTGAGCACCTCCATAGGAATAGAAGGCATTCCTTCCTTCCTGGTATATTGTGACCTGGACGTGGAAGCTGAAGTAAACTGTTCACTCCCCTAAATTCCTTCCAGAGTGTTTTCTCACAGCAGCGAGAAGGAAACTAGAATGCACATTGTATTTCATTTAGTGCCTTCACACTTGTTGAGTGCATCCCCTTTCACATGTATGTCAGTACCGTAACTGATTGGTACAAGAAGAACAGCGCACTCCTCCTTCCCCCGTGATCGAAAAAGCTCTCCAATGATTTCATTTCCTACCTGGGGAAACCGAAGCCAACATCGGCAGGGTGCCAGTTCATTAAATGGTGACACCCCTTGTCCAGCAGATTTTCCATTAGACGGGCTGAAAATCTTGGAAGGTTGGGTCTGATTCTTTGTCATTATGGAAATACTCTATAAGCTCATCCAATTAGTTCAGCTTCTAGGCAGAACCATCACTCTGAGAGCCAGGGTGTGAGCCAGTTATGTTAAAGTGGATTTACATGGCAAAAGAAGGAATGAGACAGCTGTCAACGTGTCTGCCCCTCAGCCCATTCCACTGGGGAGAGGGAAGGCTGGGTGGCGGTTTGCTTACTGACAGATTGGGGTCCAGACAATTGTAATTCTAGCTTTAAGATTTTTGGAAACAAGTGTTTTGAAAGATGCCAACTGAAAGCTTACTTCCAAAATATTTAATGGATCTCTCTTTAGAGAGATGGATGCTTTGCTAGTGTTTATTATGTATATACCACACATAGATCTTTAGAAAGGACCCTAAAAAATACCCTTCTCCCTCAAAATCCTCATCATTTTCCACTTGGAAGTTATATTCTAAAATAGAAGGAAACATCTTTGTTGTTCCGTCATTGAATCTATCATACAAAGTGAAATTCTTTTGGGTTCATACCCTTTATTTTCCTTCCTTCCCTTCCCTTTTCTCTTTCTCCCTCCCCCTCTTCTTCTGTTACTTTTTCTTTTCTGGTGAGTTTCTAAGTGTAGGAGTTAGATTGCTTAATGTGTGCTCAGGGCAAAGACTGAAAGGATCACATTATCCAGCCATGCTGTGCTGTGGGTGGGGTGAGATTTTAAACAGCACTGAGCTCCAAGAAAATAGAATTACCACAAACAGATCTGTAGAGGACTCCTTAGAGTTTAACCAGAGCCCAGGTTTCCTGTGCAATTTATCCAACAGTAATAGTGGCAGCTGCCCATTTATATTCTTATCACATGCATGTCACCCAATTCTTAAAATCGCAGCAACAAAAATACCTTCTTAAATATTTTAATTGAAATGCTACATAAATATCTTCTGAAGGGAAATTTTAAAACAATTTATAAATTTTAAATTTTAAAACAAAATATAAATTTTGCTCTTTGTGGAATTTCTAAGGTCAGTCTACTGGTCTTCCCATCCCCTCCTCCCCTTTTCAGGAAACTTGGACTTCTTGAAGATGAAATCTGAGGCCTTTAGGATGCCCACATTCTAAGCAGCCACGGAAGGTAGTTCCTGAGTAGAATAACAATAGCAGTTCAACTGGGAAACAAAGGCCCACCCAGATAAGTATCTTCTGTTAAATTTGTTTAAGACTTTATTGCTAAGCTTTTTCCATTTGACAGTTTTATTCTTATCAAGTTCTATCCTTACCTCCCTTTTTTGTTTACATCTTTTCTTTGAAAATGGGCACTGGTGAAAAAAAAAGAAACCAGCCTTTGAGGCAGGTCCATTTTCCTTCTTTGAACTTTGCCAGCTCATCTGTGTGGAGAGGAGAGGAAGTGCTTCTCAGTGGCTTAATGCAGTAGTTTCCTGGAGCTGCTGAAGGGAGTAAGCTTGTCAGGTCATGTGAATAGTTTCATTTTTCTTAAGCTTTGGAGGACTGTGGGGTCTTTCCTTTTCCTTACAAATCTACAAGTGTAGATGCAACAGGCCAGCTGACAAACGGAAGGCAAACAAGTGGTATGCAAGGGTACACAGCAGGGGACATGGTACTCGGAGGGGTGAGGGAGAGCCCTTACACACTGTTACAAATGGCAGCCGCCAAATACCAAGTTATTTATAAAGAAGAGAGGCAGTGACTTGCTAGCATAGGGCACTGAATAAAGACAGGCTTGTGCCCCAAAAGAATGTGACAATTCAGTTCTGTGCATTTGTTTATTGATGATCTCTTTTTTCCTCCCTTAAGTCTTAACATTCCACCCAAAACAGACTGTTTGTTCTCCCCTTGGGGAACAACTCAGGATTTAACTATATTTACAAGGTTCTTTATTCTAAAAAGCAAAATGTTCTTGCTGTCAGAATGCATGTTCCATGACAGCCTATTTATTGCCTTCTCTACTTGGGAGAATTATTTACTCCTACAGAGAGGACCTAAATGCTAGTTGATTCTTAGTTGGCTCTTTCTTTTTGTACTCACCCAAACCATTGATTTTAGTTTACTTACTATTTTTTTAATTAACCAAGTCTTTTCTGTAACTCCAGTTCTAGGGGATCTAATGCCATTTTTTCTACTCCATGGGCATTGCATATATCCATTTATACATAGAATAAAAATAAGCTTCAAGAAATCACTACACTGTCCCGCCTTTAAAGACAAAGGATAAGAGACCTTCCTTCCAGCGTTGGTGAGCTCTAAGTGTGACTTAGTAGAGAGGAGAGAAAACTCCATCATGAGGGACCAGCATCATTGAATTAGCAGCTGTTGCAGATTACCAGGGAATGGACAGGTAGAGAATTTCAGCAGAGGAGCAGGAGAGTATAGGAACCTCCTTGGATCAAAAGAGAGGACTAGGGCTTTTAGGGGTGTTATGTTCTCCCTGGCTAGGGACAAGAGAGTCAAAGGCAATTGCCACTTGTGTTTTTTTCTTTATGCTCTCCCCAGCTACCTTGGACTGTGGCCTGAGGTAAGTTCTTTTTAGTGGGCAATGGCCTCTGTAACGTAAAGATAAAAATTAAGCACTGCAGCTCTTATTCTCATTTCTGTTAATAGCTCTTGGGTCTTTTTGCCAAACCAAGAAGTGCTAACACATTTGGATCTTGTAGCCAACATACTGACTCAAGTGGCATGCATAATTAATCTCATATCATGGCTGGTTTCATTTATTCTCTTTTCACCAAATGTGCATAGATTTCTTGGTCATTACCTCATGTGTCCCTCCTACTTAATGAAGCTCCTTTCTCCACTTAACTACAGACTTTTCATTTTTAAAGAAAACCAGAAACAAGCCTAGGTATATTTATTAGTCTACTATTTCTCTAAGCATTTAGCTTAACTTGAATTATACATGCAGTGGAGAAAACACTTCCCATAATCTCAATGAGTTGTGAATTTAATAAAGCACTCATATTTTGAGTAGCCACGTCTTGTACTAAAAAGCAATCTTTTTCCTAAGGAAGTAGATTGAGGGCAGAGCTATAATGGGCCATGAATTCTACCTACCATCTGTGTGTCAGTAGGTCATGTGTTAGTGCCTGTATGGTTAGCTGGAAAAGATGAATCCATCTCATTGTTGAATTAACTTGGCTTCAAAAATGTTGTTGCAGGGCTGGAGAAATGGCTCAGTAGTTAGAAGAACCTGGATTCAATTCATAGCACCCAGATGACTATTTATAACCACACATAACACCACCGGGAATGAACATGGTACAAAGACATACATGCAGGCAAAACATTCACACTCATAAAATGAAATAGATAAATGTAAAAAAAAATGATAAAAGTTTATTAGAACCAAATAATAAAGGAAAGTTCTGAGCGCATCTGTTCACAAAGTGAATATCTTAAAATTGTGATTGTTGTGGAACAGTTGAGTCTGTTCACTCAAAAAATATTTATGACCTGTCTACCATGAACAAGTTCTGGACAAAGAGCAGTGATAGAATAAAGAGAAAAAGAGATGTTGTCTGCTCTTTTGGACCTCAGATTTTGTGCTAAAAGACTTTAGACACAAATGAAGTATTAGATCGAGTTAAGTGCTACAGAGAAAACAAAACAGGCGCTCATACAGAATTAGTAGCTGGGCAGTGACTTTGGTGGGATGTATCTAGTTTAGATAGAAGGCTTTTCTGAAGAGGCAATCCTTGAGCTTTCTCTAAAAACTTGGGTTCTTTCTGAGTCAGGACTTATAGACCCATGAAGTTTAGAAAGATACTTATTTTATTTTACATTTGAGTGTTGTTCCAGCAATGACGGGTGTACATCATGTGTGTGTGGTGCCCCTAGAGGCTGGAGGAGAGTGATGGATTCCCAGGAAATAATTATGAGCTACCAAGTGGGTGCTGGGAACTGAACTTGTGCCCTCTGCAAGAGCAGCAAGTTCTCTTAACAACCGAGCCATCTCTTCAGCCCCACTTATTGTATTTTTATTTACATCTTTTAAATTAGGCAAACCATTCCTCACTCTGAACCTCAGAGGAGTAAATATAGAGATATTCTGTGCAGGGCTGAACATTCAACAGTCACATACTCTCTGCTCCGGGATCAGTTATGAATCTCTGAAGTAACTGCTACCCACTGCAGAAAGGAAGCTCCTTTGACTAACGCTGATAAGCACACTGATCCTTAGGCATAAACATAACTATTTAGAAGTCGATTTGACAGACGTGTTTTACTTACTTAATAGAACAATAGCAATAGCTTTCTTTCTAGGGCCTATGACCTTCCCATCCACAGACTTCTGACCATGGTTTACAGTACTGGATATGAATTTCACACCTATAGACCAGACACAACAACAACAACATCAACAACAAAACAATCTAGAAAGCTGTTGGTCACCTGTCACACTCAAGCCATAATTACAAAAGTGGTATATCTTGTCTAGTGAGTTGGGATTGTAGCATGCAAGGTCCATAGCTAAGAAGGAGGGTTACTTAAGTTCCTTCCCCAGACTCTGTCCAGCATGCTACACACTGCCATCAAGAAAGAAGCTTCCAGATCAACTCCTCCTCAATTTTCCTATGTCCCAAAGCCCAAGTGTATGTTGTCTTTAGCTGAAGGCAACTTTTTTTTTCCTGTTGTCATGTTTGTTCCCTTTTTAATAAGTACAATGTCTTCCAACTAGGAAAAATTGCCTCCAGGTAATTGGTGCTACTTTACAAAAAATTGACTCAAGATCATAATAGCTATGGTCTACCTGTGAACATGGCTATTTTCAGAGATAATAGATATTTTCCTCCAGTGAGAAGCTACCTTTGGTTTTAGTAATTCCATATACTTTTGTGATTATGGTAGCTTCCCATTCAAAGAAGTTACGAAATAATTTATCTCAGCTCTGCAGAAATTAGTTATGTGAAAAAGAATACTAAGTTAGGTAATGTCTACCTATAGAGGAGCCAACAACCTCCTCAGAAAACATGTTCCTCTCAGTGTCTTTCCTGCCACATCAACTGATGTTTGCTCTTTATTCATTTTGATTAACTACATAGGGAATGGGACTGTACTTAAACCTTCAAGGGTGTCAGGGTCTTTTTCCTCTTTGATCCATTCCATAATCTCTGACTGAGACACACTGATTATGTCATAAATTGGAACTCCTATAACCAACCATTCCTTCACTCCTTACCCTTGTAAGCCTTGCCGAGGGGAGACTTCTATGAAGCCCACCTTGAGAGACAGAATTAATCATTGTCTCATGTGTCTCCATAGAACATTAAGCCTAATTTTGTTATTAAAAAGTACTCTGTGATTGCAAGAAATAATATGTCCTGGTGAAGTAACTATTATTATTATTTTTTACTACTTCATAAATTGTAATTTCAACCAATTAGAGTATCTGTCTGCCTGTTAGAACATAGGTCTGCAAAGTCAGAAAGTTATAATTTCTGGTAGCAAATACTTGTTGCACTATTAATGTTCAACTCATGTGATACCTTTTTTGGAGAATTTTTTCTGTGAATTTACAAAGGCCATTTTGATAGCATTGAGCATAATTCATTTCATAAAGTCAATATAGCAGTTGTTCTACATTAGGTCTGAGTATTTCGGTCAAGATGTAGCCATCCTTGTGACAGCATCATTTCTTTTTGAAAGCAAGAATCAATTTCACCCGAAGACAGGAATATATGTCACAGGAGAAGTACTAGCTGGGGGAGAACAGAGGAGAGTTTGAAAGTACTCTATTTCCTTCTTCTCTCTCTGTCTCCCTCCCTCCCTCTCTTTCTTCCTTCCCTCCTTCCTTCCTTCTTTCCCATGACCTGGAGTGGGGAGTGTTGGAATATGAATCTGAAAATTTATTAGAATCTCTAGCCACCTCTTTCCCCAATCCTATAATTGTGTCATTACTATGACTAACCAGGCAGTATGTGACAGCTGCTTCACAAGTGCTTGATTTGCTCAGCTTATTTAATTCTTGCAATGGTACTATAAGCTAGGTACTTTGGTGCTCCCTCCCCCCTTTGGATAGCGAGACTAAGAGTGACATAGAGATCACCTAGAGTCACACTCACAGCCTGTAGCAGAATCAAGATTTCAATTCATTCCAGCCTGAAACTAGACACTGATCTCTATACATTGTGTTCTGAAAACCTCAGGTTGGCTTGGGATGTATTTCCTGGGGAAGCGTTGGCTATCTCTGGAAATAGTGGGTCTAAGGTGGTGGTAGAGATGGCTTAGCAATGCACACAGAATACCAGCTGGCCTCTGGGTTATATTCCAAGATAGACAGGCCTTCTTTGAGTGGTTGACGAGGTTTTCCTGTATAGTATTTTAACCATTCATCTGTCCAAAGCTCACCTGACCTCATCCAGAGTTTCCTTCATTTCCCCCTTTTTTTTTTCCTGTTTTCTTTTGTTGTTCTGAGGATTGACCCCAGGGTCTCAGGCAGGCTAAACATGCACTGCCACTGAGCCAAGCCCTACCTTAATTTTTTTAATTAAAAATTGTTTTATTGAGATATAATTCACACAGCATACAATCTACTCAGCTAATTGTATCAGATAGTTTGTTTTCTAAAAGTACACTCGCATCACAATGAGTTTCAGACTATTCGGATGCCTACCAGAAGACACCACTTGCTTCTGCGCTGCCTTCTCAATCTTTCTGTGTTCATGGTCTCATGAATTTGCCAATTCTGGACATTTTGCACCAATGGAATTATGTAATAAATAGCCTAGTTGATGTCTGATTTTATTTCTTTAGCGTAATGTCTCGTTCTTGTTGTGGCATATAGCAGAGCTTTATACCTATTATTGCCGAATAAGACATCATTTTATGGACTTATCACATTTTCTTTACCTATTCATTAGTTGGCAGGCATTTGGAATGTTTCTACGTTTTGACAATTCGGAATAATACTTACAGGAACATGAGTTAGTATTTTCGAATTTCTACTAAGAGCTCCCATTTCCTCATTGCATATTTGTGTACAGGGATCAGAGAACACTCATCAGTTTAATTATCACAACTTGCTTCATAGTATAAATGAACTTTGACTGTCAAATTGACACGGCCTACAGTCACCCGAGAAGGGACATCCAGTACCTTCTGGTCTAGGGATTGCCTAGACCAGATTGGACTGTGAGCGTGTCTGGGAGAAACTGCCTTGACTGTTAATTTATACGGGAAGGCCCAGCCCACTTGAGCAGCACCATTCCCTGAGGAGACAGTCCTGGACTGTGTAAGAAAGGTAGCTAAGCACAATCCTTCTGGTGAACAACAAGCAGCTTTTCTCAGGTGCTGCTGCTTTGAGTTCCTGTCCTGCCTCCTTTCAGTGGTGAACTGTGACTGGGAAGAATAAGCCAAATAAATCCATTCTTCCTCCAAGGTGCAACAGAGTGAAACTAAGACCTACACTAGATGCGTTTTATTTTATGTTAAATATTAATTTTGATGACAATTTGCTTGGCACGTCTATTTTCCCCCCATTACATTCAGCTTATTAAACAACAACAACAACAACCAAGAACCAATTATTATGTAACCATGGTAATTACTCTGCCATGTTTACACCACAGTAATGCTTTCAGCTGACTTGGTACACTAATATGCAAATGTACTTTTCATGTTACTCGAGGTGTTTCAAAGGGGGAGTGTGTGACCTCAGTTCATCTCTAATCTATAAAACCACTGTGGGTGTTTTCCCTAGAGAAGTGAAGTCCTGCAGGACCTCTGCTGACACTGTCTGCCATCTGTCATGTCCTCCACACCCACAAAATGCCCAGAGAAGCAATTCAGCAACCTGAAGTTTCTGGGAGGCTCTTAACCCATAGAGCTGTGTTAAGACCATTTTCATTTTCTTCTCTTCACATCCTATTATTCTTGTCCACAGTGCTTTTTCCTGGGAAAGCCACAAGATCATTGTCTTGAATTTTATTACTGCCTCAAACCATGGCATCTCCTCAATTTCTTCCCCATGAGACAATTCTGTGTCTCTTTCCAGGGCCATGGTCCTAACAAAATTTCCCAAATCCCTCCCAACTTCCAGGTCCTATGTCCTCCTTTCTCTCGCACACTTAAGTTCCATTGTCAACCAAACCAGCAGTTCTTGGTCTGCTTTAGTTTTAGGTTCCTCCTTGCTGAGGCTCGACACTAAGTCTGCGTATCTCTCCATTGCACGTCTGTATGGATGCATCTGGGTGGGACAAAAAAGCACCACCTCACTACAGATGAGTGAATGACCGCCGTCAGACGATGCTGATGCCTTGGTCCTCACACTGTCTGGAACGATTGTTTCCCAGTTCATTTACTTCCTCATTTCTTTGTTAATTTTTATTTATAACCTCTTTCAAGACGGCTATGTCTTTACAATCCTCAATTATGACACAAAGAATTACCCAGACTCCAGACACTGTTTACCCATTCGCCAGTGTCTGTGCCCATACACTCCTGTGCCATCAGTGAGTGCTTGCTTCTCTTGATTTTCTTACTGAGAAGGCTGATCCTCCCCCTTGTCTGTTCAGCTCATCTTTTCTCAGTTACTAAAAACCATTGTTCATGCATTCTCACCTGTCTCTCCTGCTTCAACAAGTTTCCAGTTTGCTTGACCGCTATGGCCTTTCAATGTGAATAGAGAGATATACTATAAATGGCACAACACACACGCTTTATTCTTATGTTGAGTGTGCACGTGTATTTATGTGTGTGTAGGCCATAGGAGTTACTGTAGGAGTTACTGTCCCAGAACTTGCCACGTAGGCTAGATTAGCTAGCCAGCTGGTCCTAGGGAGCACTGATGAACACACCATCATGCCCAGCTCTTTGTTTTTTTTTTAACGGAGGTTCTGGGAATGGAACTCTGATCAAAGATTTTTCCAGTTGATATATGGCCTGGCCTTATTTCCTATCCTGAAGCACTAAGAACTGAAGTCTTGCGCTGACTCTGACATCCTTGATGGTTACCCATCAACCATGGGGCCTTCATTTGTTGTAACATTTAGAATCAGTTGCCTTTGTGGCCTCTTGAAATCACTGCTATTAAAGCAAATGACACTCAAGCCCAACTTGTCAGTGCAGAACATCCAAGCCGCAACTTTAAAATCCTTCACCACCAGTCATTGCTCTCAGGTGATAGCACCGCCACTCTCTTAATTGCTCAGGAACAATATCGCTCATTACCGCACACTTTTATTTTTCATACCTTCTATCTAGTCAGCAAATCCCGTTTGCCCATTTTAAAATCACATTAAGTGCTTTATATGATCAATTCTCTGTATCTCTATTATCAGCACAACACTGCAAGCCACTTATTATCTCTGACTCCAAAATTTGTTCTTCCCTGATTCTATTTTCCCTAATTACCATCTGGATTTAATAATAATAATACGATGGAATAGCCATTGCGTAGCATAAGATATTTCTTTTGTCTGTGCAAAGCCTCTAATGTAAAAGCCAAAACACCAATAATGACCTGTACAGACTGAGTTTCCCTTCAACCCTTACCTCACGTCTTATTATTCTGCACCTTCCTCTAGTCACGTGACTCAGGGTCTTCACACAGATCTCCACCTGTAATGCTGCTCTTTTCTCAGCTCCTGTGCTGCAAGACTTCTCCATATTCCCTTCTTACTCAGACAACCTTAGTTGCATTTCCACTCAGTTGTTTTCCCATATTATTTTTTTAGATACACTGTATCATTTTCCTATTCTAAAAGTATTTACTTTTAGTGTTGAGGAGACGTCTCATTGGTCAAGTGCTTGCCATACAAAAAAATGGTGATCTTATTTCAGATCCACTGCATCCAGGTAAAGGCCAGCCATGGGAAGCGGACACAGGCAGATCCCTGGAGCTTATTGGACAGTCAGACTAGCGAAGTTGATGTACTCAGTTTCAGTGAGGGACCCTGTCTTAAAAAAAGGTGGGTAATGATTGAAGAAGATGCCCATATTGGTCTCTGGATCCCGTGTGCTCATGTACCTGCCCACACTCACCTGAACATGTAAGCATACTATACAAACACAACGCCACAGCACATGCATATACTCACAGAGAGAGCTATGCATTTTTATTTCCGTCTGTTCACACTATGTTGTTAGCTTTATAAGGCCTGGGGATTTTAACTGCTTTGTTCCTAGAAGTGTGGTCTTACAGTAGCTGCTCAGCAAATATTTGATCAGTGGATTCATCTGAACTTGAGCCTGAAATCAATATAGCTTATTAAATCTGTTGATGAAATTGCTCTACTAATTTTCTAAGTTACTCTACTAATTACCAACCAAGTTAAATTTACTATTCTACTCTAGTAAATACGAACTGTCTTTGAAATTTTGGTGCTGGAATTCTTATTAAGTACAACACCTATATGTGTATATAAAATATATTGTATATATATGTATTTTAAGCATTTGTTATAAAATCTTTGTGTTTTTAAATTTACATTATATTTCTAATATCTTTCTTTTGATAACTGCAACATTGTAAATAACACACATTTATTTTTAAAAGGCAAATGGCATTAGCTTTGTGTCCTGGAATTCGGTGTTGAGGACTCCTTGGAATTCTCAAACTGTTGCAAATGTAGCTGACAGCTGAGAATAACTCAGAATGTAAACGTCTATAGAGTCAGCTGTGAAAAGAATTTTTAGAAGCAGAGTAAGACCATATAGCAGTGTCAGAAAGCTTGGGGAATGGCATCTGTTGTTTTAGGTAGTGGCTGTTTTTAATGATGTATTTACTGCTGTAATTTCAAATATGTAAATTTGTAGTGTTCTACAAATTTACTACAAATTACTGCCCATCGCTCCCACCACATAAACAAATTGAAAGAAAAACAAAACAAAGCATGATTATTTCCTTAGATGCTGAAAAGGAATTTGACAAAATCCAATACCCATTTATGTTTAAAGTCTTGGAGAGATCAGGGATACAGGGCACATACCCAAAAATAGTAAAGGCAATATATAACAAGCCTATAGCCAACATCAAATTAAATGGACAAGGCTGCACACTCTCTCCATATTTTTTCAACATAGTACTTGAAGTCCTAGCTAGAGCAATAAGACAACTAAAGGAGATCGAGGGAATACAAATTGGAAAGGAAGAAGTCAAAGTATTGCTATGCACAGATGATATGATAGTATACATAAGTGACTCTAAAGATTTTACCAGAGAACTCCTACAGCTGATAAACACCTTCAACAAAATGGCTGGATAGAAAATCAACTAAAAAAAAAACAAAACATCAATAGTCCTCCTGCATACAAATGACAAACAGGCTGAGAAATAAATTAGAGAAACTACACCCTTCACAATAGCAACAAATAATATAAAGTATCATGGTGTAACTCTAACCAAGCAAGTGAAAGACTTGTATGACAAGAACTTCAAGTCTGTGAAGAAAGAAATTAAAGAAGATATCAGAAGATGGAAAGATGTTCTATGCTCAGGGATTGGTAGGATTAACATAGTAAAAATGGACAGTTTATAAAAAACAGTCTACAGGGTCAATGCAATTCCTACAAAATTCCAACACAATTTTCTTTACAGACCTTGAAAGTCTTAACTTTCTAATGTAAGAGTTCTGGGCAAGAGGATATATCTGATCAATGTCATGTGTTTATTGCCATGGTTAATGGAAGCACTTTCAAGGCTCTCTAGAAAAGTACTTGGCAGTTTTATTCAGCATGAGGTTATAGAATTCATTTGCTTTCTTCTAAAGCCGGGATCTTTCTTTTTGTTTGCAACCTTCAGGGCAGGTGGAATTTTGTCTGAATTTGGAAATCAAAGTAATGTTGGGTTTGCCTTCCTGTCTACCTGACCTTCTAGGACCTTAATTTCTCCTTTTAAAACACCTTGCCTAGCTTCTGGTTTATTCCTGGAGATTCCCAGAGAGTTTGTCTCTCCTGTGAGTAAATGACGCTTGGGTGTATCTTCTCTCATTCTGAAGCAAATCTATTCTTGTTTGGGCGAAATCAAAGCTTTATTTACTTTCTTTTTTATGTTGGTATCATTTTCTGTTTAAAATTTTTGTTATTGTACAATTTTGTCTCTTTTGTGAGCAAATTGAACAGTGCTGATAATAAGCTGGCTGCAGTGAACTTTGCTTGTGGGGCCACTCCTTTTGTTTTGTTTCTTTCTCTTTCTCCAAGGAACTCTGATTTGAACGAAAAATACTATTGTGCTTACAGCACATTTGACATAAGGTGTTTCGGCTCCAAGCCTCGTTTCTGCTTGTGAATTTCAGGTCCCTAACAGGCTGGAAGGGTTTTGGTAGCTACGTAGACACAAATTTAGCAGTCTTGTTAGAGGCTCTGTTTTATAGCCAGCTCTGCCATGAGCTCTCCACTTTCGTACTCAGTGTGAGCCATCAAATCTTCCATAGAAGCAGCTTATTAAAAGGTGTAATATCGTTGTGTGCGGCTTGATAGACTCATTCTCACAGGCAGCTCCATGTGAGGACATGTTACCGAGGAGAACAGAGTAAATGAGTGTTATTGTCTATTCGGAAGCTGGCAGGCCTCTACTGGGACTTATTGTTGGCCAGTTCTCCCCAGGACCTTGACTATAAAGCACCCTAGGGAGTGCTAAAGATTACAGTCATTACCCTGATGGAAAGCCAAGCTAATTTTGCCTGGATCTAACCCTCTGCTTCCAGGGAGCTAATTTTGCTTGGATCTGACCCTCTGGTTCCAGGGAGTCTGGCTATTCCAAATCTGTGACTTAGATGACACATCACCAAAAGCCACATCATTGTTGAGAGAGAGGGAGGGAGAGAAAGAGAGAGAGAGAGAAAGAGAGAGAGAGAGAGAACCAGCAGCTGTTCATTAGGGGCCAGCCCCCAACATTTTGTTTGCTGTTCACACAGAGTTCCTGTATTTTAAAACAGCCTTTGAAACACAAGACCTTCCGTTCTCTGTCCATTGTCTCTGCTTCGGGGCCAGTTCAGTTGCTATAGCCAGTGTGGGAGGACTGAAGAACTTGGACATTTGAATCCTGCTGTGAGTCCCAAGGAGGCTGATGAGAAAGTGAAAGGTGCGCCTCCATAGTGCACAGTGAGGACAGTGCTCACCAACTGGGGTGAGGGCAAAGGAAGGCTGACTACCTGCAGAAGAAACTCACCAAGTTTCCTGCTGTTTTCCAGAATGTTCTTTGTTTCCTTGTGACTGACAGACACCCACAGTCGCACTTGATTATAGCATAGCTTTCTTGGTTACCAAGGCAGCCTTATTACCGAAACCCAGCGAAATACCATAAAGAAAAGAGGCACGGTGTGCCACGAAAGAGCCCCAGAGAAGGAAATGAATTCTTCAAGGAGAAGGGATGTTTGGTTCAAGGTCTCGCAGCATGAAATGCTGCTTTTGTGGTTCAGGATGGATTTGGGAGTCAGAAGATGACAAATTTAAAATACTGTTGTTGTTGAACTGTGATCTCAGGTCATGGATAAAAAAGTGAGGAGTTGAAATTAATTAGAAGTTAAGCAATTTTGGTTGTATCTATTTAAGTAATAGTTGCTAAAGGCTGGAATTTCCTGGGCAGACCCCAGTATCTCCTTGGAGCCACTTTCCACAGGGATTGATCCTTAAGAAGTAGTCTCTGCAGTGGCATTATTGATACGCAGAGACTGTCATTGAAAAGAAAGAAAAGGGATCCATATGCATGACAGCATGTCCACATGAGACACTGCCCTGCACACCCACCTATCACTTTCTCCCAGGAGACTAATGCTGTCCTACTCTCCTTTATTAGAAAGAGACTCATTTACATCTCTTAATGTGTACATGTGTGTGTGTGTGTGTGTGTGTGTGTGTGTGTGTGCGCGCGTGTGTGCATGCTCATTGGTGTGCATGTAGAGGTCAAAGGACAACTTGGAGAGTCAGTTATTTCCTTCTACTGTGTGAGTTCTAGGGATCAAATGCACATCATTAGACTTGGTGACAAGTCCCTTTACCTGCTGAGTCCTCTTGCCAGAACTTCTTTGTGGCTCTTAATGGCAGAGGAAATGGGTGTGAAGTAATATTCTCCTCTAGAGTTTCATATGTATACTAACGTGCACGGTCCCATTGCTGGCTGGGAGACAGGATGTGAAAGGGCTTCATATGTTAAATTAGCAGCACTAAAAACATACAAAAAGCTTGACTGTTTTCTATGACGTGACCCTAATCCCTCATGGTACATCAATGAGCTTACCCCACCCCCCACATTTTTTTTTTAAAGCCACTTTTTTTTTTTAAAAGCCACTCTGCTGTTCTTTCTCTTTACTAGGGTTTCTTGCTCTGACTTGCTCACTCTAACATGAAAGGGCTATTTATAGCACATATAGCTCAGTGTGGATTGGAAACCCTGACTCATCCATTCTCACTTTCAGTAACTACCTAGTGCGAACATTTGCCTTCTTGATAGTGTTCAGTATTCACTGTGAGAAAGGAGCTTTAAGGCACCAAGAAGAGTTTGAAATAATTTTGTAACCATGATGTTCTTAGTCTATGTCTCTGGGACATTTTCTACCACTTAGCAGGAATCCTCAGATATAAATAACACAAATAACATTTAATGGGAACCCACTAAGCATTAGACCATGTAAATGATTTGCTTTTATCAACACACTTAATTCTCAATATCACTTAAAGGTATTAAATCCTGCTTGTGTTACCTCAATTGAAGGGCTGAATGATCAGGGATTTGAATTTTACATAGGAACTGAGAGATAACATGGGAGTGATTGACTTGTTCATCTGTGTTGAGTGCCTCTTTGGATCCAGCAGCTCTGGTCTGAGGTGATACTGCAGGACAATGCCTAAGAAGGTGAGAATTAAAGATAAATAAGCTTGAAATGCAAGCATGTGGAAATAGTATGGCCATAACTCTCATCTGTGAGTTTGGTTGTGACCTTAGCAGTAGACAGTGTCTTTCTCGTAGTGCTGGGACTATAATGTTGAGACAAACTATGGTGGTAGAGGCCCATTCTCTCTCTTAGAACTTGAAAGAATAACAGCCCTTCACTGCACTGAAATCCCCTGGAATCCAATATTGGATTGGGGCAGTTTGGATAGAATGAGGTGTCAATGGTAGGCTTCCTGTTGGAGCAGGTCCAGCAGCCAACTGCAAATATAACAGAGATGACTGTATTTGTACTAGAAACTGAATGGCAGCCTTACCTCTACAAATCAATGCCTGTGTGGGTCACTGCTTTGTTCAGAATCCACTAGTGACTGTTCACTGCATTCCACAGCAGGCTCACCCTTCTCTTATCAGAATCACTTCCAGCTCTTCTTTGGGGATACAACACGGATCTTTTGTTGGAGCAAAGCAGTCTCATTGGGTTTTGATATGCCTCCCACTTTGAAGCTTTTGCTGAGAATTTTTTTGAAAATAGATTCTTCTCTCATACAGTAGTTCCCCCCACAGTTTCCTCTCCCTCTTCTCCTCCCAGCTCTCTCACACCTCTTTAGTCTGTCCTTCCATCAGAAAAGAGTGTCGAAGAGACAACAACCAAACATGAGAAAACAAAATACAATAAAGCAATGCAAAAGCTCTCTCACTGAAGCTGGACATGGTAATCAAAGAAAAGAGCCCCAAGAGTAGGCAAAGAGTCAGAGAGCCACCTGCTCCCACAGTTAGGAGTCCAGGACCTGTACAGGTTTGCAGAGCTTTGGCTGAGATTGATTCAACAGCTCTTAGCATGAGCCTCTCCCTTCCTTGTTTTGACTGTATTCTTCATTTGCTTGAACCACCCTTCTCTCCATGAAGCTTTTCTTTAGTCCATGGGAATCTCCTCTTTCTATGAATTTCTGTGGCATTTGCTGTTTACATGGTTCCTTTGCTTTTATAAGAAAAGATTGTTACTTTTCATGAAATACCTACTTGGTATGTGTGGTGGTTTGATTGAGAAATGTCTCTATCAACACATGTATTTGATTCTCCCCTGTGGTGCTGGTTGGGGAGGTTGGGAAATATTTAAGAGGTATACCTTGCTGGAGGAAGTAAGTCACTGGGGATCAGACTCTGGGGGTACATGGTCTTGCCCTCCTTTCTACTTTCATTGTCTGTGACTGAGATGTGATCTCTCAGCTTTCTTTCTGTCTCCATACCTTCCATGGATATCTAGCCCTCTGGAGCTGTAAGCTGATACAAACTCTTCCTTAACTTGAGTTGATCATGCTGTGTTACCATAGCAATGGAAAAGTAACCAGTTCAGTATATTTACAACTTTTATTTTCAACAAACTTGAAATCTGGGAAATCAAAATGATTTGAACTTTCTTTTTATCTACCACATGATGACGTGACAGAAGAAAGTCATGATTGTCTTAGACTCAAATTTCAATTCTGACTCTGCCATTGTGACCTTACTTCTTACATTGTGTACTTCTTTCTTTCTTTCTTTCTTTCTTTCTTTCTTTCTTTCTTTCTTTCTTTCTTTCTTTCTTTCTTTCTTTCCTTCTTTCAGCATTTAGGTTCTTTAGCTATTAAATTGGACTAATAACAGTCTCAAAGGGTTAATGTGAGTGTAACAGTCTAAGTATGAAACACATGTAAATTATTTACTCATAAAGTCTTTTTCAAGCGAATGGTAGATTCCACAACTATCTTTATCTAAACACTGGAATTAAAACCATTTCAGTAACTTTATTAAAGAATTCCAGAGTATTTCAAAACATTTAAACTTCACTTTCAACTTCTCTGCCAAACTATGACCTTCCTTCTGAGTGTCAGTTGTTTTCTAAAGTGGCCTGGATGCTATTATTGGTCATCACAGAGAGGAATGATTTACTCTGTTAGAGACCCCCTACCCTACTGATCTAACCTTTCAAACTTGCTATATTTGGTCTCTCTTATTACATAATAACCCCCCTAAAAAAACCCTTAGTAACTTAATATAGTTAAGCATCACTTATAGTAAGAAATTTTGTCCCATGGTTCTTTGGCTCAAGAATTTAGAATCATTTCACAGCATTGAAGTCACATGGCAGTTGGGGGTGCAGTTACCTGAAGTCTTGGCAGGGGCTGGTTAAATCCCATTCAAAAGGTAGCCTCTGAAGGTAGGTACTGGCCAGCAGCCTCTATTATTCTTGTAATGGCTGCTCCCCATGAGGTTGAATTTTCTCTATGGTATATGGCTGCATTACCCTAAAGCAAATGGACTGAGACCAAGACAGAAGCTAAATGGTGTCTAGTCTCTATTCTTAGAAGTCACACACTGTCACTTCTGCCATATTGAACTGGTCATACAGAGAGGTGGTACCAATTCATCCAAAAATGGGAAATGTTCAGAGGCAGGAGTACCTGGAGGCAAGGAATGCTGTAGATTATGTTTAAAACTGATTACCCAAGGCTGCTCTGCTCTCCAATGATTCAGGTGCCCCTACTTGAAAAAGTATTGACCTTCTTATTAAAGACTCTCAAGTCTTATGCCGTTAGAGTAGCCTTTCAAAGTCTATGATAGGATTACACAAGCCAGATCAGGGTGTGGCTCCCTGAGTTTTGCTCTTCTAGATCTAAAGACTTGGGCATCTCTTTCCTATACACCCAGAATCTGTAGATTATGGAATAGGCGGAGGAGAAAATGAAATCCACTGGCCCACTGTAATAATTCTGAAACACAGCCAAACATTTCTTGCCAACTCCTAAGGAGTGCTCATCCTACTTCTTGGGAAGGCGTCTTTATGGGGCCTTGGCTCCACCTCCTGAATTTTCTTTCTTCATTAGGCCAGAACTCATAGCTAAATGGTCTTCTAAATGTGCTTCTTGCTCACAGTGGTTTAAAACTCACGAACTCTCAATTTTGATAATATGAATACAAAATCTTTTTGAGTCTTATTAAATGTTTGTAGGCCATTAATGAACAGATTACTCCACTATACAAAAGTCAAGTAGGCATTCATTTCAAGATGTACCCTTCCCTTTTTACTGTGATCTTCCCCCAGGGCCAATGGGGAATACCTTTAAGGGTCTGAGAACACATTTTCTGCAAAGGAGGGCGTTTGCAAGACTCAGTTTTTAGAACTTAGGCCTATTGATTGAGTGAATGTTTTCCTTGGACACTCCCTGAGGTATGTCTAAGGTTTTTGCCAAAGATCCTAAAGTTTTTTTGTTTCCCTTTTCTGAATTTAGCCTTTGATTTAAATTCATCCCCTTAATTTGATAATTCTGGGAGAGCTAAGAGTTTCATTTTTAAACTCAGCAAATCCTGGCTTCTTTATATGCAGTGTTTCTTCTTTCTTCAGCTCATCTATCCTCTGCTATTTAACTGTAAGCATGGAAAAGAAGCCAGGTGGCACTTTTAGCACCCTGCCTGGAAATCTCCTTAGTGGGATCATCCAGTTCATTAAATACATTTTCCACTTTGCCTGTTACTGCAGGCAGCGGCACTGCTAACCTTTTTGTTGCTGTGTGGGTAGGACATCTTTTTATCCAGCTTTCAGTAATGTTTCCTGCATTTTAATTTTTCTTCTGTATTTTCTAGAAGCACTGTAGGTTCACAGCAATATTGGATGGGAAGTAGTGTTTTCATATATGCCTTTCCCCACACATGCAGAGAGCCTCCCGTATAAACTCCCTAAATAGACTGGTTCATTTCTATAACCACTGAGACTCCATGAACAAAGCATTCTCAACCAGAGTCCACAGTTTATGTTTGTTGTGTTGACAAACATGTAGCTATGTATCTAATATTATAATATCATATGGTATCATTTATATAGAGTACAGATGCATGCAGACACACACACACACACACACACACACACACACACACACACACACACACA
>NW_026596095.1:5023103-5108564 GCF_907164565.1 Psammomys obesus
ACACACACACACACACACACACACACACACACACACACACACACACATCTGGCCCCACACACCTGTATGTTTTGGTTTCAGTTTTGTTACTGTGACAAATACCCTGACAAAGAACAACAAAAAACAGGAGAAGCTTTATTTGGCTTACAACTTCAAGTTATAATTAATCATTTTGGGGATGTCAAGGCAGGAACCTGAGCAGCTCTTCACATCATATCCACACTCAGGAGCACAGAGAGAGCAAATACATCCTTGCTTGCTTGTACTAGGTTCAGTTTCTCCTCCCTCATGCTGTCCAGGACTCTCCTGCCTAGGGAATAGTGTCACCCACAAAGGACCACGCCTTCCTACAGCAGTTAACTCTCTCCCCCACAGACATGTCCACATGCCAACTTGCTTTGTATAATTTCTTCCTAAAACTCTTTCCCCAGGTAATTGGAGGCTGTGTCAGACTGATGGTTAAAACTAACCATCACAATACATAGATTCTTTTTACTGTCATCATAGCTTTTCCCTTTCCAGAATAGCATATATTTGGATTCATACAGTCTGCAGCCCTTTCAGATTGGTTTCAGTCATATAGTAATGTTCTTTTGAGTTTCCTCTATTCCCTTTCAGTGCTTGAGAGCTCATTTCTTTTTTAGCCCTGAATAATATGCCATTATCTGGATGGGTCACAGTTTAGTGGTCTGTTCACTCAATTTCTGTAAAATGTATACTGAAAGCCTCTTTGAAGCACCCCAGGACTTCACCAACCCTTTCTTCCAAGTCCATTAGGTTTTTACTAATATATTTTTTTCAAGGTCCTTCTAGTTCTTTTGGGAACCCAGTTTCTAGTCGTTCCCTTATATTTTAGGTTTTAGCTACAGAGCATTCCATTTCCAGGCACCAAAATATCTGTACCAGCCAGAATTTCCTAAGAGAACCACTCATACATATAAACATGCCTTACTGTGCGTAATTGTCAGTAACACATACACACTGTGGAAGGATATTTAAGAGAGAATGCTTGTGCAGTTGTGGGGTTGACGGCAGGATTTACATGAAGCTGCTGTTTTTGTATCTGGCAATGGAGTTTTTGCAGTTTGCTGGACCACAGCCAGCAAGAGAAGAGAACACAAACTGTTCCTGAAGACGGTTTGGCATTTAACCGTCCGTTCCCTGTCTCTAAGCCTCTAACTTGATTGATGGGCGTGTGCCGAAAGGCAAGCTGGCAGCCCTCAGCACGGAGCTAAACACACACCTGCCTCAGGACTTGGAGAAGCCGGAGCAGGTGTTTCAGCAGCAGAGGGAACGTCACATGCTGGGCTGCTGCTCCAGCGAAGCAGGTGAACAGGGAGTCAACAACAGGGTCCCCTCCACTGTAGAGCACAGGGAGACCACAGGTCTTCTCCTGCCATGGCGATGTCTCTTGTACTCCAAATTCTCCTGGGCCTAGGCAAGGGGAGAAGGCTGGAAAATTTCATTAAGTCAGTACAGTACAAGTCTGGTACACTTGTCCATCTTACATTTAAAAAAAAAGATACATTAGAATTAACTTTAGAAAGTGCCATAAAATATAATGGGTTTTATGAAACCAATTTCATATATGACTATCATTTCCTTACGTTCACCGCATTATTGGCCTTCTTTTGTCCCTTGTCCTCCTCCTCCTCTTGTCTCCTTTCTTCCTCCAAATGGTCTCTCTTTTCTATTGTATCCTTACCCAATGTTATTTTTCTTCTCATTTTTCTTTCTCCTCCTTCTCCCTCTCCTCCTCACTCCTTCCTCCCTATCCCTTTCCTCCCTTTCTCTTCCTCATTCTGACAAAGCTTGTGCTGTGACGTGTGCTGCTTTGCTCCTATACCTCTGTCTAGGAGCACCGAAGGAATCAAGGAAAAACAAACAGACACATGTTCAGGAAAGCTCGAATGTGGGCATGCTTGTGTGTGTGTGCGTGCACATGTGTGTGTGTACGTGCTTGTGTGTGCTTGTGTGTGTGTGTGTGTGTGTGTGTGTTCTCTCCGATGGTACATATCTATTCCCTCCAGCAACCTAGAACCTCAATGTATTTATTACATACGGCACATGAGAAGAGGTTAGCTAGTCTTGGTAGGTGACCAGCCTTGGGCTGTAAATATTCAGGAGGATGCTGCAGTCTCTAGTCTTCGTACACACCGATCAAACATCCACAGACACACATGGTTGGACCCTGGAGAAGAGCACTGCTGCCCTCCTGAGTCTCATCCAGAGAGGATTTGCTTCTCCTGTGGGGCAAAGGCATTGGGGTAGCAGTCATGACTGGGCTGATGTCAGCAAAACACACGCAGGACTGCACTCGCTCAGGGCTCTCTCCCTGCAGTCTTTCAAAGTACCTTGAACTGGCCTTAATCCTCCGCCCCAACACCACTGGAATCATAGTCTTTACATCTTCTTGTCTGGTTTTATTTCTTATTAACTGAAGGATTACACGATAAGATGTGAGAGTTTATGAAGACTGGATTAAATGTGCAAACTCAATTAGTGCTTTTTAAAGTTAACATCCAGGAATTTAAAAAAAAGTTAACTTTCATTCTTTTACATTTGTTTGTTTGTTTATTGTGTATGTATGTATGTGTGTGTGTGTGTGTGTGTGTGTGCACGTGCACGCATGTACCATTTGTGCATGTGCATTTGTAGAGGTGAGGGGACAACTTTGGGGCGTCTGTTCTTTTCATCCACCCTGTGGATTCTGGTGCCTGAAGTCAGGTTGTCAGGCCCGGCAGCAGGTGCCTTTACCTGCTGAGCCATCTCACTGGCCCAATCTTTTTTTATTAGCAGAGTTTCTCCCAGTCCTGCCAGTCCAAGCCCTGCTTTGCTCTGGCTGAATGCCTTACATCACTAGTTTTAGAATTTCTTAGTCTTTACTGCAGCTTAAGTTGTTTTCTCGCCATTGCCAGGGGCAATTAAGGTGGAAAGGTCTAGACTGGCTCAATGTTTCTCAAGCCTTAATGAAAGTGGGACCCACTTGAGGATTTACTAAGGTAGATTTCTTATTCCCATAGGCTGACTTTCTCATTCAATATGTCTAGGGAGAGAGAACATGAGAAATGATCTTTCTAGAAAGTCTCCATAGAGTATAAAAGTAATTGTAATGGTTAGTTTTGACCCAAGGGTAGGATTGAACCAGGTGGCCTGGGTGAGTCATCAGAGATGTGATGAACTCTCTGAAGAGATCTTGCCCACAGGGCCACCTTGGAAACATTTAGATGGATTCCTTGCAAGTGTTGGCCTTGTGGATTTCCTGGAAGAACTCGAGAATTTGGCATGCTTATTTTGTCTTTGACAAGAAAAAGCATCTCGTACTTGAATGGATGCTCATCTTGACCACTGATGAGATGATGGTGACACCATGAGGAACAGAAGTTTATGATCTTCCTGGCTTGGTGCAGGACTCTGGAAACTACTGTGCTGTGCAGTTGTGTGTGTGTGTGTTTTATCTTAAATCCCGACCTTGGACTCTGCCGGGGTTTAAACATGAAATGACACTTAAGTGCTTCACATCTAGAAGGAGTGAGTTGCATGTTCTCAACTCAAAGACCTAAATGCATCAAAGAACTAAATTAAACTAAACAACAACACAAATGACAGCAAAAGCCAGAACAAATGATGAAACTAAGGCAAACCAACCAACCAACCAACCAACCAACCAACCAACCAACCAACCAACGAAAAACCCATTTCTTTTCTTTATCTAAACGAGAACAGAAATCTGTAGATAACTATGAACAGCTTACTGTATCTGATATTCTTGGCTGCAATGTGAATCTTTTGTCTCTCTGACATATTGAATACATTCTGAAAAAAGCTAGCAAGAGACAGTCCTTTTGTAACTCTATTTTTATTTTTACTCGACTCTGTAATTATAAGCTCTGTGGTATCATGTGCTTTTTCAATATATGTATACAATAGGTAATGATTATATCAGCATAGCTGGCTTATCTCTTTCCTCAGGCATATGCCGTTTCTTGGGTTCACACACCTTCAAATTGTCTCTACAGGCGGTTATGTCACCCATAGTTTTCCTACTGTGTTATAGAATGTTAGAAATCACTCCTTATATTCTTCCAGCACCTGTGTACCAACTGCTAAGCACCCCGCCTCCCATACCCAGCAGTGTTCTACTTTCCTCTTCTTTGAGACCAGCTTTTCAGTTTCTGTTTATAAATGAGAACATGCAACATTTGTTTTCCTGCAAAGAGGCAGTTTTTACCAAGGACATGGAAAAACATAAATAGCTTAAGAGTGGCTTCACTTTTTAATGAAAGAATTTTAGCCAGAAGGAAGGAGGCAGGAGGCATAGGGCTGAGGGCAAGAGGCAGGGTTCAGGAGGCAGAAGATAGATCCTGGCTTAGACTACTTAAATTATTTGGTCTGTTTTCTGGACTGTAAAGTAAAGGGAGCAGATGTGGCATTTTTTTCAAATACAGAGTCTAAAGTTCAACAACAATGTTAATGGGAATGGAGGTTCACTAAATAGCAGAATTGGTATTGATGTTCTAGGGAATACAATAGAGGCGTATTAAAATAAAAACACGCTGAAATGACTTTTTACGGCTTCAGAACCTTAAGGCATACAAGGCAAACTAATCTAACTTGTTTTGAGCGAATCGAACTTTGTCAAGAAAGTGGGAGGACTGGCCAGCTCTAAGGTTAAGCCCCTTGGCACTCCAACCTCTTGACTAATGTTATTTGTCTTCCAAGGCCAGAGTCAACATCAGGTACATGCAAAGCCACTGAGCCGCAGTTTCAGTGTCTATGTGACATCAGGGAACTTTTGATGGACAGAGTCTAATAAAACATTAGATAGCTTATCCCCACCAATAATTGAAAATTGGTCATAAATGAACCTGAACAACTTTGACATGGAGAGTCCTCTTTGGAGGTATGTTTTTGAAATATGTGCTCATCATCTGGTATTGATGATTGTGTGGTATGATTTTTAGCCTGACTATTTTTTACTATAAAGACATTGAAATTTAGATTGCTTTTTTGGAGTAAAACAAATTTTTTATTCTTTGGAAATGAAAAATAGGTTCTCTCTCTCACACATGCACACACACACACACACACACACACACACATATAATCTCCTAGAACTCAAAGGCTCTAATCACAAAATGATAATAAGGCATTGGAAACATTAATTGCATTAATTTTATCTTGATGTATACATATTATATGCATTTATTAACTGTAGAGCAGGAGATATTTATTTCAATGCTGACGGAGGACTGATGTTCATAATTAGCTTAGTTATTCAGGAACTGAGTATGACATTGTGGATACAGGAGGTCAAAGGGCTGAGAAAACACATTTTCTATATTGATAATTTACCATTTTCCTCATTTTCTCTTTTTTGACTCTGGAGCTTCAGAAAAAGAAATAGAGGAAAGAAACACTTGTGAAGAACTGGTCACTTGGTTTACATTCCAGCAAACAGATTTAGAAATATTCTTAAGAAAGCACATGGTTGAGGCCTAAGAAGAATGAGGATGACCAAAGGAACTTTCAAATATCCCGGGAATATTTCTCAGCCAAGGTGTCTATGGAAATGGTGCAGTGTAAGCTATTTACAAGATGGATTTCACCAGTGATTCTGGGAAACGAGTGTGCAGTGTTCCTAAAACCAATAGCTTACACGGGTGTGGGGGAAAGTGGAATCCTAGTTCACTGCTGGCGGGAGTGTGAACTGGCACAGCCACTATGGACACCAGTGTGGCGGCTTCTCTGAAAACTATAAATAAAGAGACCATATGATCCAACTAAACCATCCCACGGCTTTCTGTATCTATATATGCTGAAGGACTCAATAGGCCATGGCAGAGGTGCTTGCACATCTATGATTTTGTTGCTTCCAATAGAAGGGCGGTAGAATCAGCATAGCTGTTCACCTACAGCTGAGGGGTGTGAAAATGCAGTAACACACACCGGAATCTTACCCAACCATAAGAAAAATGAACTAAAATTTGTAGGAAAGTGGGTGGACCTTGTCATTATTACGTTAAGTGAGGTAACCCATACAAATAAAGTATGTTCCCTCTCATGCATAGATTCTAACTAGTTAGGTGTTATTAACAGTTAGTAGAATAAGTCTATTATTATGTGTTAAAAGATTATTGTATAATTAGAATTACATTACATAATTCTACTATAAAATATATTACATAGAACATAATAGCAATTATATTATTATGCTGTTAATAAAAGTTAATATAATAATTCTATTGTTCACGGTTATAACTAATTAATTGTGCATGTCTGCAAGTGTCTGTGTGTCTGCGTGCATGCATGTCTGTGTGTCTGTGTGCATGTAAATGAGTTGGGTATAGGTCTTGAGGCTAGGAACCCTGAAGTTTTTGAAGAATAGAAATAGAACAAATGAAACATAAATGTGGAAAGCAAGGGTGAGGGTGAAGAGGACACTCAGCAAAAACAAGTTGTGCCTGAATATACCACAGTAAGACCTATTCATTTGTATGTTAATTAAAAATAAACAAAAATCCCTAAAGGAACATAAAGATGGAAAAATGATGTTTACAAAAGATGAGCCATTAGTGAAATAAATTTATTTCCTTCTTTTCGTTCTTTTTAATTCCTTCTGTCGCTCCTCTTCCCTCTCTCTTTCTGTGTGAGTGTGAATATGTATGGCACGCAGAGGGCAGAGGTCAAAGAGGTCAACCCTGGGTGTCCTCATCAGGAATGTTGGAGTGACTTGGCTTTTGAGACATGGTTCTTCACTGCCTGGGGTAAATGGTTGGCTTGCAAACCCCAGAAATCTCCCAGGCTCACCGTCTCCAGACCAGAATACGAATCTGCCACCATGCCTGGCTCTTTTTATTATTATTATTATTATTATTATTATTATTATTATTGTTATTATTATTATTTACACTTTATTCATTTTGTACCCCCCATAAGCCCCTCCCTCCTCCCTTCCCGATCCCACCCTTCCTCCCCTTTCTGCATGCATGCCCCTCCCCAAGTCTACTGATAGGGGAGGTCTTCCTCTCCTTCTTTCTGATCTTAGACTATCAGTTCTCATCAGAAGTGGCTGCATTGTCATCTTCTGTGGCCTGGTAAGGCTGCTCCCCCCTCAGGGGGAGGTGATCAAAGAGCAGGCCAATCAGATTATGTCAGAGGCAGTCCCTCTTCCCATTACTATGTAACCCACTTGGAAACTGAACTGCCATGGGCTACATCTGTGCAGGGGTTCTAGGTTTTCTCCATGAATAGTCCTTGGTTGGAGTATGAGTCTCTGGGAAGTTCCCTGTGTTCAAATTTTCTTGTTCTGTTGCTCTCCTTGTGGAGTTCCTGTCCTCTCCAGCTCTTGCTATTTCCCACTTCTTACATAAAATTCCATTCACTCTGCCCGACAGTTGGCCATCAGGCTCAGCATCTGCTTTGATAGTCTGCAGGGCAGAGGCTTTCAGAGGCTGTCTGTGGCAGGTTCCTAGGTTGTTTCCTGTTTTCTTCTGGCTTTCAGAGGCCCTCTGTAGCAGGTTCCTAGGTTGTTTCCTGTTTTCTTCTTCTTCTGATGTCCATCCTCTTTGCCTTTCAGGATGGGGATTGAGCATTTTAGTTAGGGTCCTCTCTTTTGCTTAGTTTGTTTAGATGTACCGATTTTAGTGGGTTTATCTTATGTTGTATGTTTATATGAGTGAGCATATACCGTGTGTGTCTTTTTGCTTCTGGGATAATTCACTCAGGATGATCCTTTCCAGGTCCCACCATTTACCTGCAAATTTCATGATTTCCTTATTTTTCATTGCTGAGTTATACTCCATTATATAGATGTACCACAATTTCTGCATCCATTCTTCAGTTGAGGGGCATCTGGGCTGTTTCCAGCTTCTGGCTATTACAAATAAAGCTGCTACAAACATGGTTGAGCAAATGTCCTTTTTGTGTACTTGAGCCTCTTTTGGATATATGCCTAGGAGTGGTATGGCTGGATCTTGAGGAAGTGCTATTCCTAGTTGTCTGAGGAAGCGCCAGATTGATTTCCAGAGTGGTTGTACAAGTTTACATTCCCACCAGCAATGGAGGAGGGTTCCCCTTTCTCTACATCCTCTCCAGCATGTGTTGTCACTTGAGTTTTTGATCTTGCATGCCTGGCTCTTTACATGGGTGTTGAGGATTGACCTTAGCTCCTCATGTTTGTGTGGCAAGCACTTCACAGGCTGAACTGTCTCCACAGCTCCCCCCCCCTTTATTTGAGTGTATGCTTTTTTTAAAAATTGAGAATAGATTCTTCTTTCATTTGATACATTAAAAAAGCAGTTTCCCCTCTCCCCACTTCTCAGAGCTGCCCATCAACTCCCCATCCCCATCTCCACTTGTCCTCCATTTTCTCTTCAGAAAAGATCAGGCCTTAAAGAGACAACAACAAACACAACAATGGACAATACAATAGCATAGGTTGCCCTGGCTCTTTAGCTGATCTTATCTTCAAGGGAGATTATGCTTTATAGTGAGAAAAACTGTTCATTCATATATTCAGGAATTGTAATGTCCTTGCTAGAATATTATTTTTATTTGAAATCATCTTGTGTTTATGAATTAGCTATATAACCACTGGTATCCCTGGATGAAGATCATCTGGAGAAATAAAATTAAAACAAAAGCCTGGAGCCTCTTTCACAGCAACATGGCAATGTTGGCACCGTGTTGACGAATGATCATGGAAATGTAGGATGATGATGATTTTAGGGGAGAAAGCAGAGGAAATCTACACAGGACCTTTGTACATCTTTATGCTCTAAGCCTAAGGTTATTTTAAAAAATTAGAAAATGTAAAACACAGCTTTGACGTTAAAATCCTGTAAAGCAATTTGTTCACCATGATTGTGTAAATGTGCATGTCTATGTACATTGCATGTATGTGTATGTACATGTATGTACATCTCAAGCTCTGACTGTGAGAATCTATTCATTCTCTCGTCTCTTTCCACTATGTGGGTCCCAGGAAGAGTACTCAGGTCTTCAGGCTTGGCCACAAGTGCCTTTATCCTAGGAGCCATCTCAACAGCCTGATGTTAAAACCCTAGTAGTTGATTCATTTAACAAACAGCTACTGATACAAAACTGAGAACGGCAGAGGAGGCCTCCTCTGCATCTGTGGTGCTTTAGTGGGGAATAAAATCAATGAGGAAGTTCAAAACAATTTGGTGATTTGAAACAGTGCTGGAGGGTTTAAAATGCCTTTTAAAAACCTCCTGTCGTGGCATTAATAAATATGGAATGTTAACTAGATCCCAGAACACAGTGAGCATATTAGCACACAGAACATTTCTTATTGAACATTTTTCAGATTAGGTAATTCCTACCTACTTAACTATTTACTAGGTATTTAAAAAGTTTTATGAGGAGATTTGGGACTGTTCTTTAGTTTATTATATTTTATTCACCAAGAAATTATGTACTTATAGAACAGTGAGCTTTTTTCCCTGTTCATGCAGAGATAAAGTTACAGTGATTATTCTTAAAATGCCTTTCAATTTTTAAAAGCCTACGAACTTTGTCAAACATAAGGTGTAATTTTTGCCTGTTAGGTTTACACAAGTTTACTTACTGATTATATGTAAAACAAATATCACATTTCCCATTATCATTAAATTCTTATTTTTCCTTTTAGTTGAAGTCTGTGTTCCAATGTTACTAGGAGCCCACCAGAGATAACCACTCAGATATAGTTTATAGCCACTTGAAAGTCTTTATTCCAGTCAGTTGGGACTACACTCAGGTACTCGGGTCCTAAATGTAGCCCTGAGTCTCCAGAGCACAGGGTTTTTGAGGGCAGAAAACCACATCCTGGTATCTCGTCTTGCTGGCAGCTGCAGAGGGTATGAGTGGAGGTGGGGTGGGCAGTTTAGTGTAAGCAAACAGTTTAACAGAAGTGAAGACAAGCAGTTAGCTGGAGGGGGTTCTGCACAAAAAGGCAGTTTAACAGAAGCTAGTACTTCCTGACCTTGGGTTCCTACAACAGAGTAGATGATTTTCCATTAAGGAGATCAAATTCATTAAAACTGAAATGGCCTCAGCAACAATACATGAACCTTTGTACTGTCTTGCTGTGTCACACCAAAGAAGTAAATTTCCATAGCGTGGTTGGGGGGGGTGTTTTACGTACCCTAAGGCAGACAGAGCTGTTCAAAACGCTGGAGCCCTGAAACACAACCCCTTTATTTACTAGCTATACAGATGGAGAGATTGCTCAGTCAAACATTAGGAATAGTGTGTGTGTGTGTGTGTGTGTGTGTGTATGTCCATTCATCTGAGGCCTGAGGTTGACATCAAGCATCAACGAATCTGGTATAGAAAATAAAAATGTCACACTTTTACTATTCATGTGGTCACAATTAAGTCTGGCACTATTAAGATATATTTTTTGGTGCCTTTTATATATTAGCAACGATTTTACTAAATAATTGGTCTAATTTAATCTCACAGTCTTTAAATGTCCCCTGAGTGAGCCCCTGATGACGTTTGCTTCCTGTGTGGTTAATTATAAAGCAATTAGTTCCTAATGAGGTTTTGCTTCCTGACTCTGTTTACCTGCATAGCCTCCACATCCGCCCATTGATGCCAAATATGCGGAAGCATCCTTGGCTTTCTTCCTTTGCTTTTTATTTGGGAGCTAAAGCTCTGGTAGAACAGTTAAGGAGATTCCTGAACAGTGAACCGGGATGTTTTCGGTTTTGATGGTTTGCAATAAACTTACTTCCGCTACTAAGCTGGGCTATCATAAAATGGAACTCCTGGACCCGCGAACACTCCGGTCCTTCCTCACACTTACGTTTCATTAGAAAACTTTTTATTGCTTTTTGGAAATGGGTCTTGTTCTGTTGTGGCTCGGTCTTGCCTAAAACTCACTATGTAGCTCAGGCTGGTCTTCAATTCATGGCAAATGTCCTTCAGTCTCCTGAATGCTGGTCGTATAGGAGCCATTGTTCTCAGAATAGAACTTTTTTCTTTCTTTCTTTTTTTTTTTTTAAACTGGAAAAGGCATTGAAGCCATGCTCTGAGAATTTCGCAACACAGAAATGGAGAGCAACATAAAATCACTATCCAGTTATACAGCAAGCAATGGGTGTTAGGGTATAGGCTTCCTGCTTCTAGGTTGCTTAGCAACCTATGGTGTCATCACCTGCAGGTGGCCACGGAGGCACAGGCAGCCTGCCAACTCTAACAGGCCCTCTCTTTCCTCTTCCCTCTGCCTCAGTTTCTCATCTCCTCTCTGATTTTTCTCTCCGTTTCTTCTCCTACGCTGCCCCGCTGTCTCACTCTGTCTCCCTCACCACCCCTGTGCAGTAAATCTCTTCATTCCAGATCTGTTGAGTGCACACGGCATTTTTAAATGTACTATTACAATGGTTCCCATCACTGTTTGCAGAAATAGCTTATTGCCAGCCCACCTTTAATTTCTAATCAGATTGCCCCGGAAAGAAGAGTATCAGTTTATGCTGAGCACCTACTGTGTGTCAAGCACCATAGAAAACTTTCATTTTCCTATTTTATTTAATGTTCAGTGCAAGACTACAGCTGGGTATATTTTTTTCAATACAAAGAATTAGAAATTAGGGAGTTCATTCTTAGGGAATTTTAATAACATGTTCAAGGTCACATCTACTAAATTGAAGGCCTTAAATTTGAAATAACTTCATGTAAAAATTCATTTACTTGCCACTGTAGTACAAGTTTCATGCATATTTTTGTGCCCTTTAGAGTCTCATTCCCTGGTTTATGAGAGTAGCATAGTCACCTTGATGTGTTTGTGAGATAAATGGGCTAGTGAATTACCAATTGCATAGTATAAAGAACCTGTCATTGCTGAAAGAAAAGCCATGGCTTTACAGTGACTGATGCAGATATGGTTTTTCTTAAGGAAGCCAGGATAACTTACAAGGCTATCTGTGATTTCTCTTTAGTAGCACAATCGCAAGGAACAAAAACACTCTTTAAGCATTTCCATCCACAGTCATTTCATACTTCAGCACTAACAACTTCTCTTAAATCTTTCAATTTCAGTGGGATTGACTTAAGTTTCTCTCCATTTGGTTTGATGTTGGCTATAGGCTTGGTGTGTATTGCTTTTACTGTGTTTAGGTATGTGCCTTGTACCCCTGATCTCTCCAAAATTTTACACATGAACGTGTATTGAATTTTGTCAAATGCTTTTTCAGCATCTAAGGAGATGATCGTGTGTGTGTGTGTGTGTGTGTGTGTGTGTGTGTGTTTTATATGTTTGTTTATATGGTGGATTACATTGATGGATTTTTCTATGTTGAACTACCCCTGCATGCCTGGGATGAAATCTGCTTGGTCATGGTGGATGATATGTTTAATGTGTTCTTGGATTCAGTTTGCAATGCTTAATCCTCATTCAGAAGGGCAAACAGGATAGACACTGGAAGTAGGAGAAGACAAGAAACAAGACAGGAGTCTTCCATAGAGGACCTCTGAAATACTCTACCCACCACGATATGGAAGGAGATACTGAGACTAATAGTCAAACTTTGGGGAGGGTGCCAGAAACCTTATGAATGAAGAGGGAGAGAGAAAGACCTGGAGGGGACAGGAACTCCACAAAGAGAACAACAGAGCCAAAATACCTGGGCCCAAGGGACCTGCAGAGACTGATATGCCAACCAAGGACCTTGCTTGGAGAGGACCTAGATCCCCTGTTTATAGGGAGCCTATAGGCTGCTCAGTTTCCAAGTGGGTTTCCTAGTAAGGGGTACAGGGGCTGTCTCTGACATGAACTCAGTGGTCTGCTCTTTGATCACCTCCCCTTAGAGGATGCAGCCTTGCCAGGCCACAGAGGAAGATGATGCAGCCAGCCTTGATGAGACCTGATAAGCTAGGGTCAGATAGAAGTGGAGGAAGACCTCCCTTATCAGGGGACTAGGGAAAGGAAATAGGGGGAGAAGGGAGAGGGTGAGTGGGCCTGGGAGGAGATGAGGGAGGGGGCTGCAGCAGGGATACAAAGTAAATAAATGGTAATAAATAAATAAATAAATAAATAAATAAATAAATAAATAAATAAATACGATAAAAAACCTATTTAGATTTATAGTGATAAGGGCTAGACAGCTGTCTATTTCGCTTGTCTTGTGTGCATACCTTTCTCTCTCCCTCTCTCCCTTCTTTCCTCTTTCCCTTCCTCTTTCCTTTCTTCCCTCTGCTTCTTCCCTGGTTTTATTTTATATTTTTTAAGACAGAATCTTGCTATATAACCCTCACTGCCCTCAAACTAGCATTAATCTCCCTGCCTCAATCTCCCAAATGTCACCCTTCTGTTTTACTGAATTTCTTTCTATAAGGACTTCATGAGATGCAAATTGACATGCTGTCAACACTCAGGAGTATGCCTGGGTTTATAGCCCTATTTCAGAAGAGGTGGCACCTGGGGTTACAAAGTGAAAGAAAAAGAGCATACATCATTATATGACATATGTAATTGGGCTATAACTTTGCAATCTATTATACAAAATATATCCATGTATCCATAGATGAAAAGGCTGAGATAAAAATGGCCAAATACCATTTATATCTGTAGAGGAAGGGACTCATAGAACAATTCCACTCTGTTTTAAGAATATCCTTCTGCATTTTTTTTCCTTCTGCATTTTATCATTAAAAAAATGTCATCACACCCTAACCCCCATCCCCAAACCCAATCTGAGAAGTGTGATGCATTCCATCCATATTTTAAATCAGTGCTCTTCTGAAAGGGCTCTGATGGGGTGGGAGGCTGCACATATCCTCAAATGGAAACAATTTTGTTTGTAAGGGAATTCAGCTTTAAAATGGAAGCAAGGCATTTGCTTCTCTGATGCCATGGTAACCAGAGGGAAAGCACAAAGTCCAACAATGGTATGAAATGTGCCTCAAGAGTGGGTAAGAAGGAGGCACCCTTGGACTTCTTTTTCTTTGCATTTTCCCTAGAACAGAAGGTTGCATTGTATTTTCACTGCTGGCGTCATCACTTTCCAGTTAGAGAGCTGCCGTAAGAAAAGACAAACAATAGCAATAACCTTTTCCGAATGGAGTTTTGGCCATTCCCCCAAAGCGTGTCCTTTTTCTGTGAATTTTCTCACTGTCCTCTTTTCCTTGACATCCTCATATTTGGTAATTGTTATAGTTAACTTTTTTGGTTTACTATATATTTTCCTCTCAGGACATCCCTTGACTTGTTTGATTGACTTGAACAAACAAACAAACAAACAAACAACAAAGAAAGCAAACCTCAAAACCTTCTGACAGAGTAGGGCTCGATGATGAAGGGCCTATCAATTGTAGTCTAATGGAACGGAATAATAGATAATGTCAAATTCAACTATGTAAGTAGTGGGGACTAACAGCTTAGCCCAAGAGGCTTGGTGTGGCAGTGCCTTTCAAGGTTGACATTGCATAGAATGTTTTCAATAGTCACCTAGATTGTCTTGTTTGACTGTCACTGCAGTAAACAGAAGGTGTCAGGCTGGTATTGGTAATGTTGCCTGGCTGGGTTTAGGGGCCGCCATAATAGCACCTTCTGAAGTTTTCGTGTGATGTCGCACATTTCTAAGACTGACTGATGATGGTGAGTTCCTGGGAGAAAGATGCACAGTTCAGCTCGGCCTAGCAATTTGTGATCCTGATGGAATCTAGCGCTTCCCAACCTGATGACAATGGTAATGGCCTGACAGTCCATGGTTATTTATTTGTGTTAACTCAACTGGTTTTATCAGCCAGATTAGATATATAGTTACAGAGTCCCTAAGAGGCCCTAGTTCTTATTACTAAGAGAGAAACTGTAAATAGGAAGAAACTATGTCAGAGAATACAAGAAGTCAGTAGTCTAGAACTGAAATAATTCTGTTTAGTAAAGTGATCTGGGAATGGGTCTGTCTTTTTATAATATGTGCATATACTTAGTGCAAGGTCTGGTACTTTCTAGTTCCTCAATAAATCTTAGTAAGATATTACAATAAATGTTAGGTTACATACAACCTTGTCTATCTTCTATATCTATCTATCACCTATTATTTATCTATTGTCTATCATTTATCCATCTCTAATTTGTATCTAGCATCTCCTTTACTATATACATTTTATTCAATTTAATTAGTTTTGAGTTTTTATTTATCAGTTTTGGATGACTGATATTCTTTCTGTGTATTTAATTCTTGATATGTAGATATGTAATATTTGTTGAGTGGAAAAATGAAAGAAAAAACACTTTCAGTGATAGTTTGTGCTTAATTCTGAGGTGATAGTAATATTCTTTATTTCAGAAGAATTAAAAATATTCAGACATTATTAGTATCAAAATTTCTATTATAATAAAAATAGTGGTGTTGGTCAATCAATTTAATATTAAATTAACCATTGTAGCTTTTCTTTTTCTTTTTTATTTTTTTCCTTCTTCATAGATTTTCTTATAGGTAGTTCTTTAAAAGGAGAGAAATTTTACTTTTTAAGTTGACTGTTTGGAAACTAATTTTATTTGAATATTTAAGTATTAGGATCTCTCTTTGATGAACTTTTTGTAGTAGAGAGGAGTCCTGCTCCGAAATCCATGTGTGCAAAAAAGATGTTTGTCTTTATTTTTCTGTCAAAGGATAAGCTTTTTAGATGACCCATCCACCTGGAATTGACAACATAACTTCACCGGCTAGACCCATTCTTCTTCTGATTTCTAAATTTGAGTCTCACTGTGCTTGATCTTTTGGAGATAAGAGGTCAAATGCAACAGTTGCTTCTTAGTCTGAACCTGGGGGCATGTCTTCATGTCCTCATGGTCTGTCTTTGTTATTGGTCCACACATGCTATCCAGAGTCTAACGACTCTTCATAAGGTGACGAACCAGGAACTAGAGAGATCAGGCTAGAACCAGAATCAAGTAAGACCCATCTGTAGTGACCTGCTTGTATCAGTGATGTCTCCGCTCCTAAAGTCTCCACAGACTTCAGAACAGTGCCACAAATCAGGGACTGGGCACTTAGGACAGAAGCCTGTGGGGGACAGTTCCAATTGGAACCCTCACAGAGTACATGGATGAGCAAGACTGACTGCAGGGATATACGTTCCTTGTTCCTGTTCCTTCCACTGGAAAGTTTTCCTTTTATGTTTTTCCTGGTTCCCAAGAAGGAAGCAAGAGTAATTCTCCCTTGTAACACT
Organism: Psammomys obesus; assembly: GCF_907164565.1. Lineage (NCBI taxonomy): Eukaryota > Metazoa > Chordata > Mammalia > Rodentia > Muridae > Psammomys > Psammomys obesus. The sequence continues at coordinate 5,039,289 of NW_026596095.1, forward strand.
AAGGGAAACCAGGGCAGAGGGCACCTTGCTTAATTCCTGTGATGCTTTGGTGTGAGAGCGAATGGCCAGCTGCCTGTTTGCCTGGGAAGTTGGAGAATTTTGATTCAGAGCAGCAGATGTTTTTGTATTAGGAGAAGGTGATGGAAAGTTTGTTTGTTTGTTTTTTAACGTGACATGACAATGAAAGAAAATATGTCTGGTATAGAATCTCTCAAAAGATAAGAAAGAACAAATGAACAGAACAATAAACACACAAAAGCTGATCCAAAAACCCGGTGGTTTCTTACTTTAAGATATGAAAACTGTGCTATGTCTTATATGTGTGTGTGGTCTTACTCTGACCTTTTCAAATGTAACCCACAGTTATTGTCACGAAAATATTATGCAGAAGACAGAAACTGAAGGACTCAAGCTAAATTATAAACCAATTTATTGGACTGAAGCTACTACCATTTAAACATTCTCAAAGCATTCTGATTTTAATAGTTTTAACTGCAGGATTTTAGGCTTATATTCTGTTATGTAAGTGTGATCAGGCCTCCTCTTACATCTTTATTCCATGGTTCAAGTTGTCTCTTTCTCAGATTTACATCAGCCAGTAGTATTGAAACACTGAAGAGAATGTTTTAAGATTAAGATGCTGTTAGTATAACTAACTTTCTTGAGGTCTGGGGCCTTTGGCTTCATTTTAGTCCCCGTACTGAGCCCTGGTAGGCATTCATAGCCACCACACTTTCTGTTACAGAATCTACACTGCCATTTTGCCAGCTTTCAAACAGCGAAGTAGTAAGGAAGTTGTTTCATGAACTCAGGAAGTAGTGGGATGGCTCATAGGATAAAGTTTCCTTTGAGGAGGAGCAGTTGTTAGCTGGCTTGAGGTCTCTTAGAATACTGTTTCAGGATGTGAGATTTAGAGCTAACAGATGCAACACTTAATGCATAACGCCAGCATTCCACATTTGAACATTATTCCATTTTATCATCTCAGCAGGTCTGAAGACGTGCATTATTGTCTTTACTGAGAAGGAAATTCGTGATCAGAGAGGTTAAGGACTCCCTAGGAGTTACATAGAGAGAGTCAGTGGAGGTGGGCGTGGTGGTACATACTGCAATCCTAGTACTCAGAGGCTGTGAGAGCAAAATGTTGGTTTAGGCTAACCTAGTCACATGGTAAGGTTCTGTCTCAAAAAAGCAAAAAGGATGGGTAGGAGACGGCTCAGGCACTAAAGTTCTTCCTTCAAAGCATGTGCACTTTGTTCATGTAAAAACAAACAAACAAATAAACAAACAAAACAGGCATGGTGTTGCATGCCTGTATTTGCTGAGCTGGAGGAGTAGAGATAGGAAGATCCTGGAACTTGCTGTTCAGCCTGACTAGTTGATTCTGGTGAACAGGTTCAGTGTGAGGGGCTCACCTTAAAAAGTAAGAGTGATAAAGGAGACACCAACCTTTGGCTCCTTATGCCTATGTATACAAACTTTTATGCACACACACACACACACACACCACAAATAAAAACAAAAAGAAGAAAGCTGAATTGAACAAAAACAACAAAGCCATATTGGGGTCAGGTTCATGAACTAATTGGTCCTTCAAAAGTTGTTGATGTTGGAGGTAACTGCGAGCTTTTGAGACCTCATCCCTGACCATATGGACCCCATAGTTTTAAAAGACCCAGTTTATGATTTTGTGGATTTTGAGTCGGGGAAAACGGATTTGCAACCACGCACTTTATACCAAAATCCAAATGTCTTCAACTGAACAAGGCCCAGAATTGCCCCATGGACTGGTGGGATAAACCCAGTCAGTCAATCCCTTAAAAGGATACAGCTACTCCTTTATCCAACAAAGCTCTCTCTAATTGCTTGTGTGTTTGCTTATTTTGGAGATATGTTCTGGCTGGCCTGATATTCCTTCCATAGCCCAGGCTAACCTCAAACTCATGATCTCCCATCTCAACCTTTTAAGTACTGGGACTGCAGTCATGTGCCATCATGCCTTGTTCTAGTTTAAAATAACAACTGCAAGAAACACAAGAACCATCTACCTACTCACTGCAAAACCAAGAGTGTAAGTTTCCAGATGTGTCTTTGCTTCATTTATGTCTGGGGAAAGGTAGACAGGTGTATAGAAAAACAGGAACTGTATAGAACATTCTGGCAGTTTTTATGAAGCTAAAGATGACCTTGAACTGTGTCCACTTTCCAAGTGGGATCTCAGGTATGACTCACCTATAATCTGGGTTTTAAAGTATCTTTAGACTAAATGACTTAGAATGTGTCCCTTTCACTTGTCTTCCCTCTAATGACCTTTCCCCAAGAATTTGTGCCTACATGATTGCTGAGCATATGAAAGGTTACTATGTGTGTCCTTAGATTTATAAAAAAGTTCTGTAGAACTTCTTTTGCAAACACATTATATATGCATAGACATGTTTCCTGTTTGTAGGGTTAGGCATAGGGTTCTATCCATGTCATTAGATTAAAGCTTGCCAGAGTGTGTTTTCTGCATTTTCCAGGATGATTAATTTTACATGTCAGCTTTCTGGATTAAGGACGACTTGGAGAGCTAAAGCATTGCTTCTGGGTGTGCCTGTGAGTGATGCTGGATCAGACTGCGGTATGAGTCAGGGGACTGAGTGTAGAGACCTGCCTCCATAAAAGTGAGTACTGTACAAGGCCCAGAAAAAGGATAAGGCAGAAAGGCTAATTCTCTTTTTTTTTTTCTCCTGTCTGGGACACATTTCTACTACCCTTGGGCATCAGTACCCCAGAGTATTCTGCAATCCAGAGTTTTCAGGGCTTTGGCTGTGGACCAAGACTTATCTTTATATTTACCTTGTGCTAAGGTTTTTAGGCTCCACTGAGCCATTCTGCAATTCTCCTAAGGTCTTCACCCCACAGACACACTGTGGTAGGATTATTATTATTATTTTTTTATTAAGTTTATTTATTTATTTAGTCACTTTACATTCTGATTGCCCCCTCCCTCCACTCAGCCTGGTCCTACTCTCCCACCCTCTTCTTCCTTTTCCCCCTCTTCTCAGAAAAGGGGAGTTCCCAGCCCTGTATCAACCTATCCCAGAACTTCAGTTCTCATCTGGACTGAGCACATCCTTTTCCACTGAGGCCAGGCAAGGCCATCCTACTAGGGGGAAGTGATCCAAAACAGGGAACAGAGTCCATATCAGAAACAGCCCCTGCTCCACATGCTAAGGGATCCCCATGAAGACCAAGCTGCCCCTCAGTTACATTTGTGTAGGGAGTCTAGGCCCAGACCATAAATGCTCTTTGGTTGATGCAAAAAGAAAGCCCCTGAAAAACACTCAGTAATAAAAAATACCTAAAATGTTTTTCTAAACGTTTTCATTATCTAAAGGTTTCCTCAAACCTTTACAAGGTACTGTCCTGCTATTTTCTGGAATCCTTTGCTGTCAATAAGAAATCTTCTAACAATATGACCTTGAATTCAAAAAAGCTTAAGCAGAGTGGCAGCTAAATCAACTAATGATACCGAGAGATTTGAAATCTGGCTAGGAGAAACAAATAAAAGAGAGCAAAATTACAAATGTATTTGTGAGCCTTCTCTGAAATCCAGAACCAATAGATTATAGATGTAAGTAGCCATCCAGAGAGTTGATAGCTAGATAGATCAATTATACATGGATAGATCTTAGATAAATAGAAAAGATGACTAGATGATAGAGGTAGATAGATGTAGGTAGGCGGATAGGTAATAGATAATAGATATTTAAATGATAGGTGATAGATGATAGATAGATAACAGATAGGTGATAGATAGATAGATAGATAGATAGATAGATAGATAGATAGATAGATATGACAGATTGATAGAAAGCAGAATTTCCCAACATAAGCTCTATTGACTTTAGGGCCAGATTTTCCTTTGCTGTGTGAGGTTATTGCTGTTGTGAACTGTTCAGCAAGATTCCATTTGCTGCTAATGACACCACTACCTCTACCTCTGCTAGTCAAGTCAACAAAACTGTCTACACACATTACAATTCCATAGTTGGTAAAGTCTTCTCTAGTTAAAAACCATTGATCTAAAGTGATTTTATGATGTGTAGGTTTCTACAAAAACAATCTCCTCCTCCTTCTCTTCCTCCTCCTTCTCTTCCTCCCATCCTCCTCCTTCTGGGCTAAGACTTAATCCAAGCTTCCATGTTTGCTAGTCAAACACTCTACTACTGAGCAATATCCCCTGCCCAAGTGTGAATTTTCTTTGTGCATTTAGAAATTTGGTGTGCAGAATAATTCTGTTATACTCTCTGTTATCTGGTAGCCTCTGTTCCTGACCCCTTCTTAATGCTCAGCACCATATATTAAATTGGTGGCAAAGAATCCTGCCCCAGGTTGATATTACAGATTCAGAACAAGGTACACTGTGGCTATGTCTTGGTCAAGAGTCTGGGTATATCTTCTTTAATCTCAAGGCCATGCCCCTTCCCGCAGGCATTTAAATTGTCAAATTGCATGTAGTAGCTTTTCTTAATTTATTTTTAAGATCTTGTATCATACAATGAAACTTTCCCTCTTTCCCACCTTCTTCATTGTTGCACAGAAACTGAACTCACTGCCTGCACTTATTCCAGTATTGGGAAGGCTCTCCATTTCACTGATTCTGCTGATTCTGTTTCGCAGGGGTGCGTACTCAGTTTGTAAGCATTGCTGTGTGTGTGTGTGTGTGTGTGTGTGTGTGTGTGTTAGAACCACACTTGGATAGATTTTTGGTTTTGGTTCTGTATGAGACTGAGGCTTGGATTGAACTTATAGAGTCATTTTGCAATGAGGAATAATAGCTCTGCCTCAAGAGAAGCTCTGGTCTTGGATTGAGACTGGGCAAGAGGCAGATACATGGCACATTACTGTAAGGTGGGAGCAGAGCACCTTGAGGTATATCTGGGAGGTGGAGACTCTTTCTCTGGCCCTTGTCTGCGAGAATCAAAGATGTTCCACCTCATAACGTGGTATCAGTCAGACTAGAAAGCAGGCAGACAAAAGTGAGTACAAAAGAACCCGGGTCTCACAACAGAAGCTGCTCTGTTCTGTTCCTTCATCTCTGGAGGAAGCACTTTCTAACAGACACTCACTGTTAATCTTGTTTTGTTAGCCAAGTCCTTCTCACAGGTCTCGAGTGCGTTGTTCACTTGTGTATTAAATAGACCCATGAACTAAGGTGTGGCTTTGTGACCTTCAGAACTCGGCACTGCTCATCAGTAGCGGTGTTATTGTAGGCCAGTCCTTTGCCAAGACAAACTTCCTCTCTGTGTGATTCTATATTTTTCTGGCTTTACAGGGCTTCATGGCCCATGTCCCAAGCCATTTTGAAGAGAAGAGAACTACCTCCCTTTACCAGGGTCTGCAGGGGAGTGGCAGGCACAGTGCTCTTCTCCAGCCAGTTGTGTGCTGGGTAGATATCCCTGGACCTCCTGCTTCTTTTCTTCCCTAATGTTCTCAGTCCAAAAGCTCTGACTGTCAATGCACACCTTCAGGTGTGGCTATGTGGTTAATGCTGTGAACCTTTAGAAAACATGATCTTTTATTGCTGCAAACAGACCTTAATCAAACTTAATCAAATAAAGTAAATATTTGGTATTTGGTAAATGATATAATGTACCAAATTCTCTTGACCTTATTCAGAGACTTTGAAAGAGCATAATGTAATTAATTTTGTTGTAAACTCTTATCTATTACCTTGGATCAACTCTTACCATATCTTTAAAGTTTTTTTTTTTTTTTTTGCCTTCCATTGGAGTTATCTACACTTTAGGTATCTTGCTTATTGGATTGTAAATTCTTAGTAAGGTTCTTATCTTGTTTATCTCCCTGTTCAACTTTAACCTGGTTTAGTCATAGGTAAGAAGACAGGCTCTTAATAATATCTGTAGGATTAATTTGTCACTAAAAAGGAAAAGAAGGTGGTATGTGGTGATACATGTCTGTAATCCCAGTGCTTGGGAAGTGGAGGTAGGAAGAACTAGAAGATTCTGGGCTACATGAGACCTTGGCTCAAAGAGGGGCGGAGAATGGAAAGATGACCAGAAGTTAAGAGCACTGGCTGCTCTTCCAGAGGACCCAGATTTGGGTTCTAGGACCCACATGTCAACTTACAATTGCCTGAAATTCTCATTCTAGAGGATCCAATGCTCTCTTCTGGACTCCATGACACGGCACGTACATGATGCACAGGCATACTTGTAGGCAAAATACCCATATGCACACACATGTAACTTCTCCACTTGACCCAAGCTTCTTTTCAAGGGATAGCTACGTTCCACAGGCAAGCACCCTGACAGATGGAGGGACAGGGATAAAGCTGTAACTTTTTTTCTGATCTAACCTCAGAAGTCACCAAGCACTGCTCTCGCCCTAACTGATCAAATCCAGACAAGCAGGGTAAAGACATAGAGATCCCTTCTTGGTAAGGGCAAGTTAGGCCACGTGGTAAAAAGATGATGTGTTCATTATTTTTCCAGAGCTGTGATGAAACATCATAACCAGATCAACTTACCAAATAAAGAATTTTTATTTGGGCTTCAGGTTGGTTAAGAGTGCATCATTGTGGGAAGTGTGGCTCCGAGCAGAACATGTGGTAGCGATGGGATGCTTTGTGCTTTAGTGAAAACACAAAGAGAGAGAGAAAACTGGGGCTAGTGTGAGGCTTTTAATCACCAAGCAAGGCTTTTAATCCTCCAGCAAGGCTCCACCACCCAACCCCCCCCCCCAAACAATGCCACCAACTGGGATCCAGGGTTCAAATACCCAAGACTATGGGACTCGAACTACTACAGATTATGTGGAGTAAACGCGATATACAAGGCTGAATGCCATTGAAATACCAAACAGCCCAGTATGTGTAATAACTATGTTTTTACGCTTCCTCCTAAATTCCAAGCAAGATTTCAGTAGACTGGGTCTACAGTATTACTACAGTACTACTATGCAAGAGCATTATATTGTTAATATCAACAAGATAGAAATAAAGTTTCCAGAAAGAACTTCTCCATATGATTCAAGATTAGCGTTTGCAGACACAGAAATTTTTGTCAGATTTTTGGTAGGGGGTAGTGAAGTATTATTCCATGGATGTCATTGTCCTGAGGTATTGTAAGGGCAGGATGCAAAACTCACCACAGGTTTCCAGCTCTTCTTGGCTTTGGTTCACTCTGTACCCAGCCCATCTTCCTGACTCTTGATCAATGTGAATCCTTCTTATTTAAAAATGTTGGTCTGTTGACCCGTAAGACACCATAGCTATATGAATACAGCAGATTTGTGTACATATTTACTTGAGTTTCTGTCTTCATTCCACTTGAATGACTTAATATGCATTGCTTCTCAGATTTTTCCCCACAAGTTCTGATTTCTTCTGTGCAAATACTTTAAAGGGAACAGTTAGTGACTTTTTCCATGCCCCAACTTCCTTCTCTTTGTGACAGTTATACACCAGCTCCTCCCATAGTTATTAGATGTTTGGTCCCTTTATCACTCACTCTAGCCCTGTGACTACATCCTAACTAATAAAATTCTATATGGAAAATTCACAACACACACACACACACACACACACACACAATGTAAATATCACACAAAAAAGGGTTCCAATTCAATTGTGTTCATAAAAGCCAAAATAGAGCATCTGCTATTTATCTTAATCTTGATGATGAAGAATAGGAGGGAAAGTATTTAAGAACATAGGTTACAAAAGGATTATTAAAATTAGTTCTTATACATCCTTTCTCTCTTGTATATATGTTAACATCACAGAGTGTGCAGATGATAGAATGGTTGGAGAAAGTTTCCCTTTCATGTATGATCCTCTCTATAGTATGTGTGAGAGAGAATGAGTGAGAAAGGGAGAGGGAGAGAGAGAGAGAGAGAGAGAGAGAGAGAGAGAGAGAGATATGGTTGGGGAGGAGGTGAGAAGGATAGGGAGTAAGGAGAGGAAAAACCCTGACCAAAATATAGTGCATGAAAAAATTTTAAATTAAAAGAGTATTTCAGAAGGGCATTTGTACTTGACTCTTGATCAGGTGGCCTTCATTCTGTGGGTTGATTTTCTCTACTGTTGTGGCTGCCACTGCTTTCTTCCCTGCTACCAGAACCACCATTTCCAAGCTTTCTTCTTAGACTAGGGACCAGTGTCTCTTCAGAAACCTTCTGGGTTTCAGTGCCAGACTGGGACTACTGAGGCACCCTGTCTCGTGGACTCAGTAACTACCAGTGGTCATCTCCTCAGGAGAGCAGCTATCAGGCACTACTCTAATTGTTGAGGTACTCACCTCAAGGACTGAGTAATGTCCAGGTTTTCAGCATCTCAGGTGTGATTTCACTGTCGTTTTGTGGCTCATTTAGTAAACTTTGATTCACACAATATGAATATATATTCATCTATATCTATATTTATATCATCTACATATTCATTTCCTCGGTTCTGCTCCTCTAGAAAACCCTGAGCAAAACACACCTCTTACAACGTAACTTTGGCATATACTTAGACAACACATTCCTTTCAACCAAAAAGGAGGATATAGAAGGATAAGTGTCAAAAACAAACAGACAAACAGAGAAAGTAGCCTTTCCTCTTGCCACTTGTGACACAACAGGGACTCACAGGCAGTGAGCAGGCAATTAGATGTTTTTGAACAAATGAATAAATTACTGTGAATTAGTATTGAAAGAAGATTTACATGGTCTCATGATGGGCTTTATTGAGACCCATGTTGAAACCTGCCCTGGCAGTAGGTAGCTGGGAGCTTGTGCCATACAGTAAAGTAGAGATACAGATTGGGTACAATCACAAGTAGGTGGGCCTGGAGTTTTCCATTTGCTCAAAGGTAAGCTAGGGAGTCTGTAAGATCTAGTTAGGACTGCATTGTTTGATATTGATTGATTGTCATCTTGACAAGACTTGGAATGCTCTAGGAGACAAGCCGCTGGGGGTCTCTGTAGGGGGTTATCTAGATTGGCTTGGTTGAAATGGGGAAACTCACTCTAAGTGTGGGTTTGGCCCTGTTATGAGCTGGAGTCCTGGACTGAATATAAAGAAAAAGCTATGTAAGCACTAACCTCCATGGATCTGTGTTCTCACTTCAGAAGCAATGTGGCCTTATGCTTCCTGCCTCCATGACATCACCATCGTGATGAACGATGCTGGAGCCCAGATAAACCCTTCTTCCCTTAAGTTGATGTGCTCAGATGTTTTATCATAACAAGATAAGTAGCCAATGCAGGGACATAGGTGAATGTTGTTCCCATGCAATTTTGAAGGGATTTTTTGGTGGCTAATTTCCTAAAGTTAGGGTTTAAGTTCTGCTGCTACTTTAGATGATAATGAACAGTTTCTTATCCCTTATAGGTGTCCACAACATTAATTAATCTAACAGGATCCCACAGACACTTGCACAGATGAAGTTGACATTCTTCTCAGACAGCTTTGTTGTCCCCTTTCTCTGATCTGATGCCATTGATGGTAACGTCATGATACGTGGTAAACATTCATTACATAGAACTCTTACGAATATCATTGTAAATATATCCTTTGTCAAAAGATACTTCTGATTCAGTTATCCCTTGAAAACATCAAAATTCATTGTGATGCATTTGACTTTCCTATTTCCTGTATTTTTGCACAAAGTCAAGAACCATAAAGTTCAATTTCTCTCATGAAATAATCTCTAAATTTCTATTTCAGCCATGTTCTTTCTTGATATTTCCATCGCTCAGATTACTAAGACATATACATTATATGCACTTTCTAACTTCTTATTCTTTCTTGCATGGGTCTGGGTGTTTTCTCAAATCCTTATAAGAATTTAGTACCTCGAAGAGAGATGTCATACTACCTCCATAGTGTCTCAAATACTCTACACAGAATTAAGTGGAAGACTAGATTAAAAAAAAATTGTATGTTTTACTTTTTTTGTTTCGAAGATGTTGGAAAAAACATTCTGTTCCAAATGGACAGGTCATGGAATATCACAAATGGATCTGGGCTGTGTCCAGGAAGAGACGAACATCTAGCTTCATTAGAACCCAAAGAGCTTCTGGCTACATGTTACGTGCCCAGGAGATGTGAGGTATCCAATATACATCTAGTAAGAGGATCTGGTTTAAACAAATCACATGATCATATGCCTTCTGCTCTGTTCCTAATCAAAGTCTGTAATATGTTCATAAAGACACGGGGAAAGGATCAAATGCTTATCGACAGTGACCTTTCCTCACACCTTCCAGGCTTCTTAGTAAGACAACGTCAGGGTCTGGGCTAGAGTAGAAGGTTGATAGACAACAAAATACAGTGCATAAGCAGGACTGAGAGAATGGAAAGACTGATTCATAGGAGGCCCATTCTGCCAATTCAGGGGCGGTTGGAGGAAGCACTTTCAAAGCATACCGGGTGGAGGCTGGCAGACATGCACAGGGTGACATGCCAAAGCTTGCAGCCTCTGCATCTGAGACAGGGTGGGTTCTACCTGGCTGAATCATAACCTACAAAAGCCATGGGACCGCCTGATTATCTGTATATCTGCCAATCTCTCAGCATGGTTTGAACTAATACTGGTAAGACAGAGACCAAAGAGGAAGAAACAGTTCAGGTGTACACAATTAGAAGGCTTGCACTTCAAAAAAAAAATCATAAAATATGCTACTTTATGTTAACTATCCCATGCTCAGTAAACTCTAATTCAAATGGCGAATTCCCCAAGTGCAAGTACATTGTAAAAGTTAAGTATGCAGCTTTCCCAGCCTTCACTGAACATGTGACTAGAACACGGCCATGATCTAGTATATTCGGGATCAGTTTCATAAGTCACATATTGAACAATAGATTGCTTAGCAACCATCATATACAGTGACTATCCTATGGAAAGAGGTGGCTTGTCTTTTCCTGACTGGGAAAAAAACAAACAAACCTGTTTAACCAGATGACTTCATCTGATCCTAGAGATTGAGGGGGAAAATAGAACAAAAGACTGATACATGCAAGAGGATAGCTGTGCCTTGGGGGATTGGTGGCCAGTGCTGGGGAGGGATAGATTATGACCTACTTGCAAGAGATGAAATGAAGTTGTGATGAGCACTCATGAGAAGATCTTTAACCTTGTGTCTGAAGTAGATGATGGAAAAGAAAACAAGTTCGTTGAGGTGAAAACATTGAGATTATTTACTCTAAGTTGAGGGAGAAAACAGGACTGTTGTGATTTAGAAGCAGTCAATACAGTTAAGTCTATTCTGCTGTTTCAAAGAAATCCATTGTGGTAGTAGTTCATTAAAGTATTTCAATTCCATAATAATTCTATGAAGAAAGAAAGGACCTTGAACTTTATTTTGTGGAAATTGGAAGATGCCATCCCTCAGCCCAGTTCTGTGAAATATACAAAGAGACTCCAGACTCATAGCTGCCACAGAGGGGAGGGTCAGTCTTTGTGACTACACGCAGTGAGAAAGGAGAGCAATTTGTGACAATGTAGTGGGGCAGATTCTCCTTCCAGATGCTTTCATTTTCCCATGCCTTGCTAATGTCAGGTCGTCTGTCTTTGGAGGACACCTGAAAAGTCTTTGTCAAGAAAATCTTACACTTTGACTTGTCACATGTAGAGAGCAAGTAAAGACAGTCTCATGGGAGACTCATGGTGTGGACAGAGACTGTGATAATTTTCAGGCAGCTGGAATGTTATTTTTATTTAGTTATTTCCTGCCACTCCACTCCTAATGGTGTGGCAGATAAGCTCAGACTTGTGTAGCATGTTGGTCGTTCTGAAATGATTTTTTTCCAAACCCTAGAAAGTTGTGTGGTCATCCTAAAATACTATGGTATGAATATTTGTATGAATATTTTTGAATAAAAAAATGTACACTTTGGGAAGAAATTTAGGGGTGAATCTTTATGTACATTCTACTAGGGTGATGAGTTAATTATCCTAACAGTGCTGACAAATGACAGAAGATCCATAGAACCAGGAAAGAAAAACATTCAGCTTACTGGGCATGAGAAAAATCAGAGCATAGTAAAGGATACAGCAGCAGTGGAAAGGAATAAACAGTAGTTCAAATTATAGGAAGAAACCTTGCAACTATTGTCTCAAAATGCAAAATTTGTTCAGTCCTTTCCCTTGTGTCTTTGACCTTAGAGATTACCTGAAGATGTAGGGACACACAAATCAAGACAGACATGGAGTTACTCAATGTTGCTTTTAGTATAACAAAAAAATGGAAAGAATTCAAATATCTGTATCCAGGATTAGTTTACAAATGCGAGCAAACCATATGATGTACATACCTTAAAAACGATGAGGTAAAGAGACATTTTTTAGTATGGAGAAATACCCATTATATGTCACCTGAAAAGAGTCACAAAATAACACTTAAACTGTAAAACTGCTGTTTACACATTTCCTTGAGAGATCTGGTATGAACATCACAGAGTGTACTTACACAAACCTAGATATAGGGGTGAGTCGTTCAACAGGTCCTCTGAATGCCGTCAAGAGACATGGCAAACACAAGATGCAGGATACTGTTGCTAGTTCAGGATACTGTTTTAAACTATTTAAGAAAATAAGCAGAGCAGCATTCTAAAATGGTGAAATATAGCACAGCCAGTATAAAGAACAGTAGCGAACAGTGAACACCTCTCCTCAATATTAAGTGTGTTTTGTATATTATTATACCCTCATATGCTTTTGTGATTGGCGGTGAGCAGGTGTGCTATCGCCACAAACATGTGAGAAGCACACTGTGCTTCTAGTTAGAAAGGTGACACTGTCAGATCTCTTGCTGACTAAGGTGATGCTGTGTTTTATTATATAACTTCTCAAGGGTACAGAAGCAATGAAAGTCTAACCAACACCCAGCAATTCCTAGCTGGCTTCAAAACTGAGATTTTGCTTTGTTTGCTTTATTTCTCTGAACACACAAGTATACACAAGCATACACATGTCTCCCTATAGAGCTGATAGCACACAATTGTCTGATTCATGAACTTTCTGTGATCAACAATTCAGACCCAGATTCTGCTTGAACAAGTTAGCTGGTGAAGCCCTCGTTTCCACTAAGTGCAATATGTTGTCTCTTCAATGACCATTTAACAAACTTTCCCCCCTTAACTGCGCTAAGATCTGCATATTTTGGTGATTGTAAAATGTTGCTTAGAGATTATATATTTTTCTCAGATAAGGGGGTGAATAATCACAAAATTTATCCATGTAAGTTAAAGAGAAGCTATCCCTGTTCTAGCATTCATGTTATATATAGTGACAGCAACAAAGCTTTTTCGGAATTTCAGAAGTTGAATGGCCCGTGTTTAAGACTTAAGGACTAGAAGTATATTAGAGGGAGAGCCAAGTACCTCATCAAAGGAATGAGCTCACCTGAGGAACAGCTTTCTCTTATATGATCCTGGCGAGCAACCACTAAACAAAAACATCAGGCCCTGGGAAAAGTTCAGCCTGTCAGGGAGGCGCATGCTAGATCTGACAGGCGGGCTGGCACCCTTCCAAGCTCCCCTTCAGAGTTCAGCAACCATTTCTCAATCTTTCCATTTCATCATGCTCTCCCACCTTACCGGAAGGGTAAGATCATTCTCTTGTCACTCTTTTTCTGTGTTGCCAATAATCTCTGTGTAGATGGCTGTAGTCAACTCTCTTTGGCAGTCTAATTATTCCTGGAGTGCGTGAGGTCTAGGTGTAAGAGAACAAGTTAGACTCCAAGGTGGCTTTCAGCAGGATTTCCTACTGTTCCCCCTCCTTGTGTTTAGCCCTGGACTTCTTCTCCCCAACTCTCCTTTTGGCTTATTGCTCCTTCTTCTTTCTTATTTCTTTCACATTTTCATTTTTATGTTCTCCCCTCCTTACTAGGAGATGCTTTTGAGATTTCTTCCCCTTGTCTGACTTTGCCTGATTTTGATAGTTTAGTTGTGAAATCAGATTTTCATTTTCAGACTTGTGTACTAGATTCTTTCCTAAACAATCAAGTCTTCTCAATTCTGCCTAACCTTAAAATACTCCTGTGGAATCAAAGTTTCATTTGTCTCTCTCTACAGTGGCACTTAGATTGTGCGCTAAGGATTAGAGATGTGAGCATAGATTTAGGTGCTGGATTGAATAATGACTCCCTGCTCTTACTTCTAAGCATGCTATGGTTGTTTTAGAACCAGTCCTCTGAGATCTACAAACTGGACATGCATGAGTTTATAATATGGACATGGGTAGGAGGGAACTTTCAGCTTTCATTTCATTATTATAGCTTATTAAAGATTGGTACATTTGAGATGACTCAGCAGGTAAGAGCACTGATTGCTGCTCTTCCAGAGAACCTGGGTTCAGTTCCCAGTACCCAATGCAGTTCCAGGGGATCTAGCATCCTTAAAAACACATAAATATGGCAAAACACTAATGCACATAAAATAAAAATAAATAAATCTTAAAAATGATTGGTACATTTAAAAATAGTAAGAAATTATAATTTTCTTAGTTAATTCATTTTTTGCTACTATTACATATATACTATACTGTAATATATATAGTATATATATATCACATATATATATATATATACTATATATATATCATACATACTACAATACCACACACACACACACACACACACACACACACACACACACACACACACATTTAAATCCAGAAATTATGGCAAAATCCAGGGACTCTTGTCAATCTTAGTATAGTTTTTTTATTCATTAAATATTAGAATTAAGAACTTGTGCATGTAAGTGAATTTCTATTCATATATAGCAAGAGGAAATCAGCTAAGAGACATGAGATCATTGAAATGGAAACAGAATAATATGATCAGGGAATGTTTTTACGTTCTGCTGCAGCAGCAAATTAAGTGTTGACTGGAAGAAATACTCATGCTCCTGGGCTCTCTGTCACCTCTAGAGCAATAGATGTGTACCAAAACATTTCATCTGAACTGGGATTATTAATGAGTAACAAAGGTAATGCACATAAAGTTTCTATCAAGATTATTTTAGATGTTCTGTGGTTGGAACTATGGTTTGAAGCAAAGAAATGATGATTTACGCTGAATCAGAAGGATGACTTAACAGCACATCAAATGTAATTCTGGAGTTTTATCTCTATAAATCTTGCAGATTATTTTCGGATTTCATGTAGTAGTTTTCACTAGTGACTGTCCCAACACCAGAAATAGACCTGTATCAGCTTCGGGAAAGTAAGTATATATGGATTAGAACAAAAAATTCTGCTTTCCACATTAATAGAGATTGCCTTAGTGAAAAGATTTCCAAATTAAAATGCACAGAAAACCATGCCAGGTAAGTCAACCAAAGAGACTGTAAATGTGTTGGATAATCTGTCCCTGATTGTCTGGCTGTGCACTAATCTCAGTAGTGCACACATGTAATGTATGAACTATCAGATGTGAGAGAAAATTCGTGAGATAAAGAACACTAACAGGCATGTGAAGGATAACGTCGATGGGGAGAGTAACAGCGTCAGCAGATAGAGTTCTGTTTTGGAAAGCTGTGGAGCTCATTCTAGTGGAGAAGGGTATTTGGTGAAGGATGGATGGGCTGATGGACCAGAAAGCAGCCCTAACCCAGGAAAGAACTTAAATAGTTAAAAAGCAACGAGATTTATTCTAGTTGCTGGCAGAGCGCCATTGTTCACGTGAGGATTAATCCAGGTGATGCAGATGTTGCAGGAATAATGACCTTGCATACTTTGCCATTTGTGTACATGTTGGTTATTATAGCCAGATGATATGCTGAAATAGTCCGGTTGTATTTGTGTACAACTACGGTTTTCTGTGGACAGTGTTGACCCAATGATTTGTGTAATGATAAAAATAATTATCTTTATTTTATGTGTTGGCATGTTTTAACTACATGTATTTCTATACATCACATGCATGCCTGGTACTCGTGGAAGCCAGAGGCTGTCAGATCCCCTGAAACTGGAGTTACAGATGGTCATCAGCTGCTGTATTGGTGCTAGGAATTGAACCTGGGTCCTCTGTAAAAGCAGCGAGTGCTCTTAACCAGTGAGCCATCTCTGCAGACTCTAGACTCTGATCTATATTCTTAGCTGCACACTTTCCTAACCACAGAGTTTTAACATAACTGACCGTAATGGTGGAATATTTCTTTGGGGAGTTCTTTTCCAATGCTCATCACACAAATCAAAATTCAGGTTAGTTTCCAGAGGAAAGATAAATATCCAAAATATTAGGCATGTTTTATACAAATATTTGATTCTATGTTAACTTCACCTAATGCATATGATTAATCTTTGCCAGCTTATATTAACATTAAATTTCCATTTCACTGTAGCTTATCATATTTCTTTAGAATTTAAGGTCCTTTGTTTTCCTAATTAATTGTGCCCCAATTGCCTTCTGTGGAGAAGATTTTCCAACTAGTTTGAAAGAGGTGATAATTAAGTTTACCATCCAGAGGTACAATCATGAGTGACTGCAGATTTTCATCTTACAGTCTGATTCCATATAGCAATAATAGCTATAATTTGGTTCAGTTAATTACATTCATTGCATCCAAGTGGTCAGTCTGCAGAAGAGGGGAGGTTGAAGAATAGGACTTTGTAATAAGATATGAATCAATTTTGAACTGTGTACCTAAAATACACACACAGACACACACACACACACACACACACACAATGCATTTGGAGACAGACACAGACAAAATACTCTTCTAACATGGTGAATACAGCACCATCCATCGAGAGGTGAGTTGGAAAATGGAGAGCAATGTGGTCCTTGTTTGGGATGGAGAGACCCACTTATGAGTTCTGATTCATGAGGGCTTTGCCAGATGGAAAAGGTTGGAAATTCTGGGCTTAACTCACCATGCCTTAAGAGTGGTATGAACTTGAGCTATTGCTTTTCCTGTCAGTGCATGGCCTCTCCTTTGTAAAGTGCAGGCGATGTCTTTAGAACTAGGCTAATGCTCCGTAAATGTCAATCTCTCCTTTCCTCACTGTTGCATTTTAAATGTGAAAGGGCACCATGTGTTTGAACAAGCCTGTCAGGATGTTTCAGGAGGTTGGAGTCTTTCCGAGGTAGACCTTTGCTGGTTGTATACCACTAAGCATAGTCCTTGAGCATTTTAGTTTGGCTCTATTTCCTGTTTGTTCTATCTTGGGTTCCTGACAGTAGGCACAATGGGACCAGCCACCACATTCTCCTGACTCAGTGCCTTTCCCCCGACGACGGGCTGTATCTCCTCAAACAATATGGCAAACAAACCCTCCCTTATCTTACGTTGCTTCTTGTCGGGCTTTTGCAGTGAGAAAAGAAACATACTCATGTTGAGCAAATTGTCAGCCTAACAACTGTGCAAAGTTCTTATGTTTTGGAAAACAAAGAATAGTGTTAGAAAAACTTAGAAGTGAGCCTAAGGAAAGTTGTCACAAATGTCCAAAGGAAAACCAGGTAAAGGAGAGGACAGTTTGGATGGAAATGAAGTAAATCTAAAAAAACCGAGTGGATTGTATTTAAAAAACTACTGGTAAAAAATGTCAGCCTGCTTCTGGATGCTGTGCTCACCATGCTAAGGCTGTGCCAAGGCACTCTCAGTGGGCAGAGCTGGCCGGCTCCCGGGATTTTGGCTCCTTGGACAGGAAAGATATCACCGGCCTCCTCAGGAGCCAGGCCTGGAGCTTGGTTGGCAGGCCCACATGATCCTGGAGCTGTTGACAGGCTCATGTGATTCTCTAGAATACTCCTGAGTACATCAAGTAGGACTTACTTTCACCATGACCAAAATCAGCTTAAAAGAGAGAGTTCATTTTGGCTTATGGCTCCAGAGGGATAGGAGTCTATCATGACGGGGTGGAGGATGGCAGCAAGTGGCAGGCATGGCTCCTGCACCAGGAAGCCAGAAGCTCAGGTCTTTGGCTGCAAGCACAAAAGCACACAGAGCAAACTAGAAATGGCTTCAGTCTTCTGATCTTGAAGGTCCCACCCCTTCCCCATCCTGCAGTGATGTACTTCCTCCTGCAAGGCTGTGACACCCACCTGTGCCAAACAGCACCACTAACTGGGGACCAGTTGTTTGAATGCCTGAGACTGTGGGGGCCACCTCTCACTCAAACCCCTATAAGATTGTGTGGCCCTGTTAGAAAATGCCTAAAACATTTTCCTTGTTTGCTGCCGCAAGTTTTCTTTTTAAGCATTTCTTTCTTTGTGTTAAAACATCGTTTTTTTTTTTTTCTAAAATAAAATAACATAAATCCACAAGAGGGCTTCATTATTTTATTTTGTCTTTTCTCATACTCATTTCCTTTTCCTTTATTGTTAAATAAAATAAGGCATCAATTTAACCTAAGCTTTCTTCCCTTACAGGGTTCAAGCGTACTGGATAGCTTAGATGAGCTGTCAGGGTAGTTGACAGGTGCCATGCTCATATACTCACACTCATTCCTGCAAACAATCCTAGTGAAAATGATCGGGTAGACAGACAGACAGGCAGACAGACACCCACCTTTCCCCATGAGAGTAGTAGGAGAGCTACTTGAGGAGAGGAAATGGATTAGCGAGAGTGGGAGGGCGATGAGAAAGGATAACGAGATTGCACAAATGTGAATGAAACATGTACATATAGGAAAATGTCACAATAAATCCTTTATTATGTATAATTAACATACGTGAATAAAACATAAGCCATATCTCACCACCAGAATAGACTGTAAAACTTGAAAAGCATCTGTGAGGACTCCCATTTTCAGAGGGAAACTCAAGTAGAGAAGCATTTGACTCCATTGTTCCACCATGGGTCGGTTCTCCACAGAGACACTGCCGACCTGTGTGGCTCGAAGGCCTTGGGTGGGGAAGCTGGGGAATGTGGAGCTTATTTGTGAGTGGAAACTTTATGTTAGGAGGAGGGGCTTATGGAATTTGCTCAGATTGCAGATGAAAAATAGGCTTCTATGCAAAGATGCAGATTTAAATATTAGATTATATTTCTTGTTCCTAAATGGTGAAAAGCATGATCGGAACATGTTCCAAAGATACCAGAACAGGGTAAAATTCAGATGGAAAAAAAAAAAGATTGAAGAAACTGTTCAAATCTTGTGAGAAAAGTTTAACTACTCAGAAAATTATGCAAATTAAACAATTCAGTAAGGGGCGGGTACAGGGGAATCAGGAGCTCAAGGTCATCCTTATGAAACAAGTTTGAGACCAGCACTGACTCCATGAGGCCCTGCTTCGAAAAACAAAACAAACAAAAAAACAAAAGAAAATAAAGAAAACAAATCAAAAAAATTAGTAGAAGCTGGCCAGTAGTGGCACACACTTTTAATCCCAGCACTTGGGAGGCAGAGATGGTCAGATTTCTGTGAGCTCACGGCCAGCCTAGTTTACATAATGAGTTTCAGGACAGCCAGGGCTACACAGAGAAACCCTCTCTTGAAAAAAAAAAATTAGAAGTATATATCTTGATAGAGATGAATTTCTTTTAAGAATTATTTGATTCAACTCAGCAATAATTATAAATACTTTTCTTTTGTTGGTGTATTTTTTTAAACTCTATTTTATTTACACTTTTTGTATCTTTTTCTCCCTTTTCCACCCCAATTCCTTCCAACACCCCTACACCAGGTAGGAGAGAGAAAGTTAGTGGGGAGAGGGGTCGCAGTTTTTCTTAGCTGCTTCCTGCTGGTTAGGGTCATTGAACAAGTCCAATCGTTGTTTTAGGATATCTCCAACTTCTTATTGTCAAACTGCAGCAACAGCAACCAGGAGCAGCGGGGGGAGCACCAGAAGGCTTCTTCTTTCTCAGAGCCCCCTTTTCTCTCTCTGGGGTCCTGGTATTTATTCCCTCTCCAGGGTCCTCAGATTTAAATTATCTGCAGCTGGCAAGAGCTCCTCTCAGAGCCTGCACCAGGCAAATAGTTTGCTGCTGTGGACTGTCTGAATCAGTCTCATATCCCATACCTGGGCTTAAAAACCAAAACATTTTTACAGATCATAAACCAACACCTCCACATTCTTTTTTAAGTACAGGTTCTAAGTTTGAAGAGTTGCTCTCCATTCTCGTCTCTGGCACTGTTCTGAGTGGCATTAATTTGAAGGATGAGGTAAAATTCCTGGCTGAGATTTATGAAGCTAACCCAGGAATTCCTTCCAAGTACTGAAAAACAGTTGTTTCAGTCACCAAGGCAGCGGTATCATCCAAAGAGCCGGGAGTATTCTGTAAGGAGAACGGTGAGTGTGAAGAGAGACGGAAAGGCCGCAGTAGACGAGTGGGCTCAGAGGTGTGAGTCTGAGAGTTCAGGATGCCACAAGGCGTATGGTGGCTGGGAGGGGCCATCTGGGGGCAGAGCGTGAGGGAGAAGAGGAACCAGATGAAGGAATTTCCTTTAACACCTAAGTTAGTTGAGTTCGTCAGAGACAAAACACTCAGAGTTTCCTAGGTGATTTGCGTGGCAGCGTTTTATACTCTCTTAAAAGCAATCGTCCTACTTAAACCCCAAGAGAATTACCAAATGCAGCACATGGGGCTGGGATTTATATCCCAGCCTGTATTTTGGAGACATCAGGGAAGGTTTTGCGACTTTAACTGGCTGAGTTAGCATAGATTCTCTTTTCTTCCACCCCATTTAACAAAACAGTAGCGAGTACTGTAATGTGCTAGATACTCTGCTGACCTTAGGGATAAAATGACAAGTAATAAATGAATTCCTGAAGAGTGATGTAGATGGGTAAACGGATGAAGGGTTTAGGTAGAGACAGGCAACAGCATGAAGCTTCATCAGAGAGAAAATACGTGTGAGATATAGAAGATAATATCTGATAGAACCATGGCTTCTTCAAGAAATAGAGAATTTAGATGTGGGAGGTGAGATAGACTATATTAAGAAAGATAGAAAATATAAGTGCTGCTATTCGTTAAGTTATTTTGTATGTAAAGCTTATTTAAAGTTATGTTAAGAAACTTATGTACTGCTCTAAAAAGACTTACTTACTTACTTACTTACTTACTTACTTTATTTATTTATTTATTTATTTATTTATTTATTTATTTATTTATTTGTGTTTTTCAAGGCAAGGTTTTTCTGTGTAGCCCTGGCTGTACTGGAACTCACTCTGTAGACCAGGCTGGCCTCAAACTCAGAGATTTCCCTGCCTCTGCCTCCTGAGTGCTGGTATTAAAGGTGTGTGCTACCACTGTCAAGCTATTTTTATTTTTAATTATGTACATAAGTGTGTATGAGTGTGGGAGCAGTTCCTTTGGAGTTCAGAAGAGGGAGGGTATCGATCCCCTGGAACTGAGTAGTGGGATCCAAACTCTGATCCTCTGAATGAGCAGTCTGTGCTCTTAACTGCTGAGTCATTTCTCCCATTCCAGATTCATATATTCTTTTTTTGTTTGTTTTTTTCGAGACAGGATTTCTTTGTGTAGCCTTTCTTGTCCTGGAACTCACTCTGTAGAACAGGCTGGCTTTGAACTAACAGACCTCTACCTGTCTCTGCCTCCCGAGTGCTGGAATTAAAGGCCTGCACCACCACTGCCTGGCCCACTCTAAGACCAATACATTATATTTTATTGTGTAAGAAGGTCAAGAATGATTCCATGTGACAGAATGGTAAAGTAGTCATCTTGTCACAAGCCATCCTCACCACAGAAGAGGAAACCTCAGTTGAGGAATTGTTTCCATTAGATTGGCCTGGGGACATGCCTGTGATTTCTGTGGGAGGGCCTAGACCAACTGGGTAATATAAGAAAGCAGACTGAGCAAGACAGGGGGAGCAAGCCAGTAAGCAGCACTCCTCCATGGTTCCTGCTTCAGTTTCTGCCTCCATGTACCTGGTTGAGTTTCTTCCTTTCCTTCACTAAATGACCGACTGTGATGGGGAAGGGCAAGTGAACCCTTTCCTTTTTAAGTTGCTTTGGATCATGATGTCTTTCATAGAAACAGAAAATAACTAGTACACCTCACAGTAATTACGGAATATGTAGTTAGAACATCGGTTTAAGTATGTTCAGTATTATCTCATTATTAGTCAGGCACAATTAGGTGTTGTATTGGATTTATACTGACAGGAATAGAAAGGAGTAGTTTAAATAGAAATTATTTCATAATCTATTCACTGATTTATTCATTCGTTTATTATTTATTCACCCATGCAACATTGCCGAGGCAGTCTTTGCTAGGCTCTGGGCTGGGTGTGAAAGGTCAGGTGTGTGTGTCATTAGCTTACTGTGCATTAGGAACTGTTCCAAGCAATCTCCCAGTTGTGAGAGTTGTCATTACTGTGGACAAGGACAGAGACAAGGGAAATTAGAGTGCACCTGTCCAAGACTAGATAGCTAGTTTGTAGGATCCGAATCACACCATGCGGCTCCGAAGTCGACACCACTCAACAATGCATACTTCAACTCACAATGAGGTGGTTTGGGCAAGTGTCCCCCACACGCTCATGTGCTTAGTCTTCAGTGCCTCGAATTGTTTGGATGTGGTAAAGCCATTAAGCCTGTCAGCCTGTTTCTGAGGAGCTATTGGCAGTTGCCGGATGCTAGTTGTCTTCAGTGATGTAGCCACTAGTGAGTCAGTCACACTCGAAAGACAGTTCCACACCCATGCCCATGTGGGTGGCCTTAGCTCAATTAAGTGGGTCACAAAATGAAACAAAATGGCATAATGGTGGGAGGAGGGGGAGAAGGAGGATAAGAAAGGGTGTGATGATGAATGTGGCCAGAAAGTATTATGTACACATGTGACAGTGTCAAAGAATTACTTGAAAAGAAGGGGGCAGAGCCTGGTGGAAGGAAGCTGCGTCACTGAATCATGTTCTTGAAGGTGGCATTGAGAACCGCGTTTCTTTGTGTTTCCAGCCTGTACGAGGCACAGATATCCTTTGTCATACACACCTACCATGATAGATGTTGTGTATCTACAGCAACAAGGCCAAGTTAAAGGTGATGGATATATACCATTTTACAAGGACACATTCATGCTTCATAGTGTAGAAAGCAGTTGACAGATAGACATTGTAAATACCTCTGGATGTACACATTGTTTGCTGATGGTTTGTTTGTTCTGAGCTAATCCCTAGCCTACATGGCCGGGAGGATAGCAAAGCCTTGAGCATAAGCATAGTAGCCACAGAACAGAACGATAACGAAGGGAAAGTGTGGTTAGATCTAAGGGGAGAAGTACCTGACAACATGAATCTCAGAGACAAGGCTGACCACCTCACCCTGCAAGGTGCAGAGTTCTTCCAAGAACCAAGAAGCCACACAGAGCTCAGGAATGGAGGATAGCCACCGATGGGGCTGCTAGGAGATTCGGAACTTCCTGTACCTGGGGCTTGACCTGGAGCCAAATCCAGTCCTCACCCTGGGTCCATCCTATTCCCAGTTTGTCACTTGAAGAGAGAAAGTAATACAACCAAACTTCCGATAGCTGGTATGTGGTAAGAACTGCATTAAAATCCAGACTTCACAGTCAATGCCTCTGTTAGGAGACCATGACACTTGGAGGTTAGGCATTAGCGAGCCGTTGCTGTCAGAGTTCATGGCATAATTAAGGAGGAAGATGTAAATGATTCAAGCATCAGGGAAGATGAGGAGAAGAGAGATGATTCCGAGTAGAGGAAAGACAGGCAGCCATAAGAGTTTTCAGTTTCCTTTTCTGGACTATATTCAAACGGAAGATGGATCTCTTCAGCAGGGGTGAGAGAGAATCTGATCACCTCTGATGTCTCTGTGTAGTGATTACCTGTAGTATGGTGATGCTGTGCTCTGTTCTTCTAGCTTTCGTTCAGGGAATGTACACTAAGTACCCACCCAAGTGATTCTGTTTAGTTAGTCAGATCTAAGGAAAGTTGCTTTTAATTGTATGATTTGTCTCCTCTTTCTGTCCAATGGAATACTTTGTATTAATTTGTGTTTTGGCTTGATCCCAAATCACTGAGCTAACACTGAAAAGGACAGAATGCAAATGTCAGTTGTTGGCCCTTTGATTGATGAGTTCAGAGAAACCTATTGACTCACATTGACATCATCCAAAGGCCAAGGGTATCGGTCAGCTCTCCTTTCTGAAAGAGATGGATTGCCCAATGCTATCTAAAAGCCTCAGGCTTATGTGTGGAAAGTCTGAAGGGCTTGCTTACCTTTTTGAGCTTGACTTCTGTCCCAGTTTGCAAACCCTGTTTTGAATTTTACTTTCAGTGCCATCAACCTCTTGTCTGTTGCTGTTCCCATGAACTATGCTCTGTGCCTGGGTTAGGTGTTTGTCTTTCCTCTGTTCAGGATTGTCTCTACTTTCCTTTGCTTTCTGCAGCCTTTGAGAATCAGTTTACCTTCCCAAAGAGAATGATTCCTAATTTCACTGTTATCATGGAGTTGCCTACATAGTTAATTCAGCATTAAATTATAGTGCCCTCACTATACCACATGATATAAAAAGACCCCGTGTGACTTTCACAAAGTCCTATCTGTGACCTTTAAAATACAGTGGGATTATAAAGACATTTTTATATTGCTTGTATTTTAACTGGGAAAAGTTTATCAAGTTTGACAAAACAGTTATTGGGAGATGCTGGTGATGTGGAAGGGCCACACCATTCCCAGGGGCCCTGACATCCTCTTCTGGCCTCTGAAGGTACTGCATGCCTGTGGTGCACAGACATAAAGGCAAGACCAAACACCCACGTACAAAATAAAAATAAAACTTACTGTATATCAAGTAAATCTTACCTTGCATGACTTGGTCTAACATTTTAATATTACTAAGAAAATGTGGAAAAATATTTACTAGCGTTGGCTTCCTCTTATTAGAGAGTGGCTTGTAAATGGCTCTCATTTTAGAACTGAATGACTTCATTTCAAGTAATTTGGCACCAAATAGTATGTGCACTACCTTCATTGTCAAATGAGTAAAGCAAGTTATGATCAGATTTACCCCAACTTCAAACATGCACACTGGTAGCCACATTAGTCAAGTCACACTCACTTTATGCTGCAGAAGGTAGAACCTCAATATACCTTAGGCTTGTGGAAATATGCATGCACGCAGGCTGCATATGAGATATTCTTTGATAGGGCTGGGAGAGTGCAAAAAATTTTTGTATTTATTTATTTATTTTTAATTTTTAAATTTATTACAATTTATTCACTTTGAATCCCAGCTGTGCCCCAACCCCTTGTCCCCTCCCAATCTCACCCTCAGCAGATTTTTAGAGATATTCTTTGTAAGTTCAAACACTTCACGGCATTAAAGATAGGCTTTTAAAACTAGGAATTTCCTCCAGGAACTTTCTGTCTCCCAAACCGGTTAACTCAGTCCCACATCACTGGGAAAATGTTTCTAAGTTCAGGATTCTCTTGGTCATCTTTATTTTGATGGGAACATCTACCCGAGGAGTATCCCAAATTTTTATCACGTCTTGTTTCCTAGTCCTGGTTGTCTTAGATCTCACTAGGTAGACAAGGCTAGCCTTGAACTCACCTGCTTCTGCCTCCCTAGTGCTTGGATTAGAGGTATACGTCAGGACACCAGGCTTTGAGGGAACCTTTCTGAGCACGTTAATAAAGACTTAAAGTCTATATGTGAGAGCATCACCATCTAGGTCCTGGGCAGCTCTGAATCTTTTCTCACTTGAATAATTTTTTTTTTATTGTGCTGAGCAATGTATATGAGAAGCTAATATTAACTTGGAGCATAGAATATGGTCATTATAAGCCCTGTTAATTGTATGCTTGCTTTCAACAAGAGACAGAGGAAACTAGTGTTCCTAGACCACTCACCATAATTACAGAAATTAATTTAACATGACATAAAGGTGCATTTTTATCCCTGAAGAACTGTTTCCTGTTTACTCTTACTCCCACGTCTCAGGGATGGGGTGCTAGCCCGCATGTGTACTTTTTGTTTGTTTATTTTAAACAGAGCAAGTTTGTTTCTCTAGCTGGCAAGGCTTTCAATATTTCAACCTCTTCTCAGCAAGAGAGAGAAGGCTCCAGAAAGGGTGACCCGAAGGCAAGCCTTGGTTTCTCTTCCACGAGTAGTTAGTACTTAGCAAGAACACTGTGAGTGCAGCATAAGTTGCATTGGCCTAAGCCTTAGTCATATCACGTCTTTTCTCTATCCTCAAGAGCTTGTTTTTAAGAAACATTGGCTGAATGTAAAAATTTCGCTCTGGTGGCTGGACAGATGGCCCAGAGGCTAAGGTTAAGAACATGTATGGCTGACTGCTCCAGGGGACCCTAGTTTGGACCCCAATACTCATTTAGGGAGGCTCATAGCTGTCATGCACTCCAGCTCCAAGGGACTCAACACTCCCTTCTGGCCTCTGAAGACCCCTGAACATACATACATACTCTCCCTGCACATACATACATAATTAAAATTAAAGATGAAACCTTTTAAAAACCCACTGTGGTGTGGACCATCCTTTGACCACATAATAGATGCTTGATAGATGTTCAAGCATTATAGATGCTTTACTGATCAACTTCCTATCTCATTGATATGTGTCAGGATAGAAAGTGTTGGCAGGGTCTGCCTAAGGATTTAGAATTTCAATTATTTTTTAAATTCTAACATTTTTTAATTATCATTTATCACAATTTATTAAATTTGTATCCCGGCTGTGGCCCCCTCCCTCATCTCCTCCCAATCCCACCCTCCCTCCCGCTTCTTCCCCTATGCCCCTCCCCTAGTCCACTGATGGGGGGGGGTCCTTCCCCCTTCCATCTGACCCTAGCCTATCAGGTCTCAACAAGGCTGGCCGCATCATCTTCCTCTGTGGCCTGGCAAGGCTGCACCCCCCACTCCTAGTCATATATCTGAAATATGCTCAACTATACAATAAGGATATTTGCTCAACCATGTTTGTAGCAGCTTTATTCATAATAGCCAGAATCTGGAAACAACCTAGATGTCCCTCAACTGAGGAATGGATACAGAAAGTGTGGTATATTTACATAATGAAATACTACTCAGCAAGTAACAACAAGGAAATCATGAATTTTGCAGGCAAATGGTGGGAACTAGAAAAGATCATCCTGAGTGAGGTAACCCAGGACCAGAAAGACTCACATGGCCTATACTCAGTTATAAGTGGATAATAGCCATGTAATAAAGGATAACTACCCTACAATCCACAGACCTAAAGAAGCTAAATAATAAGGAAGACCCAGGAAGGATGCTTAATTCTCATTCAGAAGGGCAATAGAATAGACATTGGAGGCTGTTGAAGAGAGGGAACAGAATGGGAGCCTACCTTAGACATCCTCTGAAAGACTGCCCAACATGGGATTGAAGCAGATGCTGAGACTCACAGCCAAAATTTGGGCAGAGCACAGGGAGTTGTAGGAAAGGGTGGGGAAATAGAAGGACCTGGAGGGGACAGGAGCTCCATAAGAAGACCAACAAAGCCAACAAATCTGGGCCCAGGAGGCTGGCAGAGACTGATGCACCAACCAAGAACCATGTATGAAGAGGACCTAGACCCCCTGGTCAGATGTAGCCAATAAGGCAGATCAGTCTCCATGTGGGTACCCTCCCTAGTAAGGGGAACAGGGGCTGTTGTTGCCACAGACTTTGTTGCCAGCTCTTTGATTACTTCCCCATGGTAGTGGTGGTGGGGGTGGTGTGGCTTGCCAGGACACAGAGGAAGAAGATGCAGGCAGTCCTAATGAGATTTCATAGGTTGAGGTCAGATGGTAGGGGAGGAGGACTCCCCCTTTCTGAGGAATAGGAGAGGGGAATGGGGGAGAAGAGGGAGAAAGGGTTGGATAGGGAGGAAATGAGGGAGGGGGCTAGGCTACAATTGGGATGTAAATTAAATAAATCATAAAAAAATAAATTTAAATTAAAAAGAATTTCAAAGTTTTTGTGAAAGAAGGAAGTTTATTTTTATTTATTTAATGTATATACTTTAATAGCAAGTATTGTTTAGGAAATGATAACTCAATTAAGTCTGTGTGATTTTAGTATTTTTCTGAATATTTTTGACCTGTTGCAGAGGATGCTTTCTGCTTTCAGTTATTGCTTACTTTCACTCTCTCACAGTCTTTCTTTCTTTGTTCCTGGGTGTTCAATTCTTTGTTCATTGTTTGAAAGGTCCTGAACTCCTAGACTGCCAACCCTTGGCTCTAGACTCCAAACCTTCGACAGTCAACCCTCTGTTTAAGACTCCCTGTTGAAATGCCACTATTTACTTTGTTAACTGCTAAATGGCATCTTGACATTATAGAAAAAAATTGGGACTGGGGAGATAATCTCAGTGAGTAAGAGTACTTTCTGTTTACACATGAAGATTTGGGAACTCAGATTCCCAGAACTCACGAAAAGAGCCTGGTGCCATGCACCTGTAACTCCAACACAGTGGGTGGCAGAGACAGGAAGGTAGGTGGAGTTTGCTGGCTGCTTGTCTAGCTCAAGGTTTGGGAGAGGGACCCTGGCTCAAAGAAGCAAGGGAGAAAGTGAAATATCAGCAGTACATCTGACGCTTTACTCTGGCTTCCCTGTGTGCATGGGCATGTGGACACACCCACACACCACCACCACTCACACATAAACACACACCACATTTACATATACATACATACAAACACATTAAAAAGGGAAAAAACATGCTATGTGTAGGAACTTCCTTTGTGTTCTTTGAACATTTAGAGAAATCATGAAAGAAAAGGAAAAGGAAACAAAAAGAAAGAAAACAGAAGAGGCATCAGTCTTTTGAGTTGTATAAAAGAAGTAGGGAGAAGATGCAATATTGAATTTTTTAAAATATGGATGATTTTGGTCTAAGTCTAAGTGTTTGTCTGTGCCAAAATATGGGTAGGAGGAAAGTGGCAAAGTATGCCTGGCCGTGTTTATAGCTTCCTTTGATATGGAAGGATTTTCAAAGATCAAAACATAAGGTGACTGGTTTCTTCCAGGCAGCCTTCCTGGAATGTCTGAAAGAGTAAACAAAGTACTGTCTGATATTTAATAATATCGATGGACTCCAGAAATGGAAAGGAAAAGCCACAATAGTTTAGGTCTGAATCCTGGAATAGATCTGGATAGAAAAAAAAAAAAAAGATGGTCGGTCCAAATACATTTAATGTCATAGTTTAAGTATGAAATGTCCCTAACTGGTGTCTTGGTGGTGAGGCTGCTTTTGGAGATGTCTTAGTCTGGTATATATTGATGTAAAATGCAAAACATGAACATTATAAAATATACATAAAATACCACAAACAAAAGCAACTGGGGGAGGAAAAGAGTTTATTTTGGTTTATAGTTTATGGCCTATCATAAGGGAAGTCAAGGCAAGCAGGAACTGCAGCGGAGGTCATGAAGAAACACTACTTCCTGGCTTATTTCCTATGGCTTATTCTGTCTGCTTCCTTATACAACTCAGGACTTATGCCCAGGGATGGTACCACTTACATTGGTAAGATGAGCCTTGTTACATCGATCATTACTTAAGAAAATGCTCTACAGGCTTGTCTACCAATTTGAATGAGCTATTTTCTTAATGGAAGTTCTCTTTTTCTGGATGATCCTGCCTGTGTCAAGTTGAAAAAAAAATCTCGTCTTGTTTCCAGTCCTGATCTCTACTTCTTCTTTGGCCACCATATGAAGAAGCCACAAGTTCCTACTTTCAGGGACTGAGCACTGATGTCATATCATGCCCACCATGATAATCTGTGTTCACTGCAGCCATGAGCCAAAACAAATCCAGCATCTCACAAACTCCTTTTGTTAGGTATTGTGTTGAGGTGATGAGAAAAGCTATTCATACACATACCTTCCTTCATGTGCCTTGTATTAAGGAAATAGAATGTATATATGATAGACATGCTGTAGGAATTTTGTTGTTAGGAGAATATTACCCCACCCAACTAAGCCATTGGGTTTAAAACCTAGGAGAAGGCATAGGATTGTTTTCTAACTCTCATAACAAGGCAACTGACTGAACGCTTACGCTGTAAAACTTCTTGCTACCAGACGGTGACCTCATCTTGGCCTCATATCCATTAAGTAATCTGAAGCATCTTGATTAGTTTTATTTTTTAAAGTCTTCTAAGAGGGAAGATGAGAGTATAAAACTGGTTACACTTTAAACACAAATCTTTTCGTAAGGATAATATATACACTTTTGCTTATACTTATCTAATAAAGGAATTAGCTTCTACGCGTTTGCCAAGCTCATTTCTCCCCTTCCCACAGAGCTTATCTGGCATCCCTGGGAATGGAATTTTAGACCTGCTGGGGCAAGGACAACATGATCTCCATGGATTGGGTGGGGCTCAGAAGAAAAGGCAGTTTAAAATAAATTCTTTTGTATTTATAAATAAAAATTAATGCTAGGTAGGAACAGGGCAAGGAGGTAGTTAATAGGGGAAGGGGCAAGAAAATGTTTGGAGGCAGATATTTTCACTGTTGGGCTTTGGAAAGAAGGAATAGAATAAAATAGCTTTCAGGGCAACTGATACGGGATGAATAATCTTCAAAGAATGGCAGAGGAAGAGAGCAAACACTATGTTCCTTAGTGAGAGTGAGATTAAGAGCCCAGTCTATCCGGTGCGTCAGGTTTGTCAGTCGCTGTTATTCCAGGCACAAACAGTGGGTTCTCTTATAATGTATAGTGAGCGTCCTAGTACTACAGACAGCCACTGCTGACAGCACTCAAAGGAGCAGCGTTTATAGATCTCAAAGCCCTTCATGTGGAATCACAGTTCTTCACTTTTTTGGATCCCTTATTGTCCTAGCAAAGCCCACACTGTATCTCCAGATTATCACTCTCCATGAGAATTCAGCCAGGGCTGTTCACTTGTAGACTCAGGATACGGTGGTGCACCAGCTCTTTTCCATGCAGAACTTGGAGCTAGCAAGACATGCTTTTGGATGGGCTTTTCCCCAGTCATCTCTCTATATCCACCATGACTTTTCTCATGCTGTCTGCCAGGACCTTGTGTTAACCACACAACTGGAAAGGCTGAGGTCAGCTCTGCTTCCATGCAAGATCTGTTACTATTTGCTAACTGCTCCTCACCCTCTCCCTTTGTAGTCTAATTACTTTTCTTGGAAGGCTGCAAGGATGTCTAAGAAACAAGGCTCACAGTATTTGAGGCATCTATTGGTTAGTTAATGATTCCTCATGTGACCTAAATGTTGGAGCATGTTACATCTTTGTAGATGGCTAACTTTCATTAAAGAGTGGGAGATACGTTCTTTGAGAAAACAGAAAATATGAAATACTGAAGCAAGCAAAGCATAGGTTTAGAAGTTGGGGTGTTTAACTTTGATTGCCGATGTCACTGGCTTAAGCAACTTTTAGGGTGTTAGTGAAGCACACCTCTGAGTGCTGCTATCAGGTTTTCCCCAAGGACTGGATAGTGAGGGCTCTGATGTGATGAATTAATATCTTGATGACATAATTGAGAAGTGGTAAAATATAAGTCTGGAGCACAGAGGAAGTGGGTAAATGGGGCTGTCTTTGGTGTTATATCTTGTTTTGGTCGCTTCTGCAGTATCTTTCTTTGCTTTAGGCCTGCTGTGGTATAATTTTTGCTTTGTTCTGCCAAGCCTTCCTTTTTATTCTGGACTGACATCGTTGAAACTGTGATCCAAAACAAATCATTTCTTGTAGAAGCTGATTCTGTCTGGTATTTGGTTACTGGAAACAAGAAAAGTAATTAATATAATATTTGGCACTGCCAAAATTTTAGACCATGGATAAGCACTCACTCAGCATCTCCTATTGTAGTTTGTTCTTTAATGGACCCATGAAAATGCAAATCCAGATAACTTTAAAAGACAGATAGATTATTCGTACATTGCTGAGACCAGAACTCCTGATAATCTTTTCCAGAATTATATAAAAGCTTGCTCCATTTTTATAGTAGTATAATAGATTTTAATCCAAAATAGGCAGTCTGAAAACAGTAAGTTAAAAAATATTATAATATAGTCCA
This sequence comes from Psammomys obesus, assembly GCF_907164565.1. Taxonomy (NCBI): domain Eukaryota; kingdom Metazoa; phylum Chordata; class Mammalia; order Rodentia; family Muridae; genus Psammomys; species Psammomys obesus. The sequence goes on from NW_026596095.1 coordinate 5,071,243, forward strand.
ATAGGCGCTCTCAGAATTTACAATAAAAACACCAATGGTCACAGATCTTTACCACAGCGGCTTGCATATGTACATCTCAGCAATTTCATGCAATATTTAAAAATTCCATATAAAATTCCATATAGATCACCACACTCTCCGGGAAATCTCAAGGAAGATGGTGGGCAGGCTCCTCTGCTGCACAGAGGAATTATATAATGACAGATCGACGTCACTCATCTGGCATTTTAAGTTATTTTGCATTGTGTGGAACCAAGAAGGTTGGAACCATGTGTCTTAGGGTTTCCATTGCTGTGGAGAGACACCATAACCAAGGCAACTTTTACAAAAGGAAAGCATTTAATAGGGGCTGGCCTACACTTTCAGAGGTTTAGTCCACTCTCATCAGGGTGGGACACATTGCTGTGTGCAGGGCGACGTGGTGCTGGAGGAGACAAGAGTTCTGCATCTTGATCCCCAGGCAGCAGAAGGGGACTGTGTTCCTCACTGGGTGAAGACTGAGCATTTATGACTTCAAAGCCCCGCCTCCACAGTGATATACTTACTCTAACAAGGCCACAGCTCCTCCAATAAGGCCACACCTCCTAATAGTGCCATTCTCTATGGCTAAGCATTCAAACACATGAATCTATGGGGGACATCTCTATTCGAACCGTCACACCATAGAACAATGATTCAAAAATTATTCTTCAGCAATCATCTGCCCAACTGGATCAGGGAAAACTCAGTTCTCCAATTCTGCCATATGGCTCTCCATTTCTTCTAAACACAGCTTCTGAGCTTCTGATCTACCCCTTTGCCTTGTGCCTGAGACCCACACTCTGTTTCAAGTAGTATTCACTTACAGAGGCTGGAATTCTATGCCGAGTAGCATGGCCATCCCTTCTGTTAGTTCATGAGGAGTTCAGGCGAGGGGAGTGTTTTGAGAATGTTTTCCCAATATTTATTCTAAAGATACTGAAGACTTACTGTCCCATTTTTTTTTTTTTTGCATAGAAATAAATCTGCATTGTATCAGAAAGTCTACATCAGAAGCTGTTTCTGCTTCTACAAAGACTATTTATAAGATAAATAGTTATGAGCTGTGCACCAGACCTTAGACTATATATATATATATATATATATATATATATATGAAAGCATTTGGTTTTTCTATGAATTATGATTTAAAAATAAATAGCTGTCAGGACAAACCTGAAAAACTACAAATCAAAATTATAATGTCATAAACAGTAGCATGAATAAGTAAAAATGAATGCTAAAAATTGTGCCATGTTCTTAGGGAACCTTATACATCTCAGCTCTCACTATGTTAAACACCTATTGGATCATTAACATTTTTCTGCAAAGTCAAGGGAGAACAAATCTGTAACTTTCGATTAATCAAGAAAGCGTTCCACAACAGAAATTTCCTAAAATGAGAAAATAAAATAAAAACTCAAATATATATATATATATTTAAAACTCAAGTATTTTTATATTTCAGTATTTTACCACTTGATAATGATGCCACCAGGAAAACAAGGTATGCATGGCATACCAAAATATTTTAATTTATATGATGAAAAAAAAAAAAAACAAACAAACCCTGGGAGTAACTGTTAACAATTGAACTACAGGAAACAGTCCATCTGGAGAGCTGGTTACTTCCTTGACAGGAACCTTTCCGAGTACCTGGATCACTCCGAAGAGCCACAGACCACAGACACTAACAGAACAAGAGAGCTGGAATCGCATCCAAACTCAGCAGGAAACCACTGTCTAGACCTAATTAGATCTAATGTTTTCACACTTTTTTTTTTTTGGTGGTTCATTCTCAAAATTCAACTTGTGTTTAGTGTTCTTAAGTTCAAACATATCAACGTCTAGAAATATTGGGCTTGTGAGTTCTTACTGTCTTCACATAAGCTCATCTTCTTTTCCACCGAAATGAAGCCACATCAGCTGATTTCGAAGCATTCTGTACTTGCATCAGAAGGCCAGCCTACCTGATAGAGTCTATAGCCACAGGCCTCAGCTTATTCTACAAGACCTAGCGCACAACGGATGTGCAAATACAGTGCCTCCGGGCATCCTGGCTGATGCTGCCATGCCACCCTTTTTACAGCAGTGTATGTTAGTTGGAGCCGTCTTCTCTGTAGAAAGAGAATTATTTGTCTTTTGGTTTGCTTCTCCATTTTCTCAGTGTGCGTCCCCAAACAGGAACTAATTCAGTGTTGAAAACGGTCTACGGTGGTTGGAGAGATGGTTCAGCAGTTAAGAACATTGTCTGCTCTTCCGGAGGTCCTGAGTTCAATTCCTAGCAATCACATAGTGGCTCACAGCCATTTATCCGATGCTCTCTTATGGCCTGCAGGGTACTTTACATGCAGATAGAGCACTCATATACATAAAAACACAAAACAAACAAACAAAAAATGAACCACTAGTACATAGTTCTTCGGTTTGTAGAACAAAGTATTTAAAAAGTTGCACTTGAGAGGCTTGAAGCTTGTCATGCTGTCCCTGGATGAACTCACTCTGCCAGGAAAGTTTATCATGTAGTTCTGGACCTTGTTATCATGTTCATGGAATAGTCTGCCTTCTCTGTCCACTGCTCTGAGCTGTTCAGCCTCACGCGTGTGGAAATGAGGCCAATGACTTGTGAGGGAAGTAAACACTCTTGTCAAGTGCTTACCTGAGCAGGTCACAATAGCGTGGCCTTGCTTTGTATCTCTCTTTCTTTCCAGAAGGCTCCAGAGAGAAAAGTCTCCCACGCTGAATTATGTAAGTACTTTTCTCCTAAGTCCGAGCTTTGAAGGCTCTTCAGCAGCTCCTTGTAGTCGTTCACCCCAATATTTACAACAATGTCTTTTTACTCTTTTCTTCATCTTTTTGACTTTCCACAGGATTCTAAAACATTTTCTTCCTCCTAAGCAATGGTATCCTCATGTCAGCTTATGTCCTCCCAGAGCTAGTTCCATTTCCATTTAGTTTAAAGGAGAAAATGGAGCTTAGCTGCCTCAGGAAGTGGTGTTACCTCATTTGAATGACATCACAGGCAGCCAATAAACAGGTTCGGAGTATGCTTGGCGTTACTCCAGCACTTCCTACTGGACCTCTTCTCATGCCCACAGGTTCTAAAGCCTGCCAATCATTGCTTTAGTTACTTCTTTATTGCCGTGATGAGGTACCATGACAAAGACAACTTATAAAAAAAATGTTTACTCAGTCTAACAGTTCCAGAAGGTTAGGGTTCCTGATCATCATGTCAGGGAGCATGGCAGCAGACAGACAGGCATGGTGCTGGAGCAGTAGTTGACAGCTTACATCTGATCCACAAGCAAGAGGCAGAGAAACGGGGACTAACCGGGAATGGTGTGGGCTTTTGAAATCCCAGAGCCCACCTCCAGTGACCCACCTTTTCTAATGAGCCCACCCTGCCTAATGCTTCCCAAACAATTCTACCAACTGGAAACCAATCGTTCTCATATACGAGCCTATGGGAGACATTGTCATTGAAACCCCCACAAACACTCTTCTTATAGGGCCTGTCTCAATGAATTGTGTTTTACACACCATCTTGAGCTTTGCAAATATTTAACTTTCTGCAGCATTTGGAATGTACAAGCGTAACTTCTTATTCTTTATGTTTGGAAAGCAGTTTTGAGTCTGCAAATAGAAGGTCTGAAATGAAAGAGAATGCATAATAGAGTTCTTTGTGAAGCACTAGGAAGGACAGCATATGAAGTAGAAACGCGGACGTCATTCTGCGTGACCTGACCCTCACCAATGTTCAAGAGCCAGTTTAAAGTAACAGTAGTTTTTATTTATTGAACTTTTCCTATGTTCACGGCACGATTTGGCTAAGCGCTTAATGTAGGTGTTCTCTGTTTTTCAACAAAAGGAACTAAGAGAGGGTGAAAGTTTGTGCTGAACACTCTGTGTAGCAATCTTGGCATGTTTTAATATGAGTTTTCAATTCTTTTTTTTGTGGTGATTCATTTTTATGGAGGAGGAATATCTCTTGCATTATAGCAGACTGAAACATTTGCTGGACCTCATAGACAGAATGTCTGTATATCTGTGTCCGTGTGTCTGTCTTTAGCAAAGAGCTTTACTTTCTCTTTCATTTAACAGCATAGAAAGTGTCATGAGGGAGAGAATTAGGATACTGTACAGAAATTCAGTTTGGGGTCACTTAAGACTTAAGACTGCTGTCGTACTGCACACTCAGCCCATCTAATATGCTTTTAAGAGAACAATGCAAAAATCAACCTTACCTGTGTCGGATTTCCCAAATAAGTAACTTTTACAACATAAACTAAGGCAAAACTGTAATTTAAAATTATGTGTTTTTCTATGTCCTGACCCTAATGTTTGTGTATTTGCATGGGTGCTGTGATAATCATTTGCTAGACACAGAAAGTAGGCAGGAAGTGGCTTTCTGTAATGAATATCCACCATGAATGTTGAAAGCAGCATTTGGACATTATGTAATTGTGTTTGTTTGTTATCTGGCCACTTGGAGTCAGCTACTTAATACCTTGTAAAACTCTGTTAAAGATTTCTGTAAAGTGTCTATCCCTGATTCCTTCCCCAGATTGTAACTTCTGTGCTGGTCAATAGGAGAGAGCAAAGCCCTTTGTTAGGACAGACACAGGTCCAAGAGATCCACGCAGGCACAGTTTCAGACTCATACAACAGACAGACAAGGTCAAACTGACATACTTTCAATGATGAATTAAGTAAAGGAAAGAAACAGAGAGACAGAGAGAAGGACAGGCCAAAACAGACTAGTTTGTGAGATTCACACCTCTGTGGAAAACATGACTCATGACATGTGATGTAAATATGACTCAAGAAACACAACCCTGCATTGTCTCCTTCAGCTCCCTTTCAGACATTTTGATGAAAATCATTTCCCTCCTGCTTTAGTCAGAACCTGGGTGGGCGCCATAGTTTTTTCATTCTCACTTAAGCTGGTATGTCTTACCTTCTCTTTCAAGAAGCAAACCGAGTAACAGAGAATAAACCAGGGTTGCCAAGCTCAACGTGTTCACCCCAGCGGAGCTCGATTCAATGTTAGACGAAGTCCCTTTTCCCAGCATGGGCCTCTTTGCAGCCAGCAGACAAGCAGGATGGACACAGCTGGCTTCTGCCTTCATCTTTGTGTTCTCCCCATGCGCTGATTTTCTCATCCAAGCTTTTGTGCTTCTTTCTGATGCTGTTGAGGTTTGGAAAGGAAGGAAGAAGACACAAAGGATATAAACAGACTCGTGTGCTGAGTTCATTCCCAAGGTGATTGTTAAGTAGACATTTTTTATTTTTTGTGAATCTTTCGAGAATCTCCTTTCTGGAGACTTCCTTTACATCAGTTAGCCCTGTCAGACTTATTCTTATATTTCTCAGCCACTTGTGACTACCTTCTACAGTCTTCAGGAATCAAATGTGAGGTGTGTCTTCCTCACAGAGTACGATTTTATCTCTTGTCAGCTCTTTCCACTAAGAAAACATATATATATGATGTGCCTGACACATATATATGATGTGTCAGAAATACACAGCCATTATGTGAAGGCTAATCTTCATTGTCAAGCTGACTGTATTTAGAATCACCTAAGAAAAGTGCCTTTAGCATATCTGTGAGTATTTCCAGAGAGGTTTAACTGAAGAGGTATGACCCTCCCTGAATATGGATGACATTATTTCACTGGGTGGAGTCCCAAACTGAATAAAAAGGAGGAAATGAGAGGTTAGCATTGCCTTTTCTGCTTCTTGACCATGAACCCAATGTCACCAACCACTTCACAGTTTTGTCACAACGCCTTATGCACCATGACTGACTATATTATTTCTTAAACTATGAGCCAAAATAAGCTGTTCTTTCTTTAAGTTGATTTTGCTGGGCATTTTTTCTCACAGAAACAATAAAAAATAACTAATACATCTTGCCTTAATGCACTGTTGTGAGGTTATTTAATCCCAAATCAGGCCAACTTGATTATGAGCCTTCTAAGGACTGCTATAGTTAGCTCAGGTTTCAGTGTTCCATGACTGAAGAAACACTGAGTTCTTCAAATATTGCCCTTACAAGTCCAGTCATTATGTCAGAGAGAGGGTCTTCTGCCATGGGTAAATGGGGCGATGTGCAAAGCAGAGCTTTCATTGCAGATATTTCTTCTCAAATTTGGTTTCATATTCATTGTGTTTCTCATTATTACTCTTTTTATATATTCAAAGTAAAAAAAACATATTAGGAAGATATTTATCTACTTTTGGGTAGGGACAAATTCTGCATTTGGCAATCTGTCTCATGAAATTTGGCATCTGATACTGAATGAACGTTCTGCTTCCTCATCAGACATCAAGGATAAACCCCTTCACTTCATTAGCAGACTGCTTTGCAGTGTCAATAAGCATGACAAAGAAATCAATAGTAATCAAGTAGTTCTAATGACTGTTAATTGTAATATCAGCACTGAGTGTAATTCTGGCTATGTAGAATGGACTCAGTCAAGAACAGTAGAGCAGTCATCTTTTATGATCTGGTTTGTGCAGCCATATCTTCATGCTCTGTTCTTCTTCTAATATCTTTGGTCTTGCTTTTTTTTTTTTTTTTTTTTGGCCTAAGAGGTTTATTTTGTATATGCATTCCCTTTCTTTATTGGGAGGTTTTAGAAGCTCAAACCAGGCCCAGTGGCTCATTCTCTCTTCTTTCAACCTGTGGATCCAGTTGTAGAACTCTCAGCTCCTTTTCCAGCACCACATCTGCCTGCATGCCATCATGCTTCCTGCCATGTTGACTAAGCCTCTGAACCTGTAAGTCAACCCCAATTAAATGTTTTCCTTTATAAGAGTACCCGTGGTCACGGTATCTCTTCACAGCAATAGAAACCTTAACTAAGACACCATCCTCCCTAATTAAAACCCTGTTACCCTTTGGTTGACCTATCTTCAGTACCACAACCTACATGGTATGTTCTCTGTGTGCTTTAATTTCCTGACCTATAAAATAGGGTCAATAATATTGACTCGAGGTGTAGAGAGAATGATCCACTACATATAAGAATTTAACAAAGTACATGAAAATCAGCAGGCTTTTCAGTTTATGACCTTGGCCTTATTTGTTGTAAATAAAACCTTTCAAATTTAAGTTTTTATTTTCTTGAGCACATGGTACTGTTGTGCCCAATTCATGAGACCCCAAAAGACCACCAGGAGTTGAGTTCATTGCAAAACATGTGAGGATCTTTTTATTAAAAGCTAGCTTGGGCTCACATGCTCTTACTGCCAAAGTGGTTGAGAGCTGAGAGTCTCATACTCAGGTTAGGTAGGTAATTTAAAGAGTCTGGTCCCATTCATGGATAAAACCTAGAACCTGTGCTCAGATGTAGATGGCAGCTCAGTATCCAAGTGGGCTCCCTAGTAAGGGGGACAGGTACTATCTCTGACGTAAACCCAGTGGCAAGCTCTTTGACCACACCCCCCAAGGGAGGAGCCTTGCTAGGCCACAGAGGAGGACAATGCAGCCAGTCTTGTTGAGACCTGATAGACTAGGGTCAGATGGAAGGGGAAGAGGATCTCTCCTATCAGTGGACTTGGAGAGGGGCATGGGAGGAGATGAGGGAGGGAGGGTGAGATTGGGAGGGAATGAGAGAGGGGGCTACAGCTGGGATACAAAGTGAATAAACTGTAATTAATATAAAAAAATAAAAATTTAATAATAATAATAAAAAGAATCTGGTCCCTCCCAGTATGCCCAAAGCAGGGGAATTCTTGCCTGGCAAGCATCTATTGGTCAAAACACAAAAGGGGATGTTGCATTTTGAATTAATTGGCTATAGGAAGGCCCCCAAACCATTAATGGTCTGGCTTCCCTTGTTTGGCTGTCCTAGGGGAGAAGGGCCAGTTTCCTAGCAACTGTATCTCTAGTGGGCAGGAAAGAATGCAGTAAAGGCTGGTTCTTCCCTGCAGGTGGCTGGGCATGTCTGCACTGGCTGGCCTTTGTTCAGGCTTGTGCTTTAAACTTTAAACCACTATCCAAAGTTCTTTGGTCTTTCATTACATGGGTATTGTCTTTTTACTGTACTGCCCCTCTCCCCCTTCCAGCTCCTGTGTTGCTCATTACTCGCTCTCAAATCCATGACTTTGTTTTACTTTAATTGTTACTACACACACAAACCTTTCTGACTCTATTTAGTGTTGCTTGTATGTACAAGTGTTCAGAGCTGGCCACTCGGGTTTGGATAACCTAGTAGTTCTCAACCTTCTTAATGATGCAACCCTTAAATACATTTCCTCATGTTGTGGTGACCTCTAACCATAGGTTTTTATTTTCTGCTTCATAACTGTAATTTTGCTACTGTTATGAATCTTAATGCAAAGATCTGATAGACAGGATGGTCTTAGTCAACACCTATCAAAAAGTTGTTCTAACCTTTAAAAGGGTCACGACCCACAGGTTGAGAACTAATAGGAAAACCCATCAGGTAATTTGTCTCTGGAGAAAACTGTTTCTGTCAGTGGCGCTTGTCTGCCTGTAGTCTTCTTCTAGGGGTAGGGCCATGTGAGATTTTCTCTTTCCATGTTGTCATATGAAAACCTTTTTATTATTTCTACTTTACAGAATAGAAAACAAAAACCATCTCTGATTAACATTGCTTAATTGTTTAGTTTCTAGAAACAGAAAAATCTAGAAAAGGTTTTGCTAAGATTAATCCCATGATATAGGTAATTAATTCTTTTGTTTGTGGAATTTTTATTCATCCCACTTAATTCAGGGTCTTTGAAATGCAGAAGCTGCTGCTCAGTGAGACTTCTCCTGAGACAGCGTGAGGGTCCATACAGACTCTCATAGAGAAGTCAAAGACACACAGGGAAGCAAGGAAGAGATGCTCAGGAGGAACCTGAAGTTTCTAAAGGCCAGAAGTCAATGGCTGGGCTGGTCCTGCTACAGTTAAGAACAAATGTCTTGTAAGGTTTAAATGCTCTTTTTGGACTTTTTGTAATCCTCTCAGAGTTTAGCTTTTGTTCCCCTTTAGATAAACAATGAATGGCCGGAAGATTATGTCATCAAAAGCAATAGAATGTTACTCTGTACTCTGTGAAGTTAGTGGACACAAAATATGCAATGGATTTTTCACAAAGGGAAATAAAGCACAATTATGTCTGTTCATTAATTCCATAAGGAAAAGGCCATAGATAGGAAGTTCAAACTATTTCTTAAGAGTTCAAATCTTTTGTCTTAGCTTTAGAAAGAGAAAAAAAAATCACTCTCTAAAACACACAACAGAGCTTAATGGCACAGAGCCCTGCTGTTCCACGGGACCATTTTATTTTGAAAAGTCTGCAGGGAGTTAATCCTCAGACATGAAAATGTCCTTTGGCCTCAAGGCAATGGCTGCCTGGTATGGTTTCCCCACAAAGTCCCCTGGTGCTCATATTCTCTTGCCAAAGCACACCAGACAGTTGTCTCTTTAGTCTTTTCTAACTGACAGAGGACAGGCTCCTTTTCCTCATCCTGTCCAAACATTTGCAAGTGGTAGTGAGAAAAAGAGGAGTGCGTTTGCATATATTGGAGGGAGAATCAGCCTCAGTATAGCAATGAAAGAGACATGAAGACCAAGCAAGTTGATCTACTTCCTAGCTCCCAGCTACAACAATGAAACTGGGAGGTGGAGGCTGGGGAGCTCTCGGGTACACAGTGATAAGATGGGGCTGTTACTGTTTCTTGGTTCCTACCAGAAACCAGGGAAAGAATTTAGAGATGAGAACAGAGAAACTGAAAATGAAGGAGCTGGGGTGAAGCTTAATATCGGGCAAAGGGACAGAGTCAGTGGCTGAGTGTGGGCTTCATAAGACAGCCCATCACTGGACTGTGGCTAGTTTGTTTTATGAGAATACTTTAAGCAAGGGAGGATTATTCATGAGTTAAGGTGGTGGTAAGGGGAAGCACTGAACTCCAGGAATGAGTCGTGGCTTCCCAGAATGCAATTTGCTGCCCTTTTCTGTTTTTATGGGCAGTTTTCAGATGTGCCACCTGCTGCCACCTACTGGAAGAGACCAGGTAAATTTTCAAAGCTAATGGTGTGAAGATACTCTTGTGATGAAGCCAAGAACAGCTGGTGGTAATCTAAGTGGATCCTATCGATCTCTGCTTGTTTTGGCTGCTCTGCTGTTTGGTTGCTCTTGCTGGTGGGCACCTGATGTGATACAGCTTTGTGAATGCATCAGATTGCAGCCACGATGGTATTTGTCACCTCCCATACCACTTCTGTGTAGCCCACCTGAAGACTACCTACACACCTATATACATATATTTTAAAGAAAATGAATGTAATTCTCCTTAATTTCTAATAGGAAAGATCTGGAATCATCTGTCACAGTGCACTATAGGTTCAAGAAGACTCTTAAGAGTATGAGAATGGGAAGGATGGCTCTGAACCACTGGATGCTCTGATTTGGACAGACTTTTATCAAGCTCTCCAAAGGAACTAGCTTGTCTTACCTCAGAAACAATTCCAGACCATGACACTGAGCTGGAGTACTGTTTTGAGGTGATTTACAGTAATTTTGGTAAAAAAAAAATACAAACTCAAATTTATAATATAACTTTAGAAGGTGTTTTCAGTGTGGGTTGTGCAGAAGTGAGTTTCCCTGACTCACGGAGAAAATGACTCCCATGGTAATTAGGAGATTTTTCTTTCCTCTTTGATTTTGGTGGCTTGGTATCGAAAATCTCACAGAGTACAGAATGCTTTCAGAGCCCATTACGGTCATTAAATAATGAACATTCTCCAGACTCACCAATTCCATTAAGAATGACATCATGAGTTTCCAAATGCCAAGATGTAGGTCTGCCCTGCCCTTTTTTTCCTATCACAGGGCAGTTTGGTAGTAAAACTGCAACGCAAAGCCATTTTTCTCCTAGGAGATACACTGTTTCTTTGAGTCATTTTCATTAGCAAACACCAATGAAAACATAAAAGATTTAATTATTATAAATGTCAAGCCTCAAGAGTCAAAGATGTAGCAGATTAAAAGATACAGTCAGTAGCTAATAGGGAATGGTAAACAAAATAACTTTTAAAAATATTTATCTATTTATTTATTTATTTATTTATTTATTTATTTATTTATTTATTTATTTATACATACAATGTATTTGGATTATATTTACCCTCTTGCCCTGTCTTCTACTTCCCCTGAATTCCCTAACAGGTTCCTCTTCATTCTTTTCTCTTCTTACTCTTTTCTTCCATGAGTTTCAAAAGTTCCATTAGTGCCCCCTGTATGTGTCTTGTGTGGACCCATTCAGGGGATCACGGGCAACCTGCTAGTGACCACATCACCAAAGGAAAATGATTATTTCTTCCTCAACAGCCATCAATTACTAATAGGTCCTCAGCTAGGAATGGCTCCTCATGAGTCTTTTCTCCATGCACCCTGGAATTTATTCTGGATTGATCTTGTGCACAAAATCACAGCTGCCGTGAGTTTTCAAGTGCAGGGTCATGTCCAGAAGACAGCATTTCAAGCTTTGTCTCCCACCCTCCAGCTTTTCCCTGCCCATTGCCCCTCTTCCACCATGTTCCCTGAGCCCTGGGGAGGGATGGCTGATATTGATTTTCCTACTTGGGGCTGAGCACTCACAGTCACTTCTGTCAGCAATTTGACCAGGTAAGTCCTTGCATTATCAGTATATGAAATTTGTGAGAATTTGTTTTTTTTAAAATAAATCCATGTAGTGATCTGGAAATTTAAGTTTAGCAGAAACCAAATAATAATGCCTATCTCTTTGAGAGAGTAATATTAAAATGTGTATCAATCCACAGAACTAATCAAGTGCCATGGAAAACCAGCAGGATATATGATAAAGATCCGTGAGATTTACCCTGGGAAAACAAAGAATCAGTAAAGGCAGCAAGTAGAAATGAGTGACAGACATGTTAGTGTTGATCAAGACTTCCTCCTTTCTACCTAAGACAAAGCTTAGTCATGTGACTTGCTTTGGCCAGTGAAGATTAGTAGAAGGAATGTGAGTCTCATTCAAATAGGCTTGAGAACTGCTTCATGTTTTGACTTCTCTGTTTCTCTGCTGGGAGGAGACAGCACCTCAGAAGGAAAACTGTTATCATTCCAGACCAGTGGTTCTCAATCTATGGGTCACAAAGGGGTGCATATTAAACACCCTGCATACCAGATGTTTGCTTTACTATTCATAACAGTAGCAAAATTACAGTTATGAAGTAGCAGCAAAAATAATTTTATGGTGGGGGGGTCACCACAACATGAGGAACTGTATTAAAGGGTCGTGGCATCGGGAAAGTTGAGGATCTTTGGTCTAGACTCAGAATGAGCACTAGCGCAGAACTGCAGTCAGGCTATCACGATGTGGGGCCTGAGTGAGAAATAGTGCAGTTTTGTTGTTATTTGAGCTCTGCCTTATTGGGTGGCCACTGAAAGCTGGACTGGCAGGATGTCAAGGCAGTTGCAACTCTGATGAGGCTGATTAATGAGAACTATGGAGCATCCTTCCTTAGACAGAAAGCTAGCTGGGATGGAGCTCAGCATCCACGTACAGGCCACCAGTCCTCGGGTTGATAAGATAGCCTGCTTCCTGCTCATCATGGGTCGTTTCTGCTCACACATGCACTTATCTACGGCAGCCAGCAGATACTGCGGTAAACCACCCACCAGAAAGGAGGAAAATAAGTAATGAAAAATTGGCTCTCTATTCTTTTTTTCAACCTCGCGACACAGTTCCTGTCAGTTTTCCTCTCTCAGAGAACGTGTCGCTGGCTGCGGACTCTGAGTAGTCCTTTTCTATCTTCTTGTAATCACTTCCAGGGCTCTGCGCCCATCCCTCCTTATGCCGAGTGGCCCCTTCGGCAATTTTCCTTGACTGCTATCACTAACCAGCGCATCTTTAATGTGATGTATGTGTGAAAGAGAAAGAACATACCGTGGTCTAATGACAGCTAATACTGTACAACCTAACGCTTGTCCATCGCTATTACTGGACACTTTTGTGGGAAGTTCCTAAAGGTCATCTCACTTAAATCCTTTCAACCCTAGTGTGCCCGGTTGTCATTATATGAGGTTAAGGAACAGAGAGGGTAAGTAAAACTTACAAAACTGCACAGAGAGTGAGTGGTGGAGTTAGGAGTTTGAACCTAGAGTGCTGAAGTTATGAGCTGCAAAACCTTTCCTCTGACTCTACGTCAGAGGAAATGACGTACTAATGAATGGTACGTATTTGGGCAATTTCTTCCCTCTGGATATCAGTTGTTCTTATGTTTCTTCCTTTCTTTTTTAATTTTTATTTCAGGTACATTGGTGTTTTGCCTGCATGTATGCCTGTGGGAGGGTGTTGAATCCCCTGGAACTGTACTTACAGACACTTGTCAGCTGCCATATGGGTGCTGGGAAATGAACCCAGGGCCTCTGGCAGAGCAGCAGGCGCTCTTAACTGCTGAGCCATCTAAAGCCCTTTGTTTGTTTTGTTTGTTTGTTTGTTTCTGATAGGAAAGACTAAGTTTGGAACTCTTGAAACCATAAATCTTCACAAATAAATGTAATATTAAAGAAGTACGTTTAAAAATTTACTATGCATGGTAAGAAAGACCTACCACATATAGGAAAGTAAACAATTTTTTTTTTCCTCAGGGCTTACGGTTTAATGGTTATGGACAGGCCCAGGTCCAGCCTTTTGAGGGAGAATTCTCAGTTCAGGTTGAGACCCTGCATCTCTTAGGTTGAATCTTGGTAAATTTCACACAGGTTTCCTCCACTTACGTGACACACTGCAAGTGAGGGACTCAACCGGTACCTCACAGAGAGCTCTCGCTCAACTGTTAACTATGGTACAAGGTAATGAACAGGCACAAGCAGCCTCCCTAGCCTCCCAGTTCTCGAGCTGCCAACTCCCGAGTGAGAGTCACAGAGCTGCCATCTATGCGGAACTGCGGTCCCATCCTCACAGCACGACAAAGGCTCCAACCAAAAATGGCGACTTGGAAGCCGCCCGACCGTCGGTTACCGGTCACGCTAGGGAGGGACACGAGTCTGAAAGAAACACCTAGGGCAGGGATTCACGCCGAGGTAGGAGACGCAGAGGTCTCGCCCACGACTGGTGCCGCCAACACGACCCACTCAGCCGGCCGCCAGCCTCACGGCTCGACCACGTCGAAAGTAAACAATTTTTGATAAGTCCAAAACTGTGTGATTTCTGGTGAGTCTTTCAACCTCTCTGAACCTATTTTCTCATGTGAAAATTGAACTCCCTGTCTTGGGATTTGTTATCATGTTTAAGGAAGATTATATATATTGAAGGTCTTTGCTAATTTTATTTTATTTGTTTTTAAAAATTATTTTATTTTTCGGTGTCTGTACACGTGTAAGTACAGTGCCTGTGCAGGCCAGAAGTGGGCGTTGGATCCCCTGAAAGTGGAGTCACGGGAAGTTGTGAGGTACCTGATGTCAGTGCTGGGAACCAAAGCCCACCTTTCTGCAAGAGCAGTGGGTGTTGCTAACCAGTAAGCCATCCCTCCAGCCCCTCTTTGCCAATTTTAAGGACCAACAGAAACACAGGAACTTATCAATGGTAAAAAATTTTACCCTTCTTTTATTGAACCGTCTATTCCACTTGCCTGCCTATTCAATGGACAGAGGAGCTAGAGAGCTTAAACACCATCTTCCCTCTCTCGGAGGAGCTTATGTGAGGAACAAACAGGACTAAATATCTGCGTGGCCAAGGGTGGCAGAGTTATAGCAATAAGCAGGCTCCATAAACCACTAAAGAGTAGTCAGAGAGGCTTCACAGGTAAGGCAATATTTGAAATGAGACCAAAGCTGTAGATCATTTGTGACTATGTTGATGTGGATGAGGTGCTTGGGAGTTATCCAAAGAGAGAAATTGAAGGAAGAAAAATAAAAGCAGAGCAGAGGGGTGAGGGAGAGAGAGGGACAGAGAGAGAGAGTGAGAGAGAGAGAGAAAGACACAGAGATAGACAGAGACACACAGAGAGTCAGAGACAGAGACAGAGAGAGTATGATGCATATTTGAGAGTTTACCAGTAGGTCCTGGAGTCTGGAATGGAAACTTCAAGTGGGACAGAGTAGGAGAGGGATCAGCAAGCAGAGCAAGACCATCAGGAGTTGTCCACAGGGACAAGTTAGGAAGCCACACTGCCCCCTGTACGGGACGAAAATGTACAGAAGAATTTAAGCAGGGGGGATATGTGTGTATTCTCAGACCAAAAACAAACCTTGTTGTATTCTAAAAGGTGGAGTGGAGGGAAAGAGGCGAGAAGCAGTGTGCTGGCCATGGGTTGGGCTCCCTTGTTCACTGTGTGGGACCTCAAGCAGCTCCCTGGCCACCTCTGCTTCTGAAGCTGCAACCTGATCAATGTCGGTCTTTGCCCGTTTGGCTGGGAAGATTCATTGGAAGATGGTTCAAATATTCTATTTCCGGGAACCCTCTGCTCTGCACCCTCCCCTCTTCTGCTGGAGGCCAGTGCTTAGGGAGTCACAGGAATGGCAGACATGAAGCCAATCTGACTTTGTGCATCCGGTCTGGACCACCTTGAAGCTAATCCCATGCCAAACCAACTCCAGGCTGCAGCCAACGTGTTAAGTTTGTATTTTCTCCTCGTATTCTTTCTTGAAGTACCAGATGTTGCAAAGCTGGAGACCTCAATAATCTCATCATCTTTTACACAAGTTTAACCCTTCTCCATCAACCAGAATAAAAATAGATGTCAAAGTCATCATAGTCACATAACTAGACACACATATTAAAGTTGACAGTTGTTCTCATTTTTTTTATTGACAAATATGGAATATTTTGGAATATTGTAATAGTGTCATCTCTAGAATCAGGCTGACTGGTTTGAAAATGTTAATTTCACCGTGGGCCAGTTACTCAACCTTTCTCTACCTCAGTTTCTTCAGCTTCAACCATGGAGGAAATATAGTTCATAAAGTTCAATGATTGAAAACTGTAGTGAACATAAAAGGCTTAGGATGTGGCCCAGGTATTATTTGGTGTCAAATATGAATGCTAACAGCCATAATAAGATTTCATATTATATAGGAAGCCAGAATGTAGAATTTAAATACAAGGAAAATAAGAGGTTTACCTCTGCTCAGCATCCAGCTGGATCTAGTCAGAGAACGAAGCGAATCCTAGAACCAGCTGGCCAGCTGAACCCCTTTTATGCTTACATTTCTCAGTACAGCTTCAGTCTTGGTCTTGTAAACACCAGTTCCTCACAGCAGCATCAATTCTGGCATGATCTTATACCCTTTCACTATTCTCCCCAGGATGTCACTCCCTCTGATTCCAGCCCCCTCAGATACACGGTGCAATAGAAATGCCCTGCCTTCCAAGTGCTAGAATTCCAGGTCCTTGTCATTGTTCAGATGCTGCAGCACAGGAGAACTCTGCCTTGCCTATTCATAGACCTGCATCTGGACCAGTGCCAACTGCTGCACCTGCCATACTTAACAGTCCTTGGCTGATGATTGCACACAGGCTTCTGGAAAGAATGTCAACCATCAGGACCTCTGCCCTGACTTCTGGATTGAGAACAGTTGCACTCCTTCAGCAGAAATCCCCGTTACTTAGTTTTGAGAGAACTCAATGGAAGAAATTGCCTGGCAAGTCCGAGTTTCAAAAACTTAAAGCACAGCGTTAAAATTCACTGGTAATAGTAAGATGCAGATGAAAAATCTGAATTGTTTTTATGAGAAGAGAGATACTCAAGCTGTACATTACACCATTCCATGAAGAAAAATGCTGAAATGGAACAAGGACAAGAAGAAATAATTCAAAGCGGAAATAATTAAAAGCCATAAGCAGAACAAATCTTCAATTTCCTGGTAATCATGAATATAAAAAAAAGAAATGTTATTTGTTGGTGCATAAGATCAATAATGATTATAATGGATAGTAATTTCAAAAAGCTACCATAAAAGTGAATTATTTGCATATTATCTAAATGGCACAATACTTCAAAAACAGAAGTTGATGATAGGTTGGTTTGCAAAAGACTTAGAAAGCCCTGTGCCCTTTGATCCAGGCATTTCAGTGCTAGAAATCTCCCTTACAGTCATACATTTTTGCATAGAGGTTATTTCTAAAATTTTATTTGTTACAGCAAATAAATCAAGTAACATCATCATAACAATAACAACAGCAAAACTTACCAAACAAGCATTTTTATAGATTAAAAATGGGAAATGAAGCTGGGCAGTGGTGGTGTACACCTTTGGTTCCAGTATTTGGGAGCCAGAGTCAGTCAGATTTCCGTAAGTTCAAGGCTAGCCTGGTCTACAGAGCAAGTTCCAAGACAGTCGAGGCTACACAGAGAAACTGTCTCAAAAAACAGGGGAAAAAAGCTAATTAAGAAAGGGAAATGATTAAATAAATTATGACTCACTTTTACAATAGAATCATTACATTCCACATTTTCTAATACTGTCATTATTCACTGAAAGAAAATAATTTCTAACAACCCCAAATTGCATAATGTGTCTGTACTCACATAACAGATTTATTATACCAGGTGTTGTTAACCATATTTTAAAAGGACTTTGATTTTGGCTATTATGAATAAAGTTGCTATGACCATAGTTGTGCAAATGTCCTTGTTGTATTGGTTGAGCATCTTTTGGATGCCCAAGTGTGGTATAGCTGGATCTTGATTTAGAGGTCTAGATGTCCTTCAACCGAAGAATGGATACAGAAATTATGGTACATTTACACAGAGGAATACTATTCAGCAATTAAAAACAAGGAAATAATGAAATTTGCAGACAAATGGTGGGAGCTAGAAAAGATCATCCTAAGTGAGGTAACCCAAAAGCAGAAAGACACACATGGTATATATTCACTTATAAGTGGATATTAGCCATATACTATAGGATAAACATAGTAAAATCTATACTCCTAAAGAAGCTAAACAATAAGGAGGACCTTAAGGAAGAGGCTTAATCCTCATTCAGAAGGGCAAACAAGATAGACATCAGAAGTAGGAGAAGACAGGGAACAGGAGAGGAGCCTACCACAGAGTGCAGGGAATCTTATGGAAGAAGGTGGAGATAGAAAGACCTGGAGGGAACAGGAGCTCCAGGAGCTCCAGGACAAGGAGGCCAACAGAGCCAAAAAATCTGGGCTCAGCGGGTCCTGCAGAGACTGATGAATCAACCAAGGACCATGCCTGGAGAGGACCTGGACCCACTGCTCAGATGAAGCCCGTGGGTAGCAGGAGCTTGAGGGCAATAATCCCATTCCATGCCCAGTCAGGAAGCAGAGAAAGATGAAAGCTGGTGCTCAGATCCCTTCCTTTGTATACAGTCCAGGGTCTCAGCCAAGGGAATGGTGCCACCCACAGTGGTTCCTACCCACAGAAAGTGGGCCTTCCAACCTCACTTAACTCAATCAGGGTAATCCTCCACAAGCGTTCCCACAGGCTCATCACCCCAGGGGATTCCGGATCTCCTCAAGTTGACAGCTGAAGCCAACCATCACAACATCAGTGTGCTTTTATCCCCTTCAAATCTCAGATGCAGATTTTGTAGATGCTTCAAAACAGGATGTTATGCACACAAGGAGTTCTTGGATTACCTTTTACTGATTGACAGCTAAGCTGATGCCCAGGCTCATCTCTGCTGAGGGAGGGCTAGTTAGTTACCTAATTATGTTGAGCATCTAGGTTTCTGTATCTATTGCGAACAGTGGAGTATTCTTTAGTTTGTATATGGGGGTTCCCTAGTAAGGGAAGCAGGGGCAGTCATTGTCATGAACTCAGTTGCCTGCTCTTTGATCGTCTCACCCTGGTGAGGTGGCCTGATAAGGCCATAGAGAAAGAGGATCCAGGCAGCCCTGATGAGACCTGAGAGGCTAGGGTCAGATAGTAGGGAAGGAAGACCTCCCATATCAATGGACTAAGGCAGGGGCATGGGAGTTGGGGAGAGTGAGGGAGGGTGGGACCAGGAGGAAATGAGGGAGGAGGCTATAACCCAGATACAAAGTGAATAAATTGTAAGTAAGTAAGTAAGTAAGTAAGTAAGTAATAATAATAATAATAATAAAATAATAATGAAAAATGTAAAAAAGGAATTTGATTAATCTACATATACATATAAATATCATAGTACAGATATGTTGCATTATATATACAATTTTAGAACACATAATTATGAGGTTGTATATTTTGTTAGTATATACAGATTGAATTCCCAGTATATAACATTGTAATAAACTAGCTTATATTTAAAAGCCAAATCTATACATACAAAAGAGCTGTATATATACTACTGAAAAGGACTAGATAAAAATAAATGAGAACCTTGGCAGTGGTTATAGGTTCATAGGCAGAAAGAACTGCAAGAAACTTCAAATTGCCTGATACAGCCTGCTGCAGATGTGTGAGTTACACAGCCTTGCATACTCTTCTCACCTGGAGCCCTCTAATGCTGAGGGTTTTTCTTCTTTTGGTAAGTAAAGGTTCTGAGGTTCAGAAAGATGATTAGGTTAGTCAAGGTCCCCAAAGCAAGGAGAGGTAGAGTTGAAACTTGACTTGGGTCATATGACACTCCAGCTACCTAATTCTCTGAAAGGTTATGCACGACCAGGCATTCTGTAGCTAGAGAGAGGCCAGGAAGTGGTGGGAACCTACAGTTATAATTCCTAAAAGCTTCACAGGCATTAAAGAGAAATAGAAAACTCAAATTCTAGGTAGAAGACAGGATCTGCATGCTTAAGGCAGGCATTTATTATATAAAACATCTTGATTCTCTGGTTGAATTGAAGAACCATTTTCACAAGTCACCCATAAGACTGTTGAAGAAAAGAAAGTAAGTAGGTGCCAGCCTGCCAAACTTAAAGGGAAGCAAACCACGGAATAAGGGAAGGCTTCGTTTTATGCTCACAGAAACAGCAGACAACAGTGAGGTGACTCACATTCCCGCCTCTTTCGCCATCATATGGTGACCTCAGGCTCCTAAGTTGAGGGTCAGGGTGAGTTTGTGGGTGAGTGAGCGGATGGGATGCTGCACCCTCTGACGTCTTTCTTTTCGTATTCTATCTTATGGTTCCAAACAGAAGCTTGACCAACCTCCAGGAGCTTTGGAGTGGGAGAAGCATGGAGCCGGGAATGTCATACTCAGGGTGCCACAGCCCATGACCTCTGCTTCTCTTACAATTGCAAAAGCTGAGCTGTGATGGATACAGATAGTCTGAGGAGTCAGTGCTTGCTGCTAACTTGAAAAATCGCTTAGGATCAGACTTATTTCACTTTGCCCATAAGTACCATTTGCGTAACTTCCTGTTTCCTCTTAAGGAACCATTGAACTCTGCAAGTTATCACTTTCCCAGGTTTATCTTTCTGAATTTGCAAATATTTTTTTTTTCACTCATTGACTGACCAAATGGTCACTACGCTCAAAATGTACATCCTGTATATTTCATATTGCCCTGGCCTACAAGATATTGGAAAAAAACATTCTACTCAAAGAAGACAGAAGCAATTATTAAAAGTAGTTTGGAAAGTATGGTGGTTGGTGAACATATGGAATGCTATCTAATCAGTATTTTCTCAAACATTCTATTCGTTATGAAAGCCCAAATGCTCTGTTTAGTTCTGATTGCTCTTATCAAGACATCCCAGAGGTAGTGAACTCTGTCTCGGATGCACCTTCCTTGGCCCTCTTAACCTCTCACCTTAGTTACTTAGCTCCTGCATTTGGGCTCTGATCAAGTGGGAAGGATTAAGTGATTGGGTTAAACCAGTGTGATTGTGGGCAGATGAAAGAGTAGCAAAAAACACCTACCCATGACGGAAAAATAAGAACAGTTTCGAGTGTGCCTCTAGAAGGTGTGTGTATCGCTCCAGGTTTGTTGAGTAGTTCTGTGGTCCTACGAGGCTTTTAGTACGCTTAGAGAAGGAAAGAAAACATCATTGCAACATCAAAAATGAATGCAAAAGAAATAATCAGGAAAATGTGAAGGAGGTAAGAAATGTGGTAGCTGCTTATAATCTCAGCACCTGTGAGCCTCAGGCAGAGGGATCACGGCCATTTCTATGCCAGCCTGGGGTATAAAGTGAGACCCTGTCCCAGAAACAGGGACCCGAACTCAAAGCGGAGGGAAACACAGAAGTCTGGAAGGGAGTTTGGTTCAGGATACAGGGAGAAGCTGCTTGCTGTTGCTACCTGCCAGGAGAGCGAAGCACCGTTTTACTGGGTGTATCAACCACACTGCGGTGCAGATCCCAAGCCCGGAGTGGTCAGGCGACACGAAACAGACTCTCTGTCTCTCTCTCCCTCCCTCTCTCCTCTTGTGTGCTTTTAATTTCATTTTTGTTTTTTTATTTTCACTTTGTGGAGAGACATGAAGTTGTGTGGGTAGGGAAAATATGCTTAAAATATGTAGCATGAAAATTTTAAAAATAAAGCAAATAATTAAAAATAAAAAACTTGTACACCATCATACTTAGATTTTAAAAGAAAAAAATAAAGTGTTTCAGATGTACAAAATAATAGTTAATAAAGCTTTCTTTTGAAAAAAGTGAAAAACAAGGAGCAAGTGACTATTGTATGGCCACAAGCATCCTTTTTTTTTTTTTTTCATTTTATGATAAAGGGTTTCTTTGTGTAGCCCTGGCTGTCCTGGAACTCACTCTAAAGACCAGGCTGGCCTCAAAACAGAGATCCACCTGCCTCTGTTTCCCGAGTGCTCGGATCAAAGGCGTGTGGCACCACCGCCTGGCTAGAGTATCAGCTTTATACACGGAAATGTTGGAATATGCTGATTGCTCTTTCATCTCCTAAAACTTTGGTTTTCTTTTAGGGGGCTAACTTAGTAATATAGCTGTTGTAGATATATTGAATGGCTTTGGTAACTAGGCTGGTGAGGTGACAAAGATGCTTGCTACCAAGACAACCTGAATTTAATCCCTGGGACCCGTGGTAGAAGGAAAGAATTGATTGTCCTCTGACTAAACCAAATAGTTCAGATTAGTTTCTGGTATAGAGTAGATGCTGAATAATGGTATCTTAATGATTACTTAAACTGGAGCATGAATGATGGTTTGTACTCCTCTTAAAAATTTTAAATTTATTCTTGAGAATTTCCCTGATGTAAACACAAAATATGCTACTTACTCCCCATTTCCCCATGCAGCTTCCCCAGATACCCTTCAGTACATCCTCCTCTTAACTGGACTACGTATATGTGCTTGGGTGTGGGGACAGTCAGCACATTCTCAATAAGGACGGAGTCTCCCTCCCCCAGCAGCTATTAAATGACAGTAGGTCCTCAGTAAAGTGTGGTACCTAGGGATTTCCTGCTCTGTATATGCTGGAGTTTTAGCTGGCCTGGTCCCATGCAGGTAACCACAGCTTCTGTGTGCACACGAGTGCCGAAGCCATGTCCAGAAGACAGCATTTTATGGCAGTCTTCTTCCCCATCCGAATGGGCTGTGTTCCAATAGAGGATGTAAGGACAGAGGAAGCAGGGCAGGTCAGAAAAAAAAATAACAGAAGGTCTTGCTCTGGAACCAGAGACATTTTGTAAATGTAGGGTGAGAAGGCCTGAATACTGTTTCAGAAGACTATAAGTGGACTGTACTGAAGATCCGAGGAGGCTGATGGCATCACATCCCTTTTGCTGTACTGAGACATTTTGCTTCAGATTCCTACCAGTTGACCTCAGTAGGTGGTTTGGCATCTACCAAGATGCTGCCTCTTGGTAGGGTAAGCATTGTGTGTTTATATGATCTCTTGCTTCCCAGTACCTTGGAGTGTCATAGGAGTTAGGTAGACCTTTGGTAGCACATTTGTGAAGTGGCAAGAGCCGTGGAAAGAGGCAGTGTGTAGACAGAGTGGCTCACAGCAGGTGAGTGTGCTGTGCAGGTGGGCCCCACTCTTGGTTTTCTTCTTCCCAGAGTCTTCAGTAATAGCTCATGTGTCTGACTCTGCTTTATCTCACTAGACATCTGTTCTGGGGGAGAGAGAAATGAGGAGAACAGAGCATTGTCAGGGCCAAAGCAAGAAGCTATAGCGTCTCTTGCAAAAGAGTAATGAATCATGGGAATTGTTATCTAACATATACTGGATATGAATCTGTAATTATGAAAACATTCAGACATGATTTCTCCAGCAGGGAGGGATCAATAAACAGGTGTTTCCTGTGTCTTCAAAAGGCTTCTTTCCATTTCTTACATCTTTGTTCTTGTATTTGTATTAGACTCATCCTTTTCTTTGGGCAGCTAATAGTCTCCCCCACCCTTCGGAGAACAACTGGGCAAACATCTTGGGAAACAGTATAAACTTTGGAGATCATGTGAATTCATCAGGGCCTCAGAGCTGAAGCTGAAAGAGAACCCACTGAGACACTGACCAAAGGAACTTAATGGTGGATTTAAAGATTGCAAGAGGCTCAGTTATATCACTGAGGCTTCAGTTTTGCAGGAGACAGCTGAATCGCAAACAGCGCCAGTCAGTGATCTGCAAGCTTAACTGCATATTGAGATCAGTTGGAGATTTAAATATCTTTGCTGCTTTGGCCCCTGTTCCCAGAATAATTGGTTTGGTATTCACTTAAGACACATGGAGATTAAAATTCTTAGTGGACTCTTCTATCCTGAGACTAAAAACCTCCATATAAAATGTGATGTCCAGCCCTACTCTACTGCTACACTATTGTGTTCTTAGTAAGATGTACCACCCCAGACACCCAAGTATTTTAGTATTGGCATATGCTAACTCTGAAGCTATTTCTCAGGTCTCCAAACCCTTCTACATATTGTCCTGTGACAAGATCTCATTTCTTAGCCCACGTTATTGCATTCTGCTGTCTCTTCTCTGAACTACCAAAATAAGTTGTGAGAAAAGAAAAGGAATCAATGAAGGCCATATTCTGAAAAATAGGGGATTGGTGTGTACCTCTCTCACCTAGATGGTTTCTAGCTAGAAACAAAGACCGTGATACAAAAGAGAAAGAAAAAAAAAAACCCTTCATGACCACCGTGAAATAGTAACTCAAAGACAGTTACTTACTGTCCATGAAGAGTTGACCTGGTTTTCTCTGTCAAGATGACTCTATGGCCTATCTAAGAGCTCTTCAAGGTCTCCATAGACTGAAAAATATGTGGCTGCACAAGCTGATGGAGCAGTGAAAGCAAAAATCTTCCACTGCAGCTGGGCAGACCAAGATTCCTTATGTTCAGCTGTGCATGCTTTTCCCTACAACACAAGTGAAGGCAGAGAATGGTCTCCTCCTGGGATAGGATATATAGAAGAACTAATTTCTGCTGGCTTCATCTCTGTAACTTAATTTAGGAATTATGGCTTGTGTTTCTTTCACTATTTGTAGACACTTTGTCTCTTTTTTCCCTAATGATGCACTTAAGTAATTGGCAACCATGATTCCATATTTTTTTCACAGGGTCTTATGGAAGGTAAGAAGTCTAGATGCTGCTTAGCCATCATTTACTGCTGCCACTGTGTTACAGAGTTTTTCTGGAGGATGTGTTGACTTGCTCTGAGATGTATTATAGTTATTTATGGAAATTATCCAGATTATATTAGTTAGTAATGCATGAAAAGAAAAGAGAGAAAGGATATAGAAAAGCAAAGAAGCGATGGCAACTCATGAGGATTTAATTCTGTGTAAGGACCTTACAGGCTGGGGCTGTAGCTCAGTTGGTAGCATGCTCTCCTAACATGCTAAAAGTCATGTGATTGATTCCCAGTACCACAGAAGCCAGGTGTGGCAGTGAAGTCCTGTAAACCCACTATTCAGGCGGTAGAGGCAGGGGCATCAGAAGCCCAGGGTCATTCGAGGCTACCCAAGCAAGGTCAAGACAAAGTTGGTATCCACAAGACCATTTCTATCCTCTAAAAATAAAGAGACCTTCATGTTTGTCCTAGATTTGGGCCATTGCTGGGTAGCTTGTACCTGACTTTCCTTCTCCAAAGCATACATAAAATAAGAAAGAAAGTAAACTCATCTTTCAGGAAATGAGCATCCAGTAGCGCAATGCTGAGATCCCTAAAAATAAGGGGAACACACCACCCTTGGATTTCTCCCTGAGTGCAATTCTCAAGCTATCACCTGAAAAGCAGTGCTGGAGAGGAAGGCAGCGGTCTTGCCGTCAGAGGAAACAGACTCCGGTGTCTGGACAAATCTGGACAGTGACTGGGATAGGGTATGGCTTAGAGAGCTACAAACTTGACATAAAATTCATACTGAGTCTGGCTGACTCACAGAGCTGTGCTTTTATAAAATGTGTTTTTAGGAGCTATGTTGGAGAAAGGGGATGGGGAAGTTTGTCAAGTGCAGAGATTTCAGAGTTTGCACGGAAGCTGAAGTTTTGGTCCAGCTCGTAAATACCACGGGCTTGTTCTCGAAATATCACACCTTACAAATTGAGATCATTCTAGAAGTTAAGTTTATACTCTGTACGGGGCAAAAAATGAGACAGAGCAAGGCTAATCAGGGCCTCTAATCTTTATTTGGATTTCCCTAACCTAGACACACGAACGAGTGTGACTTGTGATTTCATGTTTGTTTACACTTGCAGCAACAGAAATGGTAGCATACCTGGAAAGTGACCTCAGGTCACAGAAGATACCACATCTTTAACTGGTCCAGATCCCCACTCGAGAGAGTATATGCAAGTGAAGATAGGCTTTTGAAAACACCTTGGTTTCATTTAAATATTTGTATGTTCAAGAAATTATGGGGACCCCCATGAACCTTGAGCTGTCCATCTGCTACATCTGTGGAGGGGGCCTAGGTCCAGTCCCTGCATGGTCCTTGGTTGGTGCTTCAGTCTCTGCAAGCCGCTCTGGGCCCTGGTTAGTTGGCTCTGTTGGTCTTGTGGAGCTCCTGTCACCTTCAGGTCCTTCTTCCCTTCCTCCTACTTTTCTGCATGACTTGGGGGCTGTCTCTGACATAGACTCTGTTGTCTGTTTCCTGATTAGTCCTCCTCTGGCAGAGCTGCCTCCAAGGCCACAGGGGGGGAGAGAATAGGCTCAGTTCTGATGACACTTAATGAGCTGGGGTGGGTGGGCAGATGGGTAAGGGGGTTTTCCTTATCTGAGAAATAGGGGAAGAGGGAAGGAGAGGAGAGAGGAAGGGCGGGAGCAGGAGGATAGGAGGGAAGGGGCTATGATCAGGATATAAAGTGAATAAATAAATAAAAATAAAAAAGAAATTAGGGGCTGGGGAGATGGCTCAGCAAGAAAACGGCTTGCTCCTCAAATAGGGCAGCCTGAGTTTTCGATCCTCAGCACCCCCAAAATAGGAATGGGTGTGACAGTTCACATTTGTAATCACAGTGCTGGGGGGTGGGGAAAGCGGGTAGATGCTCGGAGCTTCCTGGCCAGTAAGCTCCAGGTTCAAAAAATAAGGTGGGAAGCAAATGAGGAAGCCAGCCAACCAATGTTGACACCTGGCTTCTATGCACAGTCACACGCGTGTAACACACGCCGCCTGTACATGTGCACAAATGGATCAATCCAGAGAGAGAGAGAGAGAGAGAGAAACAGGGGGATTCAACCTTCCCTCGGGCTTGCTTCTGTTTTTATCTTTCAGGAGATGATTCTGAGCCCTTTCATGTCATGCTGACAGAGCGACTGGGGCCTCAGGCTGTGCCACACAGTCCAGCAGTATCGATTATGGTAAAACCACAGGGATTCCACTTGACCTCTGGAGAATCCAGAGACTGTTAGCCATGTGCAAAATTGGTCACAGCTCCCCAGGAAAGATTTGGGACAGATGAATTGACAAAACTCTGAATCGTCATGCATTGTATCTGGAATGAGCAAATGAATCCACAGGGTTAGGGAGGCTGGAAATTCAGCCTGGACCTTGCCTAATATTCTGTTGTACCTCTTTCCTGACTTGATTTTAACTTTGCCAAACTTGTATCTTATACCGTACTTGTGGGTAAAACAGTTTCCAGTGAGTTATTTGACGTGAGTTATTCCACCCAATCATGATTCCTGGGAACTAAAGTTTACAACTGATATCAAGAGCAAAGATGGACTTATAGGATCCCTCAACATCATCCACAAATAGTACCTTTATAAACTGTGGCTTTGTAATTATTAACAGTCACAAGTTAATGTGTAAAGAGCTGGCATGAGTGTGGTGATGATGACTGTCTATTACAAGGAAGGACTTGATGTTTGAACACATAGCAAGTTCTTTAAGCTCTGAGTTATTCATTCGTTCATTCATTATTTGGCGAGTACCTTACTACACAACATAAACACATGGCCCTTCAATTGAGATGATTTCTAGATGTTAAAGAGGTATAATAATAATGACTAACAAAGGAAACCATTAAATTAAAATAATTAATTGTTAATAGAGAGCTATAGACATCAAACTGTGAAATCTGTCTTGTTGTAGCAGCTGAAATTATGATACTTTGAACCAAGTGCTGTAGCTTGGCTCTGGAAGTAAACCTGTGACAAGGCTTGGTCCTCAGTTGACATTACTGGGAGGGGGTACACCCTTAAGAGGCACCTGTAGGGCCCAATGGAAGGAGTTAGACCACCGGGGCCATTCCCTGAAATAAGCTGTTGGCACTCTGGATTCTTTCAATGTCTGTTTTTACTTCCTGGCTGCCATAAGGTGGATTTGCATTAAGGATGAAGCAAATGAGCTAAGCAACCAGGGACTTGAAACCTCTGAAGTCACGAAGCAAACTTAACCTTACCCCTTAGAAGTTGGTTATCTATAAAAACAACCCCTGGACAGCCCGCACGACTGGTTCTTAGTTGTCATAGTCAAGGCAGTTGTCAGCATCAAGAACAGGTAACACGCCAAGGAACCCAAGTTACACAGAAGGCGGTAGGCACTCATTGTAAGCTGGAGCTCGTTTTCATTTTCCTCATATTAAAGTGCATATAACACTCTTTTCTACAGAGAATTGCCAGGAGGATTAAGTCAGGGGATGCATTCAAAGTCCTTAATGGGTTACATAATCAAAACATGTTACTATTATTAGGTTTATCTTTTAAACCTAACAGGTTCTTAAACTGAAGGTATTAGTTTCCAAAACATCTACTTTTGTGGCTTCTTAGTTTCTTGGTCCCTGGAACTATGCATAGGAAACAGAAGCCATAATGGTCAGTCAGCCAGCCTTAGACAACATGGTGCTGATATCAATATTCATCATGAACCAAGATGGCTATCACTGGACATCAGGAAGGGCTAGGAGTCCACGCAAAATGGCCAACACCACATGTCTGGGGAAATCAAGAGTAAGCAATGATGTAATCTGTTACACAATGATCTCTGGCAGAATGCCACCTTTGTATGGGGTTGTCTAACTATAGTCTTGAGGTCAGAGGTCAGAGGTCAGTACCTTTATCCTTGCCAGCCTGCCTGTGTGTGTGTCTTCCTGTAGGCAGATTCTGTGAGTCCTGTATACTGATGTACATGTGTGTCTGTGCCTAATTGCCTGTGTGTCCATGCTGACGTGTGGCTAGCTGCCTGCCAGCATCTGCCAGCCTATTGTAGACCTGTTTGCTAGAGAATAAAGTGTCTTCTCAGCCCAAGACGCCTTCCAGTCTCTTCGACCTCTAGTTCTCTGGTGACTTTCCCCACTCCTGGCTTCGTGTGGACCTCACACTATGGAAGCCTTAGGGAGACCGCAGAGCAAGGGCAGATTTGAACTGTGTGTTCTTGCAGAAGAGTTAATGAACTTCTTTTAGAAATGACTTCAGTTCCAGCTGCCTTGAATGTCTTTGTGGTGGTGGTGGTGGTGGTTGTTAGCAAAACACCAGAGGGATTTGGCTGTTGTACACGCTGGGCGCAAAGCCCCGGAGAAAGCCGAATTGGACTTTGTAATCTTGAGGCTTTTAGGCAGGAAGAGGATTATGAAGCAGCTGGCAAGAATCAAATATTCATTAGTTTAGTTTGTAGCGACGATGTTCAAATGTTTAGATGGTTTCTCTTCTAGGGTAGCTCAAGCTTTGCCCCAGAGAACATTGTACAGATTATATTGGGCTGTGAGGACTATTGGTATATTAGTCATTTCTGAGATTGTCATGTAAGATGAAAATGTACAGTCATGTAAAATACATATTTGACTGTAACCCACCCTATCGAATGTACGGGAAAAAGGTAGAGATAATGTTTTGCAGAAATTAAAATGCATATCCTTGAGCAGTCTCTCAGAAAGAAACAGTGCTCTCCAGCAACAGGACCCCTGCACACCCCTGATTCTGAGCATAATAACCATTTGAACCCAGCGCACTAACCTTCCAGGTCATTTTTTATCTTGCCCTGACACGGCCCCTCAGGCTCTCCCTTCTTAACTCTCAAAACTCGTTTAAAGTCGTTTGGCAAGATGCAGCAGAATATTGTACTCACTTCGAGTAACACTGCGTTGGAAGCCGCAAGGAAGGCAGACAGCAGCAGCAGAGCTTAAACTTGGTGTGAAGCGGCCCCCTTCCACGAACCCTCAAAGTTGAATACAGACCCACATTCCACAGGAAGCTTGTTGAAAATACACACGCCCGGTGAGACACCTCTAAGTGTCGGGCGCACTGTGCTGCCTCTGCCAAGGCTGGGGGAACGCATTTTAAACGGCTCCACCCGGCCATCCTGCTGCAGCAAGGCAAGAGCAACACCGTGGGGGTTGCTGGTTCTCTGTGCACCCCCCCCCCCAAGCAAGCTGCACTATTTATGCAGCACTGAAATCAATGCTATTCTTTGCGGCGTCATATAAAACAGAGCTGGTTCCCCTATGAAGAAAATGGCCTTTTCCTTCCCTCTGTCTGCTCGATACCACTGCTGGAAGAGGGCACCGTCTCACTGTTCTAGAAGGTTTAGGCTGAAGTTTAACTTCACTGTCAACATCCCGAGGGGTGGCATTTATTTTCAGTGTTCATGCTGAATTAGGAAAGAATGTGAAACTAATCAGAGCCAATTAAAGCGTCCACCCTGAAGTGTTTCTTTTTGTGAAAATCAGCTGATAACCCTCCCAGGCCACTGATTAAAACATGGGGCCCACCCTTTTCCTGGTCTTGTTTAGTCTTACTGACTGCAATCAACCTTTGCAAGGAGTGACTGGGAAACAGCAGCCTTCTGCCTTCTCTATAGATCTTTTGTTCCCTCCAAGAAATAACTAAGCAGGTCATATGGAGAATGAGTGAGAGAGAGAGACACACACACACAGAGACAGACAGACAGACAGACAGACAGAGACAGAGAGAGAACTTAGACTGGTTACTTAGACCAAAGTGAATAAAGTGTGATTAATAAAGAATTATTAATCAGAGAGAGACAGAGAGAGAACTTAGACTGGTTACTTAGACTCTGGATGACAGCGGTTCTGCAGCCTTTGGTGCTCTATGCTGATGAAATACAGCACCTCCCTGTATTTTAAGTGAAATTGAGCTCTTGGCTTGAGCACACACTATCTCTTTTTTAACCTCAGATTTTGCTGGGCCTAGTGGGAACTGCTTTCCGTTTTGCAGTGAGTGCTAGATTGTCTAGTGTTAGAATAAGAGTCCATGTTCTGTGGGGGCTCCCAGGAACTGTGATTGTGCCAGGGAAGGAACAAAACCAGATAATGAGGCATGTTTTATTTATACCAGCAAATAGTCACCATGTCGATGAGTTTTCTGCACACTAGCAAAGAAAATATATTAGGAAATTTCCTTTGCCATGTTCTAAAGTAAATATGATTAATTTTCTCATCAGGAAAAATGAAGGGATTGGCCTAGATTAAGGGCCAGCAGACTTTTTCTCAAAAGTATTTCAGAAAAAAAAAAAAAAGTATTTCAGGCTTTATAGGCCATGTGGTCTCATTCACAATTGCTAAGTATTACTGTTGAAACACAAAATTAGCCATAGACAATAAACAAATAAACAAATGGGTGTCACTCTGGGGTGCTGCTGTTACAGCACAAAATTAACCATAGACAATAAATCAATAAATGAACGGGTGTCACTCTGGTTTGATGATTCTTTTTATGAAAACTAGGGCGTATTTATCCAATAGCCTGCCTTCTCCAGAAGGCAAATATCTTTTTCAGTGCTTCCAATTTGTCATTTTTTTTCCCAAGCAAATTAAACTCCAGCTGTCTCTTGGTTACACTTGGTCAAGCTCTCTAGTATAGGCCCATTTCCAAGTCTTCCTATCAAAGGCCACTACTGAAAAAGCTGTGCTGTGAACTCGACAGATGTCTTTTAAAAATATTACGTGTGTGGAGAGTGGGGGCCTGTACACAGGAGTGCACACGGGGCCAGAGGACGGTGGAGACACTAGAATAGGTTCTGAGATGCCCGGAGCGGTATCTGGAACCGAACATGGGCCCTCCGGAAGAATGACAGGTATAGTTGTTAGTGCAGCTCTCTGGTCCCCTAACAAATCTCTTGGTTTTTATTATAATCACTTGTGTGTGTGCCATATGTGTGGGTAATTTTGGAGGGTTTGACTGGTTCTTCTCTTACACTGTGTGAGACCCAGGGATGGGTCTGTGCCTGTGACTGTTGAGCCATCTTGCCAGTCCTTGATAAAAGTCTTTTTTTAAATAATTCTTTATTAATCACACTTTATTCACCTTGTATCCCCCCTGTAGTTCCCTCCTTCCTCCCCTCCCAATTCTTCCCTTCCTTCCCCTTCTCCATGTGTGCCCCTCCCCAAGTCCACTGGTAGGGGAGGTCTTCTTTTCCTTCCTTCTGATCCTAGTCTGTTAGGTCTTATCAGGAGTGGCTGCATTGTCTTCCTCTGTGGCCTGGTAATGCTGCTCCCCCCTCAGGGAGAAGTGATCAAAGAGCAGGCCAATCATTTCATGTCAGAGACAGTCCTTCTTCCCATTACTCTGGAACCCACTAGGAGACTGAACTGTCATGGGCTACATCTGTGAAGGGG
This sequence comes from Psammomys obesus, assembly GCF_907164565.1. Taxonomy (NCBI): domain Eukaryota; kingdom Metazoa; phylum Chordata; class Mammalia; order Rodentia; family Muridae; genus Psammomys; species Psammomys obesus. The sequence goes on from NW_026596095.1 coordinate 5,103,135, forward strand.
TTCTGGGTTATCTCCATGCATGCTACTTGGTTGGACTATCAGTCTCAGGGAAGACCCATGTACCCAGATTTTTTGGATCTGTTGCTCTCCTTATGGAGCTCCTGTCCCCTCCAGGTCTTACTAACTCCCACTTCTTTCATAAGATTCCCGCAATCTCCTCAAAGGTTGGCCATAAGTCTCAGCATCTGCTTTGATAGTCTGCAAGGCAGAGCCTTTCAGAGGCCCTCTGTGGCAGGCTCCTAACTTGTTCCCTCTTTCTCCTTCTTCCGATGTCCATCCTCTTTGCCTTTCTGGATGGGGATTGAGCATTTTAGCCAGAGTTCTCCCTCTTGATTAGTTTCTTTAGGTGTACAGATTTTAGTAGGCTTATCCTATATTATATGTCTATATGAGTGAGTATATACCGTGTGCATCTTTCTGCTTCTGGGATAGCTCACTCAGGATGATCTTTTCCAGATCCCACACTGTCGTCAGAACAAAATGACAGCCTACAGATTGGGAAAGGATCTTCACCAACCTATATCTGACAGAGGACTAATATCCAGTATATATAAAGAACTAAAAAAAGTTAAACAACAAAAAATAAAGTAATCCAATTAAAAATGGGGTACAGAGCTAAACAGAGAATTCTCAATAGAGGAATATCAAATGGCAGAGAAACACTTAAAGAAATCCTCAACCTCATTAGCCATCAGGGAAATGCAAATCAAAACGACCCTAAGATTTCACCTTACACCCATCAGAATGGCTAAGATCAAAAACTCAAGAGACAACACATGCCGGAGAGGTTGTGGAGAAAGGGGAACCCTCCTCCACTGCTGGTGGGAATGTAAACTTGTACAACCACTCTAGAAATCAATCTGGCGCTTTCTCAGACAACTAGGAATAGTGCTTCCTCAAGAGCCAGCTATACCACTCCTAGGCATATACCCAAAAGATTCTCAAGTACAGAATAAGGACATTTGCTCAACCATGTTTGTAGCAGCTTTATTTGTAATAGCCAGAAACTGGAAACAGCCCAGATGCCCCTCAGTGGAGGAATGGATGCACAAATTGTGGTATATCTACACAATGGAATATTACTCAGCAATAAAAAACAAGGAAATCATGATAAAAGTCTTTTAAACACCCGTTGAATCTTCTCATACAAGCCTAAAATGACAATACCATAACTCACTTTAATAGATAAAAAGGAACAAAACTCTAAGATACAAAGTATATGACTGTAGTAGGTGATTGTTTTATTGTTATCTAGCTACTATAACAAAATACCACATACTGGGTGATTTATAAACAAAAATCCACTGATCACAGTTTTAGAGAGGGAGGATCTCAAAATCAAGTTTCCACTAGATGTAGTATCTGGTTGGGGCTTCCATTTCACAGAAGGTGCTTTGTGAAAGTTTCTTCACATGCTAAAATAGGCAAGGGGCTCCCTCAAATCTCTTTTCTAAATCCTCCTAAATCCTCATTTATGAGGATAGAGCACTCATGATCTACTAATTTTCTGAAGGTCCTTCCTACTTTTTTTTTTTTTTATCATCTTGGAGGTAGGTTTTGAATGTATGAATTGGAGAGGCATAAACACTCAGAGCATCATAGGGATGCCTGTCAGGTCTAGCATCAACTTCCAGCATGCAACTCTTCTCCTCGCCCTTCTTCCTCCTCCTCCTCCTCCTCCTCCTCCTCCTCCTCCTCCTCCTATTGAGACAGGCCTCTCTACATAGCTCTGACTGTCCTGGTCCTGTAGACCAGGCTGGCCTCAAATTCACAGAGATCCACTGCTTATCTCTCCTTCCCAGTGCTGGGATTAAAGGTGTGACGCATCATGCCTGGCTAAGGGTCCAATCCTTAAACACTGTGCTCTCTATAGATTTTCATGATGGTAGAATTTCTTTCATACCAACTAGATAGTGTGTGTGCTAACCACTTATTGAGGAATAGCTATAGAACAAGACTGAGGAGGAAAGGGATTAAAATAGGAAGAGAGGAACAATGGCTTTTTAGAAGTGTAATAGTAAACTGATCAGTGGCTGAGGCAGATGATTGCTAAAACAAACCCATTGGATTTGAAAGGCAAACAGTTAATGATCAGAACTCAGTCCTGTAGAGGGGTAAAAGTTTCTTTTGTGGGAGTGATTCATAATCTTGAGCTTAGCATGTGGCAGGACTGGCACTAAGGTGACTTTCCTGGTGGCTGAAAGCAATGTTTCTAAGTACTCGTTTTCTTTCTTGCTTTTTTTTTGATTTTCAAATAACAGCTTCTTGGAAGGCAGTTCACTGTGTCGTCTGAGAGGAAGGTTGCAGCGGCAGCTCATTGCGTACACATACATGGTTACTCAGTTAGCAAGAGGAATCTGTTGGTTTTTTATTTTTTTATAAAGCAGGGTAAATGGATTGGTTATGGTACAGCTCAAAGCTATTTCTACAGGTGACAGGAAATATCTATAGGATCTAGAAAAATAGTAAAAAATGAGCCATGCACACATCAGTCCCTAATTTAGGAAGTACCGGGAGCTACATTCTGAGTTCCATGTTTCTACAAAAACTTTTCTTATGGAGGTTGGGACCATCATGTTTACCTAGAAGGGAGCTTAAAGGAGCGTCTCTTGGACGGATTAGTTTTTATTTCTTATTTTTGTCAACTTGACACAAATTGGGGTCACTTGGAAGGAGGAACAGAAGATTGGCCAGTGTGCAGTTCTGTGGGGGAATTTTCTTGATTAAAGAGTCATGTCAGAGTGTCCAGCCCACAGTGGGGTCCCACCCCTGCCTCTATAGTGTATAAAAAAGCAAGATGGGTAGCTCCATGAAGATTAGCACTCACAGAAATGTCTCCTTAAATAACAAATGTGAAATGATTAAAAAAAAAAAAAAAGCAAGCAAGCTAAGCACACCATGGTAAGCCAGTCAATAAGTAGCATTCCTTGGCGTTATTATTTTTTTCTCCAGTCCTTGCCACCATATTCCTTTCCTGGCTTCTCTGGATGTTGGACTGTAACCAGCAAGCCAAATTAACCCTTTCCCCCTCAGTTTGCTTTTGACCATGATTTTTATCCTAGTAACAAAGAAGAAAACTGACACTTTCTTCTATAAGAGAAATTTCTAAATTGAACAACTATTTTTAAAGCTTATAACCTATAGTCTATAATGATTCATTATGCAGAACTTAAAAAACAATACAGTGTTCTGAAAGTTATTATTACATAGGTACTTTGAGATTAAATGTCGGAGGATCTCAAGTGATGTAATACAGAGCTTCAAGTAGAGGTTGAAAAGCTTCTGTGGCATTTCTAGGTGGTTGCAGCATTGTGGAATACAGGGAACTATGAAAAACCTGCATTAGCCCAATACAGTGAATGATAACCTCCACCAGTACTCAGTCCCAAATGTCAAATAACCATGACACAGGTTTAGCCTTTGTTGCTGAAAATGAAACATACTGGGCTAAAAATGTTTATTATTAGCCGTATGATTATCAGTGGCATTATCTAAACTGCTAACATAATCAATAGGACACAGACACTTGATAGATTTTATAATTGTCTATATCACCTTGGGCTGGGCAGATAATTTCACCTACACTATCTCATATCATCCAGCCCGCATCCCGTTGCATCTTCTTTAATCATTCCTATCTGGCTCATCTTCCACCCAGAATCCCAAGATACTTGCTTTCATTCTTTGTCTGGGTCTTTCCACACCATTCTGAGTCCTTTCTTTCAGCTCATGTGGTTCCTTTTCCACCTAACCCATTATGGCTTGGCTTCCTTCCTTCCCAGGATTAGGCCTTTTAATCAGCCAATCAGGAATAATTTCTTTGGCAAGGTTTACGCAACAAGGATAGGTATATTTGGGCAGCAACCAGATCTTGAGGGCCAGTAATTAGCCCCAAAATATAAGCACCAGACCAACCCCCAACAGCCTTCAATGAGGAGAAAACATTTTACCAGTGACTAATACAATAACATGACATAATTCTCCATATCAAGTCTTTGCACTTTCATTTTGAAAACAATCGTTTGTAAGTATGACAAGCATTGTTAAGTTGGACAAAATATCTGAATAATCTGTTTTCTTTATTGTATAATCAAGACTTAGCTATAATAGTACTTAATGTAATTTGGTCACTTAAGAAACACATTGGTCAATATATAAAGTCTTTGCCTTTCAAGAGATACAATACTTTGTATGTGCTCTTAGTTAACATTTTCTTACCCATTATCTCTCAGAATTGATCCTTGAAAGGAAACATGACACATAAATAATATTTTGTTAACCCACAGTTAACCTCTTCTAAGAGAATGAGAATGTGGTTATTGACTTATCCTCTGAGCCCTTTATCTAGACAGTATTTATTTGGTTCTAAACTCAAAGAAGCTTTTACTAGTTCTGTTCTCTCTCAGGGCCAGCAATTACCTTTTCTTCGAGATGCACGTTTGATGCTGCCCAGTTTGCTGCCCTTGATCTCCAGCATGGGTTGGAGATCATTTGTTCCAGGAAACATGGACTTAGAATGTGCTTGACCTCACCTCACTGTACCCAAAAGCAGACATCCTACAAGAGATTTTTGAGCTAATGTTCTTTTGATTAGTATGACTTCGGCTTTAGTTTCAGTTTTTCTCATTGAAGGGAGTGGGGCAAACCTGTGACATGACAGAATGTTTTAGACACATTTTTTTCTGCTCCTTAGTAATTACGCTGCAGTATTAGCACAGATGTGCTTGGAGGTGTTTCAGGAGTGAGAGAATCACTTCACGTCCACTCATGTGCTTACTATTTCTAGAGTGTTACAGAAAAGAACAAACCAAGCTCCGAAATGTGTGCGGCTGGGCCCACAACCAGCTCTAGAACAAAGAGTATTTCTGTTAACCTTGTTCAAATTCTTAGCATAAAATTTACTTTTTGACGAGCTGTTTATTATTCTTTTGAGTATGTGTCATGAAAGCTTATAAAATATAAATATGCTAGACTTATAATTGCTACTTGATGCCAATTTTCTCTAGAGTTTCGTTCGTACTAAATGTATAAAATTGGTAATTATATGCGCAGGTATTTAATTAATTAAAAAACTGATTACTGAGTAAGTATTATTTATTTTGAAAAACAGGAATTTATTTCAAGTGTTTGAATATATTGGTATGTAGATCTTCTCAGGTTGTTGCTAGGATATTCTAGACAAAATAATAATGCGATTTGCCTGAGAAACCTTAATTTTAATGTGGGGGTAATCACGCACATGATTACAACAAGAAGAAACAAAGTAATTAGAATCAGCTTGCTTTGAACAAAACTTCCTATAATCCTAACCAGCAGATGTATTCAAGCTATAAGTCACGGGGTCAAGTCCTTTTTCTTTTTTAAATGAAGTATTTTTCCTTTCTCTTTCTTTCTTTCTTTCTTTCTTTCTTTCTTTCTTTCTTTCTTTCT